>NW_026542635.1:0-600000 GCF_028750875.1 Macrosteles quadrilineatus | reverse complement strand
CGTCCACCTTGGCTGCGGCTACGCTGAATGTCCAGTCCCCATCTCCCTTTCCTTCTCAAGTTCATAGTTCCCCTTCCATCTCTAACTCCTTTGGCAAACTTCCCCATCCCCTTGCCTCTGTCCTGAGTGGTTTCCGGCCGCGTGGACGGGTTAGATGTGAATGGTCTTTGTTTTTTTCTGGAGAGTGTTTTGCGCATGCGTGAATACCCTGGCATGTCAGACGCAACTTTGATGGAACTCATTGCTCCATACTGTCTGAACCGTTGGGGGACAGTTTGCTTGATTGTTTGCGCAGAGGCGTCACCTTTGATGTTTTCCATAAAGAAGTTTTGGAGCTTTTCATGCCCCGTCGGGTCATGGAGAAGCTGTAAGTTGAGAGAGTTTTTCGTCCTCAGCAGCCAGCCGAGTCTCTCAGCCAGTACGTGGGGGACATTCGCACGGTGGAAAGGGTCTTGCGTTTGGGGATCAGTGAGCTTGAGCTCATTGACATTGTGCTTCAGGGGTTGAAGCCTGAGGAACGCTCCCGTCTGGTTTTTGCACCACGGCCTGCATCTTTTGCGGATCTGGACAGACTTTCCATCCTTTCGAGATCTGTCCAGGACGCTGATTTCAGAGGAGACCAAGCGGCGGGGCATCTTCCCCTAGCTGGTCATCATGCTGTCGTAGCACCCGTGGGAGTGTTGGGTCCTGAACCGCCGCAGTGCAGAGGCAACTGTTGTTTGTTTTGTTGTGGGCAACCAGGTCACATTCGGCGGCATTGCCGTCAAGGTGGAAATTTTGGACGTGGTCCAAAAAAACTAGTTTGCTCACAGGAGGAAAAATTGCCCAATCCTTCCTGTGAGGTTGTTGGTGATAATGTAAAGGGCAATAATTTGAATGTTTTTTCAAGTAAGTCAAAGTCTAAGTTAAAGTCAGTTAATGTTTCTGTTGCCTCCCCTTCTGGGAGTGTTGTGCCTGTGACCGAGCCTCTGCTGCGGGGATTGCGGGCCTTGCTACCATGGGCGTGAAAGCGGCGCGCTCAACCTTGCCCACGTCTCAACATCTTCATAGGTTCCACGGTGCAGAAGGCCTAGTGGATTCTGGGTCAGCCCGTTGCCTCATTTCCTTGTCCCTTTTTGAAACCTTGAATCGTCTGGGCTTATCAAGCAAGTTGAGCGAAAAAACCCCTATCTGCTGGACTGCGTCAATTCACCCCTTCCCATCATCTATGAAGCCCGTTTCAAGTTCAAAATTGAACATTTTTCTTGGGTTTGGAGTTTTTGGGTGGCTAAGGACCTTTGTTTCCCTGTCATTTTAGGAGCGGATTTTATCAAGCACACTGCCTAATTTTGGATTTAGGCAGAGGTCAGTGTTTTTTCCGATTTGCGAGGCGGGTATTAATATCTTTTGCAGATGAAATTGGTGGGGTGGTTGCTGCGGTAGTCGAGCCTGAGATACCCAGCAAGCCAACAATTGATCCGTTAGGGCATCTGACTACTTGCGAGGCTGAAGCCATCAGAACCTTGTGTTCTCGTTTCCCAGATGTGCTGACGCCAAAGCTTGGAGTCACTAACCTGTTGGAGTACGAGATTCGTCTAACAGATACCGTCCCGTTCGCTCTCACCCATACAAATTAGCTCCACCCAAAATGGAAACTCTCAGAAAAATCATTGACGAACTTCTGGAAAATGGTGTCATTGAACCTTCCCGTTCGAGCTACGCTAGTCCAGCCTTTCTCGTCCCAAAACCCAATGGCAAGTCCCGAAGTGTTTTTGGACTATCGCAAATTGAATGCGCAAATTGAAATCGACTCTGTGCCTCTCCCGATTTGCATTCTGCGTTTGATTGGTTCGGTAAGGCCAAGTATTTTTCTGTTTTTGATCTGATCAGGCCTATCATCAGATTCCTTTGAAACCTGAGTCTCGACCTCTCACTGCTTTCTGCGTTCCGTGGAATTTGTATCAGTTCACAAGAGTTCGATGGGTCTTGCTGTGGGGCCCAGACTCTCACCAGACTCCTTGATTCCATCTTTCATGATGTCAAGTTCAAGTTTGTGTTCAATTACCTCGACGATCTCTTGGTGTACAGTGAGAGCTTCGAAGATCACCTGATTCATCTTGAAGAAGTCATGAGTAGATTGAATGTAGGGCTGGCCTTACCGTGAATCCTGACAAGGTTAGTTTTGCAAAGCCGGAAATTTCGTTCCTTGGTCATCTTATCTCTCATAGAGGCGTCTGCATCGACCCCGCTAGAACCCAGGCTATCAGGGAGTTTCCTCCTCCCAGAGATGTCAAGGGTATTGCTAGGTTCATCGGCATGGTAGGTTTTTACCGACGCTTCATACCCAATGTTGCTGAATTGGCGGCTCCTCTCAATGAGCTTCGGAAGAAGGGCGCCAAGTTTGTCTGGGGTGAAGCGCAGCAAGACGTCTTTTGATCTTCTCAAGGAGGCTATCATGCAGCCCCTGTTTTGGCGATGCCGGATTTCAATCAAAACTTTGTCTTGCAAACAGATGCTTCCTCCGTCGCAATTGCGGCTGTGTTGTCACAAGAGGTGGATGGTGTTAGGCAGCCAATTGCGTACGCCTCACGCACTTTGAGTCCCTGCGAAAAGAAAAGCTCTTCGGTGTATGAACTCGAGTGTTTGGCTGTCGTGTTTGGAGTCAATAAATTCAGACGCTTGACGCTTTTTGGAGCACAAGGAGTTTTTATTGGAAACCGACAACCAGGCACTCTCGTGGCTTCTTGCACATCCACGCCAGCTTGGGAAAATTGGTCGTTGGGTTGTCCAAATATCGTCCCTTAAGTTCCAAGTGCAACACGTTCGAGGCACTCAGAATGTGATTGCTGACACACTATCTAGGATGTACCATTCACCCGACGATCATCCTTCTGACCAAGAGCAACCGGGTTGTGCCGTGCTCTTGGAGTTTCCACTCGCCTTTTCTGATTTCATTCCCCATCAGCTGAAGGATCCTGAGCTGGCAAAGATCATTGGTGAGCTTCAAAATGGGGGAGCCCACCCCCCATATTTTCTGTCCCAGGGTGCCCTTTGCTGTCGCGCTCGGCAGCGAGGTAAACCTAAAGTTGTGCTGCCTAGTCTTCTAATCCCTATGGTCTTTGAGTATTTTCATTCGTCTCCTGTGGGTGGGCATCTAGGTATCCACAAGACCATTGCGAAGGTTAGGGAAATGTTCATCTGGAAGGGTATGGATCGGGATCTTGCTGCTAGGGTGCGTTCTTGTCAAACGTGCTCACTGAGCAAGCCCGCTCAAAACTCTAAGTTTGGTTTGTTGTCATCTGAGGTGGCGGAAAGACCTTTGGAGAAGGTTTTCATTGACTATGTAGGGCCTCTCCCGCGTAGCAAGTCAGGAAATAAGTTCCTACTTGTTTGTGTGGATGCCTTCTCCAAATTTTGTTGGCTTTTCCCCTTAAGGAATGCCACTGCACAGCTCACCGTGCAGGTACTTCGAACTCACCTTTTCCAACATTTTGGAATACCCGCCACCATTGTTTCCGACAACGGAACACAGTTTGTTTCCCATCTGTTCAAAAGAATGTGCTTTGGGCACGGAATCCGCCATGTGACTACTTCCCCTTACTATCCACAGCCTTCTCATGCTGAAAGGTTCAATCGCAATCTTCGCTCCGCTCTCATAGCTTTCCATGCTGACAAGCAGACCACCTGGGATCAGGAACTCCCTTGGCTTCAGTTTGCTTTCAATACTGCTCACCATGAGAGTCACAAGGCGGTCCCTTTCGAGCTGTTTCTAGGCTATCCGCCTAACAACCCGTTAGCGAATGTGTGGGGAATTGGCGACCTTCTGCCACCTCCTGGTGCGGCTGATGTCAAGGCAACTTGGCAAGCGGCCAGGAGAAACTTGATCAGAGCTAGGGAATTGGTCCGGAGGAAGCACAATCGTGGTAGAGTAGACAACCCTTTCCAGGTGGGGGATTTGGTGTTTTGTAAAGCTCATCCAGCCAGTTCGGCTGTGGACAAGAGAGCTGCAAAGTTGTGTCATCGGTGGTCAGGTCCCCACCGCATCCTGAGGTTTTTGACGCCTGTCACGGCGGAGCTTGGAGATCCGCGGACTGGAAAAGTTTTCCGGAGGGCGCACATTTCTCATCTCAAGCCCTTCCGCGGAACTCTTCCGTAGGCAATTTTCTTTCCTCTTGTGTCTGGGTGGGAAGTGCACTGGGCCAGAGAACCTGATCACTTCTCCTGTCCCCTGTGTTCTGCGAAGGAATTTCCCTCACAAAATTTTCCAGCTCTGGCCAGAGCAAACCCTGGGGGTGAGTTTTCCCCTCAGTTTGGAAGTCCCTTGGCGTTCCCCACCACAGACACTTGAGTTGTCTTTCAGGTCATTCTCTTTTCAGGAAGTGGGGGAGAGGCTTGTTTGTTTGTCCCTTTTGGAGAGGAGTGTCCTCTTTTGGGGAGGGAGGTTGAGCCGTGACTATTTCCACCGGGCGAATGTCACGACTCATGATCAATGGTTCAAGTGTTTTTTTTATAGTAGGCTAGTTCAGTGTTTCTCACTCCACGACCCCGAACAAGGCTGTGGGTTTTGTTCTTATTACTCCCACCGCCGACGATTCAGAGGCTCCGAGACTTTCGTTAGCGCTGCATCGGCATAAATTTTGCATCGTCTTTCATCTTAATTTTGTAGTATGTTTGCGTTGTATTTTTGCCTTTCCCTTACTTGTGTGAAGATATTCTCTACTATGCAGTAAATTAAGAGCGCCCAGCGCGCTTGATGGGGCCCGTGAGGAGGAACATGGAGTACCGGTAGTCTGCATCAGCCTTGGCGGAGTGGGAATTACAACTCTTGGCCACCCCTGGATCTTGGCCCCCCTCTTCCGTCATGCCTGCTTCCCCTCCGGTGCTGCTCGCCCAGAAACATGAACTAGTACCGCAAATTCCGCAAGTTTTAGGCCTAATTAATTATTGCTAACCACCGTCCTGGACTTGGAGATTTCGTTACCTATTTGTTAATTTGTGCACAGAGATTTATTAATTGTTTTTCTTTTTAAATTTTAAATTCTTTAGCCTAGGCTACTTGTTGATCTTTTTTAAATTTTATAATTTTATTAAATATTCTATTGAATTCTAATTTGGGGCCCCTAAAGTTTCTATAGTTACCAGATGAAATGAATTTATTAAAAGAGTCATTATATATATCATGTTGTAATTTGTTAATTTAAAGTTTTTTGAAAGGTAAAAGCTAGTAAGATTTATTTTTGAAATTTAGCCTATTTGAAAATGATTAATGAAATAATTGTAAGTTAGTAGGGTAAACGGGTATCAAAATTTTTAAAGTTTAATTGAGAGTATTTAATTCATGTATTATTGTTAATTATTGTTGTTGATGTTATTGTTGTGTTATTTTTTTAAATGGTTAATTACAGCTCGTTTCTCTCAAATGGCGTGTTGTTCTTGAGCCTCCATCCATGGTTCTCATTTTGTTATGTAAAGTTTTGTGAGCCGCTACTCGGGCCTGCGCATGGATCACGCTTCCTTTTCGTTAGTCTGGGTGCAGGCGCGAGGGCATGGTTCAACACCCTTGTACAAACTTGTGCACCCTTGTACACTTTTGTACACCCTTGTATACATTTGTACAAACTTGTACAAACTTGTACACACTTGTACAAACTTGTACACACTTGTACAAACTTGTACACCCTTGTACACACTTGTACAACCTTGTACACACTTGTACAACCTTGTACAAACCTGTACACCCTTGTACACACTTGTACAAGCTTGTACACGATTGTACACTCTTGTACACACTTGTGCAACCTTGTACACACTTGTACAACCTTGTACACACTTGTGCAACCTTGTACACACTTGTACAACCTTGTACACACTTGTACAACCTTGTACACACTTGTTCAAGCTTGTACACACTTGTACAACCTTGTACACACTTGTACACACTTGTACACACTTGTACAACCTTTTACAAACTTGTACACACTTGTACAAAATTGTACATTCTTGTACATACTTGTACACCCTTGTACACACTTGTACAACCTTGTACAAACCTGTACACCCTTGTACACACTTGTACAAGCTTGTACACACTTGTGCACCCTTGTACACTTTTGTACACCCTTGTACAAACTTGTACACACTTGTACAAACTTGTACACACTTGTACAAACTTGTGTACACTTGTACAACCTTGTACACACTTGTACAACCTTGTACACACTTGTACAACCTTGTACACACTTGTACAACCTCGTACACACTTGTACAACCTTGTACACACTTGTACAACCTTTTACAAACTTGTACACACTTGTACAAAATTGTACATTCTTGTACATACTTGTACACCCTTGTACACACTTGTACAACCTTGTACACACTTGTACAACCTTGTACACACTTGTTCAAGCTTGTACACACTTGTACAACCTTGTACACACTTGTTCAAGCTTGTACACACTTGTACAACCTTGTACACACTTGTACACCCTTGTACACACTTGTACAACCTTTTACAAACTTGTACACAATTGTACAAAATTGTACATTCTTGTACATACTTGTACACCCTTGTACACACTTGTACAACCTTGTACAAACCTGTACACCCTTGTACACACTTGTACAACCTTGTACAAACCTGTACACCCTTGTACACACTTGTACAAGCTTGTACACACTTGTACAAGCTTGTACACACTTGTACACCCTTGTACAAACTTGTGCACCCTTGTACACTTTTGTACACCCTTGTACACATTTGTACAACCTTGTACAAACTTGTACACACTTGTACAAACTTGTACACACTTGTACAAACTTGTGTACACTTGTACAACCTTGTACACACTTGTACAACCTTGTACACACTTGTACAACCTTGTACACACTTGTACAACCTCGTACACACTTGTACAACCTTGTACACACTTGTACAACCTTGTACACAATTGTAAAACCTTGTACACACTTTTACAACCTTGTACACACTTGTACACCCTTGTACACACTTGTACAAAATTTTACATTCTTGTACATACTTGTACACCCTTGTACACACTTGTACAACCTTGTACAAACCTGTACCACCCTTGTACACACTTGTACAAGCTTGTACACACTTGTACAAGCTTGTACACACTTGTACAAGCTTGTACACACTTGTACACCCTTGTACAAACTTGTGCACCCTTGAACACTTTTGTACACCCTTGTACACATTTGTACAACCTTGTACAAACTTAAACACACTTGTACAAACATGTACACACTTGAACAACCTTGTACACACTTGTACAAACCTTGTACACACTTGTACAAGCTTGTACACACTTGTACAACCTTGTACACACTTGTACAACCTTGTACACACTTGTAAAAGCTTGTACACACTTGTACAACCTTGTACACACTTGTACAACCTTGTACAAACCTGTACACCCTTGTACACACTTGTACAAGCTTGTACACGATTGTACACCCTTGTACACACTTGTGCACCCTTGTACACACTTGTACACCCTTGTACACACTTGTACAACCTTTTACAAACTTGTACACACTTGTACAAACTTGTACATTCTTGTACATACTTGTACACCCTTGTAAACACTTGTACAACCTTGTACAAACCTGTACACCCTTGTACACACTTGTACAAGCTTGTACACACTTGTACAAGCTTGTACACACTTGTACACCCTTGTACAAACTTGTGCACCCTTGTACACTTTTGTACACCCTTGTATACATTTGTACAAACTTGTACAAACTTGTACACACTTGTACAAACTTGTACACACTTGTACAAACTTGTACACCCTTGTACACACTTTTACAACCTTGTACACACTTGTACAACCTTGTACACACTTGTACAACCTTGTACAAACCTGTACACCCTTGTACACACTTGTACAAGCTTGTACACGATTGTACACTCTTGTACACACTTGTGCAACCTTGTACACACTTGTACAATCTTGTACACACTTGTACAACCTTGTACACACTTGTTCAAGCTTGTACACACTTGTACAACCTTGTACACACTTGTACACCCTTGTACACACTTGTACAACCTTTTACAAACTTGTACACACTTGTACAAAATTGTACATTCTTGTACATACTTGTACACCCTTGTACACACTTGTACACCCTTGTACAAACTTGTGCACCCTTGTACACTTTTGTACACCCTTGTACACATTTGTACAAACTTGTACAAACTTGTACACACTTGTACAAACTTGTACACACTTGTACAAACTTGTGTACACTTGTACAACCTTGTACACACTTGTACAACCTTGTACACACTTGTACAACCTTGTACACACTTGTACAACCTTGTACACACTTGTACAACCTTGTACACAATTGTAAAACCTTGTACACACGTGTACAACCTTGTACAAACTTGTACACACTTGTACAACCTTGTACACACTTGTACAACCTTGTACACACTTGTACAACCTCGTACACACTTGTACAACCTTGTACACACTTGTACAACCTTGTCACAATTGTAAAACCTTGTACACACTTGTACAACCTTGTACACACTTGTACACCCTTGTACACACTTGTACAAAATTTTACATTCTTGTACATACTTGTACACCCTTGTACACTTTTGTACACCCTTGTACACATTTGTACAACCTTGTACAAACTTAAACACACTTGTACAAACATGTACACACTTGTACAAGCTTGTACACACTTGTACAACCTTTTACACAATTGTAAAACCTTGTACACACTTGTACATTTTTGTACAAACTTGTACTTACTTGTACACACTTGTACAACCTTGTACACACTTGTTCAAGCTTGTACACACTTGTACACCCTTGTACACACTTGTACAACCTTTTACAAACTTGTACACACTTGTACAAAATTGTACATTCTTGTACATACTTGTACACCCTTGTACACACTTGTACAACCTTGTACAAACCTGTACACCCTTGTACACACTTGTACAAGCTTGTACACACTTGTACAAGCTTGTACACACTTGTACACCCTTGTACACACTTGTACAACCTTGTACACACTTGTACAACCTTGTACACACTTGTACAACCTCGTACACACTTGTACAACCTTGTACACACTTGTACAACCTTGTACACAATTGTAAAACCGTGTACACACTTTTACAACCTTGTACACACTTGTACACCCTTGTACACACTTGTACAAAATTTTACATTCTTGTACATACTTGTACACCCTTGTACACACTTGTACAACCTTGTACAAACCTGTACACCCTTGTACACACTTGTACAAGCTTGTACACACTTGTACAAGCTTGTACACACTTGTACAAGCTTGTACACACTTGTACACCCTTGTACAAACTTGTGCACATTTGAACACTTTTGTACACCCTTGTACACATTTGTACAACCTTGTACAAACTTAAACACACTTGTACAAACATGTACACACTTGAACAACCTTGTACACACTTGTACAACCTTGTACACACTTGTACAAGCTTGTACACACTTGTACAACCTTGTACACACTTGTACAACCTTGTACACACTTGTACAAGCTTGTACACACTTGTACAACCTTGTACACACTTGTACAACCTTTTACACAATTGTAAAACCTTGTACACAATTGTAAAACCTTGTACACACTTGTACATTCTTGTACAAACTTGTACTTACTTGTACAACCTTGTACAAACTTGTACACACTTGTACAAACTTTTACATCCTTGTATACATTTGTACACCCTTGTACACACTTGTACAACCTTGTACAAACCTGTACACCCTTGTACACACTTGTACAAGCTTGTACACGATTGTACACCCTTGTACACACTTGTGCACCCTTGTACACACTTGTACACCCTTGTACACACATGTACAACCTTTTACAAACTTGTACACACTTGTACAAACTTGTACATTCTTGAACTTACTTGTACACCCTTGTAAACACTTGTACAAAATTGTACAAACCTGTACACCCTTGTACACACTTGTACAAGCTTGTACACACTTGTACAAGCTTGTACACACTTGTACACCCTTGTACAAACTTGTGCACCCTTGTACACTTTTGTACACCCTTGTATACATTTGTACAAACTTGTACAAACTTGTACACACTTGTACAAACTTGTACACACTTGTACAAACTTGTACACCCTTGTACACACTTGTACAACCTTGTACACACTTGTACAACCTTGTACAAACCTGTACACCCTTGTACACACTTGTACAAGCTTGTACACGATTGTACACTCTTGTACACACTTGTGCAACCTTGTACACACTTGTACAACCTTGTACACACTTGTACAACCTTGTACACACTTGTTCAAGCTTGTACACACTTGTACAACCTTGTACACACTTGTACACACTTGTACACACTTGTACAACCTTTTACAAACTTGTACACACTTGTACAAAATTGTACATTCTTGTACATACTTGTACACCCTTGTACACACTTGTACAACCTTGTACAAACCTGTACACCCTTGTACACACTTGTACAAGCTTGTACACACTTGTGCACCCTTGTACACTTTTGTACACCCTTGTACAAACTTGTACACACTTGTACAAACTTGTACACACTTGTACAAACTTGTGTACACTTGTACAACCTTGTACACACTTGTACAACCTTGTACACACTTGTACAACCTTGTACACACTTGTACAACCTCGTACACACTTGTACAACCTTGTACACACTTGTACAACCTTGTACACAATTGTAAAACCTTGTACACACTTGTACAACCTTGTACACACTTGTACACCCTTGTACACACTTGTACAAAATTTTACATTCTTGTACATACTTGTACACCCTTGTACACACTTGTACAAAATTTTACATTCTTGTACATACTTGTACACCCTTGTACACACTTGTACAACCTTGTACAAACCTGTACACCCTTGTACACACTTGTACAAGCTTGTACACACTTGTACAAGCTTGTACACACTTGTACAAGCTTGTACACACTTGTACACCCTTGTACAAACTTGTGCACCCTTGAACACTTTTGTACACCCTTGTACACATTTGTACAACCTTGTACAAACTTAAACACACTTGTACAAACATGTACACACTTGAACAACCTTGTACACACTTGTACAACCTTGTACACACTTGTACAAGCTTGTACACACTTGTACAACTTTGTACACACTTGTACAACCTTGTACACACTTGTACAAGCTTGTACACACTTGTACAACCTTGTACACACTTGTACAACCTTTTACACAATTGTAAAACCTTGTACACACTTGTACATTCTTGTACAAACTTGTACTTACTTGTACAACCTTGTACAAACTTGTACACACTTGTACAAACTTTTACATCCTTGTATACATTTGTACACCCTTGTACACACTTGTACAACCTTGTACAAACCTGTACACCCTTGTACACACTTGTACAAGCTTGTACACGATTGTACACCCTTGTACACACTTGTGCACCCTTGTACACACTTGTACACCCTTGTACACACATGTACAACCTTTTACAAACTTGTACACACTTGTACAAACTTGTACATTCTTGTACATACTTGTACACCCTTGTAAACACTTGTACAAAATTGTACAAACCTGTACACCCTTGTACACACTTGTACAAGCTTGTACACACTTGTACAAGCTTGTACACACTTGTACAAGCTTGTACACACTTGTACACCCTTGAACACTTTTGTACACCCTTGTACACATTTGTACAACCTTGTACAAACTTAAACACACTTGTACAAACATGTACACACTTGAACAACCTTGTACACACTTGTACAACCTTGTACACACTTGTACAAGCTTGTACACACTTGTACAACTTTGTACACACTTGTACAACCTTGTACACACTTGTACAAGCTTGTACACACTTGTACAACCTTGTACACACTTGTACAACCTTTTACACAATTGTAAAACCTTGTACACACTTGTACATTCTTGTACAAACTTGTACTTACTTGTACAACCTTGTACAAACTTGTACACACTTGTACAAACTTTTACATCCTTGTATACATTTGTACACCCTTGTACACACTTGTACAACCTTGTACAAACCTGTACACCCTTGTACACACTTGTACAAGCTTGTACACGATTGTACACCCTTGTACACACTTGTGCACCCTTGTACACACTTGTACACCCTTGTACACACATGTACAACCTTTTACAAACTTGTACACACTTGTACAAACTTGTACATTCTTGTACACACTTGTACACCCTTGTACAAACTTGTGCACCCTTGTACACTTTTGTACACCCATGTATACATTTGTACAAACTTGTACAAACTTGTACACACTTGTACAAACTTGTACACACTTGTACAAACTTGTACACCCTTGTACACACTTGTACAACCTTGTACACACTTGTACAACCTTGTACAAACCTGTACACCCTTGTACACACTTGTACAAGCTTGTACACGATTGTACAACCTTGTACACACTTGTACAACCTTGTACACACTTGTTCAAGCTTGTACACACTTGTACACCCTTGTACACACTTGTACAACCTTTTAAAAACTTGTACACACTTGTACAAAATTGTACATTCTTGTACATACTTGTACACCCTTGTACACACTTGTACAACCTTGTACAAACCTGTACACCCTTGTACACACTTGTACAAGCTTGTACACACTTGTACAAGCTTGTACACACTTGTACACCCTTGTACAAAATTGTACATTCTTGTACATACTTGTACACCCTTGTACACACTTGTACAACCTTGTACAAACCTGTACACCCTTGTACACACTTGTACAAGCTTGTACACACTTGTACAAGCTTGTACACACTTGTACAAGCTTGTACACACTTGTACACCCTTGTACAAACTTGTGCACATTTGAACACTTTTGTACACCCTTGTACACATTTGTACAACCTTGTACAAACTTAAACACACTTGTACAAACATGTACACACTTGAACAACCTTGTACACACTTGTACAACCTTGTACACACTTGTACAAGCTTGTACACACTTGTACAACCTTGTACACACTTGTACAACCTTGTACACACTTGTACAAGCTTGTACACACTTGTACAACCTTGTACACACTTGTACAACCTTTTACACAATTGTAAAACCTTGTACACACTTGTACATTCTTGTACAAACTTGTACTTACTTGTACAACCTTGTACAAACTTGTACACACTTGTACAAACTTTTACATCCTTGTATACATTTGTACACCCTTGTACACACTTGTACAACCTTGTACAAACCTGTACACCCTTGTACACACTTGTACAAGCTTGTACACGATTGTACACCCTTGTACACACTTGTGCACCCTTGTACACACTTGTACACCCTTGAACACACATGTACAACCTTTTACAAACTTGTACACACTTGTACAAACTTGTACATTCTTGAACTTACTTGTACACCCTTGTAAACACTTGTACAAAATTGTACAAACCTGTACACCCTTGTACACACTTGTACAAGCTTGTACACACTTGTACAAGCTTGTACACACTTGTACACCCTTGTACAAACTTGTGCACCCTTGTACACTTTTGTACACCCTTGTATACATTTGTACAAACTTGTACAAACTTGTACACACTTGTACAAACTTGTACACACTTGTACAAACTTGTACACCCTTGTACACACTTGTACAACCTTGTACACACTTGTACAACCTTGTACAAACCTGTACACCCTTGTACACACTTGTACAAGCTTGTACACGATTGTACACTCTTGTACACACTTGTGCAACCTTGTACACACTTGTACAACCTTGTACACACTTGTACAACCTTGTACACACTTGTTCAAGCTTGTACACACTTGTACAACCTTGTACACACTTGTACACACTTGTACACACTTGTACAACCTTTTACAAACTTGTACACACTTGTACAAAATTGTACATTCTTGTACATACTTGTACACCCTTGTACACACTTGTACAACCTTGTACAAACCTGTACACCCTTGTACACACTTGTACAAGCTTGTACACACTTGTGCACCCTTGTACACTTTTGTACACCCTTGTACAAACTTGTACACACTTGTACAAACTTGTACACACTTGTACAAACTTGTGTACACTTGTACAACCTTGTACACACTTGTACAACCTTGTACACACTTGTACAACCTTGTACACACTTGTACAACCTCGTACACACTTGTACAACCTTGTACACACTTGTACAACCTTTTACAAACTTGTACACACTTGTACAAAATTGTACATTCTTGTACATACTTGTACACCCTTGTACACACTTGTACAACCTTGTACACACTTGTACAACCTTGTACACACTTGTTCAAGCTTGTACACACTTGTACAACCTTGTACACACTTGTTCAAGCTTGTACACACTTGTACAACCTTGTACACACTTGTACACCCTTGTACACACTTGTACAACCTTTTACAAACTTGTACACAATTGTACAAAATTGTACATTCTTGTACATACTTGTACACCCTTGTACACACTTGTACAACCTTGTACAAACCTGTACACCCTTGTACACACTTGTACAACCTTGTACAAACCTGTACACCCTTGTACACACTTGTACAAGCTTGTACACACTTGTACAAGCTTGTACACACTTGTACACCCTTGTACAAACTTGTGCACCCTTGTACACTTTTGTACACCCTTGTACACATTTGTACAACCTTGTACAAACTTGTACACACTTGTACAAACTTGTACACACTTGTACAAACTTGTGTACACTTGTACAACCTTGTACACACTTGTACAACCTTGTACACACTTGTACAACCTTGTACACACTTGTACAACCTCGTACACACTTGTACAACCTTGTACACACTTGTACAACCTTGTACACAATTGTAAAACCTTGTACACACTTTTACAACCTTGTACACACTTGTACACCCTTGTACACACTTGTACAAAATTTTACATTCTTGTACATACTTGTACACCCTTGTACACACTTGTACAACCTTGTACAAACCTGTACACCCTTGTACACACTTGTACAAGCTTGTACACACTTGTACAAGCTTGTACACACTTGTACAAGCTTGTACACACTTGTACACCCTTGTACAAACTTGTGCACCCTTGAACACTTTTGTACACCCTTGTACACATTTGTACAACCTTGTACAAACTTAAACACACTTGTACAAACATGTACACACTTGAACAACCTTGTACACACTTGTACAAACCTTGTACACACTTGTACAAGCTTGTACACACTTGTACAACCTTGTACACACTTGTACAACCTTGTACACACTTGTAAAAGCTTGTACACACTTGTACAACCTTGTACACACTTGTACAACCTTGTACAAACCTGTACACCCTTGTACACACTTGTACAAGCTTGTACACGATTGTACACCCTTGTACACACTTGTGCACCCTTGTACACACTTGTACACCCTTGTACACACTTGTACAACCTTTTACAAACTTGTACACACTTGTACAAACTTGTACATTCTTGTACATACTTGTACACCCTTGTAAACACTTGTACAACCTTGTACAAACCTGTACACCCTTGTACACACTTGTACAAGCTTGTACACACTTGTACAAGCTTGTACACACTTGTACACCCTTGTACAAACTTGTGCACCCTTGTACACTTTTGTACACCCTTGTATACATTTGTACAAACTTGTACAAACTTGTACACACTTGTACAAACTTGTACACACTTGTACAAACTTGTACACCCTTGTACACACTTTTACAACCTTGTACACACTTGTACAACCTTGTACACACTTGTACAACCTTGTACAAACCTGTACACCCTTGTACACACTTGTACAAGCTTGTACACGATTGTACACTCTTGTACACACTTGTGCAACCTTGTACACACTTGTACAATCTTGTACACACTTGTACAACCTTGTACACACTTGTTCAAGCTTGTACACACTTGTACAACCTTGTACACACTTGTACACCCTTGTACACACTTGTACAACCTTTTACAAACTTGTACACACTTGTACAAAATTGTACATTCTTGTACATACTTGTACACCCTTGTACACACTTGTACACCCTTGTACAAACTTGTGCACCCTTGTACACTTTTGTACACCCTTGTACACATTTGTACAAACTTGTACAAACTTGTACACACTTGTACAAACTTGTACACACTTGTACAAACTTGTGTACACTTGTACAACCTTGTACACACTTGTACAACCTTGTACACACTTGTACAACCTTGTACACACTTGTACAACCTTGTACACACTTGTACAACCTTGTACACAATTGTAAAACCTTGTACACACGTGTACAACCTTGTACAAACTTGTACACACTTGTACAACCTTGTACACACTTGTACAACCTTGTACACACTTGTACAACCTCGTACACACTTGTACAACCTTGTACACACTTGTACAACCTTGTACACAATTGTAAAACCTTGTACACACTTGTACAACCTTGTACACACTTGTACACCCTTGTACACACTTGTACAAAATTTTACATTCTTGTACATACTTGTACACCCTTGTACACACTTGTACAACCTTGTACAAACCTGTACACCCTTGTACACACTTGTACAAGCTTGTACACACTTGTACAAGCTTGTACACACTTGTACAAGCTTGGACACACTTGTACACCCTTGTACAAACTTGTGCACCCTTGAACACTTTTGTACACCCTTGTACACATTTGTACAACCTTGTACAAACTTAAACACACTTGTACAAACATGTACACACTTGAACAACCTTGTACACACTTGTACAACCTTGTACACACTTGTACAAGCTTGTATACACTTGTACAACCTTGTACACACTTGTACAACCTTGTACACACTTGTACAAGCTTGTACACACTTGTACAACCTTGTACACACTTGTACAACCTTTTACACAATTGTAAAACCTTGTACACACTTGTACATTTTTGTACAAACTTGTACTTACTTGTACAACCTTGTACAAACTTGTACACACTTGTACAAACTTTTACATCCTTGTATACATTTGTACACCCTTGTACACACTTGTACAACCTTGTACAAACCTGTACACCCTTGTACACACTTGTACAAGCTTGTACACGATTGTACACCCTTGTACACACTTGTGCACCCTTGTACACACTTGTACACCCTTGTACACACATGCACAACCTTTTACAAACTTGTACACACTTGTACAAACTTGTACATTCTTGTACATACTTGTACACCCTTGTAAACACTTGTACAAAATTGTACAAACCTGTACACCCTCGTACACACTTGTACAAGCTTGTACACACTTGTACAAGCTTGTACACACTTGTACACCCTTGTACAAACTTGTGCACCCTTGTACACTTTTGTACACCCTTGTATACATTTGTACAAACTTGTACAAACTTGTACACACTTGTACAAACTTGTACACACTTGTACAAACTTGTACACCCTTGTACACACTTGTACAACCTTGTACACACTTGTACAACCTTGTACAAACCTGTACACCCTTGTACACACTTGTACAAGCTTGTACACGATTGTACACTCTTGTACATACTTGTGCAACCTTGTACACACTTGTACAACCTTGTACACACTTGTACAACCTTGTACACACTTGTTCAAGCTTGTACACACTTGTACAACCTTGTACACACTTGTACACCCTTGTACACACTTGTACAACCTTTTACAAACTTGTACATTCTTGTACAAAATTGTACATTCTTGTACATACTTGTACACCCTTGTACACACTTGTACAACCTTGTACAAACCTGTACACCCTTGTACACACTTGTACAACCTTGTACACACTTGTACAAGCTTGTACACACTTGTACACCCTTGTACAAACTTGTGCACCCTTGTACACTTTTGTACACCCTTGTACACATTTGTACAACCTTGTACAAACTTGTACACACTTGTACAAACTTGTACACACTTGTACAAACTTGTGTACACTTGTACAACCTTGTACACACTTGTACAACCTTGTACACACTTGTACAACCTTGTACACACTTGTACAACCTCGTACACACTTGTACAACCTTGTACACACTTGTACAACCTTGTACACAATTGTAAAACCTTGTACACACTTGTACACACTTGTACAACCTTTTACAAACTTGTACACACTTGTACAAAATTGTACATTCTTGTACATACCTGTACACCCTTGTACTTACTTGTACAACCTTGTACAAACCTGTACACCCTTGTACACACTTGTACAAGCTTGTACACACTTGTGCACCCTTGTACACTTTTGTACACCCTTGTACAAACTTGTACACACTTGTACAAACTTGTACACATTTGTACAAACTTGTGTACACTTGTACAACCTTGTACACACTTGTACAACCTTGTACACACTTGTACAACCTTGTACACACTTGTACAACCTCGTACACACTTGTACAACCTTGTACACACTTGTACAACCTTTTACAAACTTGTACACACTTGTACAAAATTGTACATTCTTGTACATACTTGTACACCCTTGTACACACTTGTACAACCTTGTACACACTTGTACAACCTTGTACACACTTGTTCAAGCTTGTACACACTTGTACAACCTTGTACACACTTGTTCAAGCTTGTACACACTTGTACAACCTTGTACACACTTGTACACCCTTGTACACACTTGTACAACCTTTTACAAACTTGTACACACTTGTACAAAATTGTACATTCTTGTACATACTTGTACACCCTTGTACACACTTGTACAACCTTGTACAAACCTGTACACCCTTGTACACACTTGTACAAGCTTGTACACACTTGTACAAGCTTGTACACACTTGTACACCCTTGTACAAACTTGTGCACCCTTGTACACTTTTGTACACCCTTGTACACATTTGTACAACCTTGTACAAACTTGTACACACTTGTACAAACTTGTACACACTTGTACAAACTTGTGTACACTTGTACAACCTTGTACACACTTGTACAACCTTGTACACACTTGTACAACCTTGTACACACTTGTACAACCTCGTACACACTTGTACAACCTTGTACACACTTGTACAACCTTGTACACAATTGTAAAACCTTGTACACACTTTTACAACCTTGTACACACTTGTACACCCTTGTACACACTTGTACAAAATTTTACATTCTTGTACATACTTGTACACCCTTGTACACACTTGTACAACCTTGTACAAACCTGTACACCCTTGTACACACTTGTACAAGCTTGTACACACTTGTAAAAGCTTGTACACACTTGTACAAGCTTGTACACACTTGTACACCCTTGTACAAACTTGTGCACCCTTGAACACTTTTGTACACCCTTGTACACATTTGTACAACCTTGTACAAACTTAAACACACTTGTACAAACATGTACACACTTGAACAACCTTGTACACACTTGTACAAACCTTGTACACACTTGTACAAGCTTGTACACACTTGTACAACCTTGTACACACTTGTACAACCTTGTACACACTTGTAAAAGCTTGTACACACTTGTACAACCTTGTACACACTTGTACAACCTTGTACAAACCTGTACACCCTTGTACACACTTGTACAAGCTTGTACACGATTGTACACCCTTGTACACACTTGTGCACCCTTGTACACACTTGTACACCCTTGTACACACTTGTACAACCTTTTACAAACTTGTACACACTTGTACAAACTTGTACATTCTTGTACATACTTGTACACCCTTGTAAACACTTGTACAACCTTGTACAAACCTGTACACCCTTGTACACACTTGTACAAGCTTGTACACACTTGTACAAGCTTGTACACACTTGTACACCCTTGTACAAACTTGTGAACCCTTGTACACTTTTGTACACCCTTGTATACATTTGTACAAACTTGTACAAACTTGTACACACTTGTACAAACTTGTACACACTTGTACAAACTTGTACATCCTTGTACACACTTGTACAACCTTGTACACACTTGTACAACCTTGTACACACTTGTACAACCTTGTACAAACCTGTACACCCTTGTACACACTTGTACAAGCTTGTACACGATTGTACACTCTTGTACACACTTGTGCAACCTTGTACACACTTGTACAATCTTGTACACACTTGTACAACCTTGTACACACTTGTTCAAGCTTGTACACACTTGTACAACCTTGTACACACTTGTACACCCTTGTACACACTTGTACAACCTTTTACAAACTTGTACACACTTGTACAAAATTGTACATTCTTGTACATACTTGTACACCCTTGTACACACTTGTACACCCTTGTACAAACTTGTGCACCCTTGTACACTTTTGTACACCCTTGTACACATTTGTACAAACTTGTACAAACTTGTACACACTTGTACAAACTTGTACACACTTGTACAAACTTGTGTACACTTGTACAACCTTGTACACACTTCTACAACCTTGTACACACTTGTACAACCTTGTACACACTTGTACAACCTTGTACACACTTGTACAACCTTGTACACAATTGTAAAACCTTGTACACACGTGTACAACCTTGTACAAACTTGTACACACTTGTACAACCTTGTACACACTTGTACAACCTTGTACACACTTGTACAACCTCGTACACACTTGTACAACCTTGTACACAATTGTACAACCTTGTACACAATTGTAAAACCTTGTACACACTTGTACAACCTTGTACACACTTGTACACCCTTGTACACACTTGTACAAAATTTTACATTCTTGTACATACTTGTACACCCTTGTACACACTTGTACAACCTTGTACAAACCTGTACACCCTTGTACACACTTGTACAAGCTTGTACACACTTGTACAACCTCGTACACACTTGTACAACCTTGTACACACTTGTACAACCTTTTACAAACTTGTACACACTTGTACAAAATTGTACATTCTTGTACATACTTGTACACCCTTGTACACACTTGTACAACCTTGTACACACTTGTACAACCTTGTACACACTTGTTCAAGCTTGTACACACTTGTACAACCTTGTACACACTTGTTCAAGCTTGTACACACTTGTACAACCTTGTACACACTTGTACACCCTTGTACACACTTGTACAACCTTTTACAAACTTGTACACACTTGTACAAAATTGTACATTCTTGTACATACTTGTACACCCTTGTACACACTTGTACAACCTTGTACAAACCTGTACACCCTTGTACACACTTGTACAAGCTTGTACACACTTGTACAAGCTTGTACACACTTGTACACCCTTGTACAAACTTGTGCACCCTTGTACACTTTTGTACACCCTTGTACACATTTGTACAACCTTGTACAAACTTGTACACACTTGTACAAACTTGTACACACTTGTACAAACTTGTGTACACTTGTACAACCTTGTACACACTTGTACAACCTTGTACACACTTGTACAACCTTGTACACACTTGTACAACCTCGTACACACTTGTACAACCTTGTACACACTTGTACAACCTTGTACACAATTGTAAAACCTTGTACACACTTTTACAACCTTGTACACACTTGTACACCCTTGTACACACTTGTACAAAATTTTACATTCTTGTACATACTTGTACACCCTTGTACACACTTGTACAACCTTGTACAAACCTGTACACCCTTGTACACACTTGTACAAGCTTGTACACACTTGTACAAGCTTGTACACACTTGTACAAGCTTGTACACACTTGTACACCCTTGTACAAACTTGTGCACCCTTGAACACTTTTGTACACCCTTGTACACATTTGTACAACCTTGTACAAACTTAAACACACTTGTACAAACATGTACACACTTGAACAACCTTGTACACACTTGTACAAACCTTGTACACACTTGTACAAGCTTGTACACACTTGTACAACCTTGTACACACTTGTACAACCTTGTACACACTTGTAAAAGCTTGTACACACTTGTACAACCTTGTACACACTTGTAAAAGCTTGTACACACTTGTACAACCTTGTACACACTTGTACAACCTTGTACAAACCTGTACACCCTTGTACACACTTGTACAAGCTTGTACACGATTGTACACCCTTGTACACACTTGTGCACCCTTGTACACACTTGTACACCCTTGTACACACTTGTACAACCTTTTACAAACTTGTACACACTTGTACAAACTTGTACATTCTTGTACATACTTGTACACCCTTGTAAACACTTGTACAACCTTGTACAAACCTGTACACCCTTGTACACATTTGTACAAGCTTGTACACACTTGTACAAGCTTGTACACACTTGTACACCCTTGTACAAACTTGTGAACCCTTGTACACTTTTGTACACCCTTGTATACATTTGTACAAACTTGTACAAACTTGTACACACTTGTACAAACTTGTACACACTTGTACAAACTTGTACATCCTTGTACACACTTGTACAACCTTGTACACACTTGTACAACCTTGTACACACTTGTACAACCTTGTACAAACCTGTACACCCTTGTACACACTTGTACAAGCTTGTACACGATTGTACACTCTTGTACACACTTGTGCAACCTTGTACACACTTGTACAATCTTGTACACACTTGTACAACCTTGTACACACTTGTTCAAGCTTGTACACACTTGTACAACCTTGTACACACTTGTACACCCTTGTACACACTTGTACAACCTTTTACAAACTTGTACACACTGGTACAAAATTGTACATTCTTGTACATACTTGTACACCCTTGTACACACTTGTACACCCTTGTACAAACTTGTGCACCCTTGTACACTTTTGTACACCCTTGTACACATTTGTACAAACTTGTACAAACTTGTACACACTTGTACAAACTTGTACACACTTGTACAAACTTGTGTACACTTGTACAACCTTGTACACACTTGTACAACCTTGTACACACTTGTACAACCTTGTACACACTTGTACAACCTTGTACATACTTGTACAACCTTGTACACAATTGTAAAACCTTGTACACACGTGTACAACCTTGTACAAACTTGTACACACTTGTACAACCTTGTACACACTTGTACAACCTTGTACACACTTGTACAACCTCGTACACACTTGTACAACCTTGTACACACTTGTACAACCTTGTACACAATTGTAAAACCTTGTACACACTTGTACAACCTTGTACACACTTGTACACCCTTGTACACACTTGTACAAAATTTTACATTCTTGTACATACTTGTACACCCTTGTACACACTTGTACAACCTTGTACAAACCTGTACACCCTTGTACACACTTGTACAAGCTTGTACACACTTGTACAAGCTTGTACACACTTGTACAAGCTTGGACACACTTGTACACCCTTGTACAAACTTGTGCACCCTTGAACACTTTTGTACACCCTTGTACACATTTGTACAACCTTGTACAAACTTAAACACACTTGTACAAACATGTACACACTTGAACAACCTTGTACACACTTGTACAACCTTGTACACACTTGTACAAGCTTGTATACACTTGTACAACCTTGTACACACTTGTACAACCTTGTACACACTTGTACAAGCTTGTACACACTTGTACAACCTTGTACACACTTGTACAACCTTTTACACAATTGTAAAACCTTGTACACACTTGTACATTTTTGTACAAACTTGTACTTACTTGTACAACCTTGTACAAACTTGTACACACTTGTACAAACTTTTACATCCTTGTATACATTTGTACACCCTTGTACACACTTGTACAACCTTGTACAAACCTGTACACCCTTGTACACACTTGTACAAGCTTGTACACGATTGTACACCCTTGTACACACTTGTGCACCCTTGTACACACTTGTACACCCTTGTACACACTTGTACACCCTTGTACACACATGCACAACCTTTTACAAACTTGTACACACTTGTACAAACTTGTACATTCTTGTACATACTTGTACACCCTTGTAAACACTTGTACAAAATTGTACAAACCTGTACACCCTTGTACACACTTGTACAAGCTTGTACACACTTGTACAAGCTTGTACACACTTGTACACCCTTGTACAAACTTGTGCACCCTTGTACACTTTTGTACACCCTTGTATACATTTGTACAAACTTGTACAAACTTGTACACACTTGTACAAACTTGTACACACTTGTACAAACTTGTACACCCTTGTACACACTTGTACAACCTTGTACACACTTGTACAACCTTGTACAAACCTGTACACCCTTGTACACACTTGTACAAGCTTGTACACGATTGTACACTCTTGTACATACTTGTGCAACCTTGTACACACTTGTACAACCTTGTACACACTTGTACAACCTTGTACACACTTGTTCAAGCTTGTACACACTTGTACAACCTTGTACACACTTGTACACCCTTGTACACACTTGTACAACCTTTTACAAACTTGTACACACTTGTACAAAATTGTACATTCTTGTACATACTTGTACACCCTTGTACACACTTGTACAACCTTGTACAAACCTGTACACCCTTGTACACACTTGTACAACCTTGTACACACTTGTACAAGCTTGTACACACTTGTACACCCTTGTACAAACTTGTGCACCCTTGTACACTTTTGTACACCCTTGTACACATTTGTACAACCTTGTACAAACTTGTACACACTTGTACAAACTTGTACACACTTGTACAAACTTGTGTACACTTGTACAACCTTGTACACACTTGTACAACCTTGTATACACTTGTACAACCTTGTACACACTTGTACAACCTCGTACACACTTGTACAACCTTGTACACACTTGTACAACCTTGTACACAATTGTAAAACCTTGTACACACTTGTACAACCTTGTACACACTTGTACACCCTTGTACACACTTGTACAAAATTTTACATTCTTGTACATACTTGTACACCCTTGTACACACTTGTACAACCTTGTACAAACCTGTACACCCTTGTACACACTTGAACAAGCTTGTACACACTTGTACAAGCTTGTACACACTTGTACAAGCTTGTACACACTTGTACACCCTTGTACAAACTTGTGCACCCTTGAACACTTTTGTACACCCTTGTACACATTTGTACAACCTTGTACAAACTTAAACACACTTGTACAAACATGTACACACTTGAACAACCTTGTACACACTTGTACAAGCTTGTACACACTTGTACAAGCTTGTACACACTTGTACAAGCTTGTACACACTTGTACAACCTTGTACACACTTGTACAAGCTTGTACACACTTGTACAACCTTGTACACACTTGTACAACCTTGTACACACTTGTACAACCTTTTACACAATTGTAAAATCTTGTTCACACTTGTACATTCTTGTACAAACTTGTACTTACTTGTACAACCTTGTACAAACTTGTACACACTTGTACAAACTTTTACATCCTTGTATACATTTGTACACCCTTGTACACACTTGTACAACCTTGTACAAACCTGTACACCCTTGTACACACTTGTACAAGCTTGTACACGATTGTACACCCTTGTACACACTTGTGCACCCTTGTACACACTTGTACACCCTTGTACACACATGTACAACCTTTTACAAACTTGTACACACTTGTACAAACTTGTACATTCTTGTACATACTTGTACACCCTTGTAAACACTTGTACAAAATTGTACAAACCTGTACACCCTTGTACACACTTGTACAAGCTTGTACACACTTGTACAAGCTTGTACACACTTGTACACCCTTGTACAAACTTGTGCACCCTTGTACACTTTTGTACACCCTTGTATACATTTGTACAAACTTGTACAAACTTGTACACACTTGTACAAACTTGTACACACTTGTACAAACTTGTACACCCTTGTACACACTTGTACAACCTTGTACACACTTGTACAACCTTGTACAAACCTGTACACCCTTGTACACACTTGTACAAGCTTGTACACGATTGTACACTCTTGTACACACTTGTGCAACCTTGTACACACTTGTACAACCTTGTACACACTTGTACAACCTTGTACACACTTGTTCAAGCTTGTACACACTTGTAAAACCTTGTACACACTTGTACACCCTTGTACACACTTGTACAACCTTTTACAAACTTGTACACACTTGTACAAAATTGTACATTCTTGTACATACTTGTACACCCTTGTACACACTTGTACAACCTTGTACAAACCTGTACACCCTTGTACACAATTGTACAAGCTTGTACACACTTGTACAAGCTTGTACACACTTGTACAAGCTTGTACACACTTGTACACCCTTGTACAAACTTGTGCACCCTTGTACACTTTTGTACACCCTTGTACACATTTGTACAACCTTGTACAAACTTGTACACACTTGTACAAACTTGTACACACTTGTACAAACTTGTGTACACTTGTACAACCTTGTACACACTTGTACAACCTTGTACACACTTGTTCAAGCTTGTACACACTTGTACAACTTTGTACACACTTGTACACCCTTGTACACACTTGTACAACCTTTTACAAACTTGTACACACTTGTACAAAATTGTACATTCTTGTACATACTTGTACACCCTTGTACACACTTGTACAACCTTGTACAAACCTGTACAACCTTGTACAAACCTGTACACCCTTGTACACACTTGTACAAGCTTGTACACACTTGTACACCCTTGTACAAACTTGTGCACCCTTGAACACTTTTGTACACCCTTGTACACATTTGTACAACCTTGTACAAACTTAAACACACTTGTACAAACATGTACACACTTGAACAACCTTGTACACACTTGTACAACCTTGTACACACTTGTACAAGCTTGTACACACTTGTACAAACTTGTACACACTTGTACAACCTTGTACACACTTGTACAAGCTTGTACACACTTGTACAACCTTGTACACACTTGTACAACCTTTTACACAATTGTAAAATCTTGTACACACTTGTACATTCTTGTACAAACTTGTACTTACTTGTACAACCTTGTACAAACTTGTACACACTTGTACAAACTTTTACATCCTTGTATACATTTGTACACCCTTGTACACACTTGTACAACCTTGTACAAACCTGTACACCCTTGTACACACTTGTACAAGCTTGTACACGATTGTACACCCTTGTACACACTTGTGCACCCTTGTACACACTTGTACACCCTTGTACACACATGTACAACCTTTTACAAACTTGTACACACTTGTACAAACTTGTACATTCTTGTACATACTTGTACACCCTTGTAAACACTTGTACAAAATTGTACAAACCTGTACACCCTTGTACACACTTGTACAAGCTTGTACACACTTGTACAAGCTTGTACACACTTGTACACCCTTGTACAAACTTGTGCACCCTTGTACACTTTTGTACACCCTTGTATACATTTGTACAAACTTGTACAAACTTGTACACACTTGTACAAACTTGTACACACTTGTACAAACTTGTACACCCTTGTACACACTTGTACAACCTTGTACACACTTGTACAACCTTGTACAAACCTGTACACCCTTGTACACACTTGTACAAGCTTGTACACGATTGTACACTCTTGTACACACTTGTGCAACCTTGTACACACTTGTACAACCTTGTACACACTTGTACAACCTTGTACACACTTGTTCAAGCTTGTACACACTTGTACAACCTTGTACACACTTGTACACCCTTGTACACACTTGTACAACCTTTTACAAACTTGTACACACTTGTACAAAATTGTACATTCTTGTACATACTTGTACACCCTTGTACACACTTGTACAACCTTGTACAAACCTGTACACCCTTGTACACAATTGTACAAGCTTGTACACACTTGTACAAGCTTGTACACACTTGTACAAGCTTGTACACACTTGTACACCCTTGTACAAACTTGTGCACCCTTGTACACTTTTGTACACCCTTGTACACATTTGTACACTCTTGTACAAACTTGTACACACTTGTACAAACTTGTACACACTTGTACAAACTTGTGTACACTTGTACAACCTTGTACACACTTGTACAACCTTGTACACACTTGTACAACCTTGTACACACTTGTACAACCTCGTACACACTTGTACAACCTCGTACACACTTGTACAACCTTGTACACACTTGTACAACCTTGTACACAATTGTAAAACCTTGTACACACTTGTACAACCTTGTACACACTTGTACACCCTTGTACACACTTGTACAAAATTTTACATTCTTGTACATACTTGTACACCCTTGTACACACTTGTACAACCTTGTACAAACCTGTACACCCTTGTACACACTTGTACAAGCTTGTACACACTTGTACAAGCTTGTACACACTTGTACAAGCTTGTACACACTTGTACAAGCTTGTACACACTTGTACAAGCTTGTACACACTTGTACAAGCTTGTACACACTTGTACACCCTTGTACAAACTTGTGCACCCTTGAACACTTTTGTACCCCCTTGTACACATTTGTACAACCTTGTACAAACTTAAACACACTTGTACAAACATGTACACACTTGAACAACCTTGTACACACTTGTACAACCTTGTACACACTTGTACAAGCTTGTACACACTTGTATAACCTTGTACACACTTGTACAACCTTGTACACACTTGTACAAGCTTGTACACACTTGTACAACCTTGTACACACTTGTACAACCATTTACACAATTGTAAAACCTTGTACACACTTGTACATTCTTGTACAAACTTGTACTTACTTGTACAACCTTGTACAAACTTGTACACACTTGTACAAACTTTTACATCCTTGTATACATTTGTACACCCTTGTACACACTTGTACAACCTTGTACAAACCTGTACACCCTTGTACACACTTGTACAAGCTTGTACACGATTGTACACCCTTGTACACACTTGTGCACCCTTGTACACACTTGTACACCCTTGTACACACATGTACAACCTTTTACAAACTTGTACACACTTGTACAAACTTGTACATTCTTGTACATACTTGTACACCCTTGTAAACACTTGTACAAAATTGTACAAACCTGTACACCCTTGTACACACTTGTCCAAGCTTGTACACACTTGTACAAGCTTGTACACACTTGTACACCCTTGTACAAACTTGTGCACCCTTGTACACTTTTGTACACCCTTGTATACATTTGTACAAACTTGTACAAACTTGTACACACTTGTACAAACTTGTACACACTTGTACAAACTTGTACACCCTTGTACACACTTGTACAACCTTGTACACACTTGTACAACCTTGTACAAACCTGTACACCCTTGTACACACTTGTACAAGCTTGTACACGATTGTACACTCTTGTACACACTTGTGCAACCTTGTACACACTTGTACAACCTTGTACACACTTGTACAACCTTGTTCACACTTGTTCAAGCTTGTACACACTTGTACAACCTTGTACACACTTGTACACCCTTGTACACACTTGTACAACCTTTTACAAACTTGTACACACTTGTACAAAATTGTACATTCTTGTAAATACTTGTACACCCTTGTACACACTTGTACAACCTTGTACAAACCTGTACACCCTTGTACACACTTGTACAAGCTTGTACACACTTGTACAAGCTTGTACACACTTGTACACCCTTGTACAAACTTGTGCACCCTTGTACACTTTTGTACACCCTTGTACACATTTGTACAACCTTGTACAAACTTGTACACACTTGTACAAACTTGTACACACTTGTACAAACTTGTGTACACTTGTACAACCTTGTACACACTTGTACAACCTTGTACACACTTGTACAACCTTGTACACACTTGTACAACCTCGTACACACTTGTACAACCTTGTACACACTTGTACAACCTTGTACACAATTGTAAAACCTTGTACACACTTGTACAAGTGTGTACAAGCTTGTACAAGTGTGTACAAGCTTGTACAAGTGTGTACAAGGGTGTACAGGTTTGTACAAGGTTGTACAAGTGTTTACAAGGGTGTACAAGTGTGTACAAGGTTGTACAAGTGTGTACTAGGTTGTACAAGGTTGTACAATTGTGTACAAGGTTGTACAAGTGTGTACAAGATTGAACAAGTGTGTACAAGGTTGTACAAGTGTGTACAAGGGTGTACAAGGGTGTACAATCGTGTACAAGCTTGTACAAGTTTTTACAAGGTTGTACAAGTGTGTACAAGGTTGTACAAGTGTGTACAAGGTTGTACAAGTGTGTACAAGGTTGTACAAGTGTGTACAAGGTTGTACAAGTGTGTACAAGGTTGTACAAGTGTGTACAAGGTTGTACAAGTGTGTACAAGGTTGTATAAGTGTGTACAAAGGTGTACAAGTGTGTACAAGGTTGTACAAGTGTGTACAAGGTTGTACAAGTGTGTACATGGTTGTACAAGGTTGTACAATTGTGTACAAGGTTGTACAAGTGTGTACAAGGTTGTACAAGTGTGTACAAGGGTGTACAAGTTTGTACAAGTGTGTACAAGGTTGTACAAGTGTGTACAAGGTTGTACAAGTGTGTACAAAGGTGTACAAGTGTGTACAAGGTTGTACAAGTGTGTACAAGGTTGTACAAGTGTGTACAAGGTTGTACAAGGTTGTACAATTGTGTACAAGGTTGTACAAGTGTGTACAAGGTTGTACAAGTGTGTACAAGTGTGTACAAGTTTGTACAAGTGTGTACAAGTTTGTACAAGTGTGTACAGGTTTGTACAAGTGTGTACAAGCTTGTACAAGTGTGTACAAGGGTGTACAAGTGTGTACAAGGTTGTACATGTTTTTACAAGGTTGTACAAGTGTGTACAAGGTTGTACAAGTGTGTACAAGGTTGTACAAGTGTGTACAAGGTTGTACAAGTGTGTACAAGGTTGTACAAGTGTGTACAAGGTTGTACAAGTGTGTACAAGGTTGTATAAGTGTGTACAAGGTTGAAAAAGTGTGTACAAGGTTGTACAAGTGTGTACAAGGTTGTACAAGTGTGTACAAGGTTGTACAAGTGTGTACAAGGTTGTACAAGTGTGTACAAAGGTGTACAAGTGTGTACAAGGTTGTACAAGTGTGTACAAGGTTGTACAAGTGTGTACAAGGTTGTACAAGTGTGTACAAGGTTGTACAAGTGTGTACAAGGTTGTGCAAGGTTGTACAATTGTGTACAAGGTTGTACAAGTGTGTACAAGGTTGTACAAGTGTGTACAAGGTTGTACAAGTGTGTACAAGGGTGTACAAGTTTGTACAAGTGTGTACAAGTTTGTACAAGTGTGTACAAGTTTGTACAAGGGTGTACAAAAGTGTACAAGGGTGCACAAGTTTGTACAAGGGTGTACAAGTGTGTACAAGCTTGTACAAGTGTGTACAAGCTTGTACAAGTGTGTACAAGCTTGTACAAGTGTGTACAAGGGTGTACAGGTTTGTACAAGGTTGTACAAGTGTTTACAAGGGTGTACAAGTGTGTACAAGGTTGTACAAGTGTGTACTAGGTTGTACAAGGTTGTACAATTGTGTACAAGGTTGTACAAGTGTGTACAAGATTGAACAAGTGTGTACAAGGTTGTACAAGTTTGTACAAGGGTGTACAAGTTTGTACAAGTGTGTACAAGTTTGTACAAGTGTGTACAAGTTTGTACAAGTGTGTACAAGTTTGTACAAGGTTGTACAAATGTATACAAGGGTGTACAAAAGTGTAAAACGGTGCACAAGTTTGTACAAGGGTGTACAAGTGTGTACAAGCTTGTACAAGTGTGTACAAGCTTGTACAAGTGTGTACAAGCTTGTACAAGTGTGTACAAGGGTGTACAGGTTTGTACAAGGTTGTACAAGTGTTTACAAGGGTGTACAAGTATGTACAAGAATGTACAAGTTTGTACAAGTGTGTACAAGTTTGTAAAAGGTTGTACAAGTGTGTACAAGGGTGTACAAGTGTGTACAAGGGTGCACAAGTGTGTACAAGGGTGTACAATCGTGTACAAGGGTGTACAATCGTGTACAAGGGTGTACAGGTTTGTACAAGGTTGTACAAGTGTGTACAAGGTTGTACAAGTGTGTACAAGGGTGTACAAGTTTGTACAAGTGTGTACAAGTTTGTACAAGTGTGTACAAGTTTGTACAAGGTTGTACAAATGTATACAAGGGTGTACAAAAGTGTACAAGGTTGTACAAGTGTTTACAAGGGTGTACAAGGTTGTACAAGTGTTTACAAGGGTGTACAAGTATGTACAAGAATGTACAAGATTGTACAAGTGTGTACAAGTTTGTAAAAGGTTGTACAAGTGTGTACAAGAGTGTACAAGTGTATACAAGGGTGCACAAGTGTGTACAAGGGTGTACAATCGTGTACAAGCTTGTACAAGTGTGTACAAGGTTGTACAGGTTTGTACAAGGTTGTACAAGTGTGTACAAGGGTGTACAAATGTGTACAAGGATGTAAAAGTTTGTACAAGTGTGTACAAGTTTGTACAAGGTTGTACAAGTAAGTACAAGTTTGTACAAGAATGTACAAGTGTGTACAAGGTTTTACAATTGTGTAAAAGGTTGTACAAGTGTGTACAAGGTTGTACAAGTGTGTACAAGCTTGTACAAGTGTGTACAAGGTTGTACAAGTGTGTACAAGGTTGTACAAGTGTGTACAAGGTTGTACAAGTGTGTACAAGGTTGTACAAGTGTGTACAAGGTTGTACAAGTGTGTACAAGGTTGTACAAGTGTGTACAAGGTTGTACAAGTGTGTACAAGGTTGTACAAGTGTGTACAAGGGTGCACAAGTGTGTACAAGGGTGTACAATCGTGTACAAGCTTGTACAAGTTTTTACAAGGTTGTACAAGTGTGTACAAGGTTGTACAAGTGTGTACAAGGTTGTACAAGTGTGTACAAGGTTGTACAAGTGTGTACAAGGTTGTACAAGTGTGTACAAGGTTGTACAAGTGTGTACAAGGTTGTATAAGTGTGTACAAAGGTGTACAAGTGTGTACAAGGTTGTACAAGTGTGTACAAGGTTGTACAAGTGTGTACATGGTTGTACAAGGTTGTACAATTGTGTACAAGGTTGTACAAGTGTGTACAAGGTTGTACAAGTGTGTACAAGGTAGTACAAGTTTGTACAAGTGTGTACAAGTTTGTACAAGTGTGTACAAGTTTGTACAAGGTTGTACAAATTAATACAAGGGTGAACAAAAGTGTACAAGGGTGCACAAGTTTTTACAAGGGTGTACAAGTGTGTACAAGCTTGTACAAGTGTGTACAAGCTTGTACAAGTGTGTACAAGGGTGTACAGGTTTGTACAAGGTTGTACAAGTGTTTACAAGGGTGTACAAAAGAATGTACAAGTTTGTACAAGTGTGTACAAGTTTGTAAAAGGTTGTACAAGTGTGTACAAGGGTGTACAAGTGTGTACAATGGTGCACAAGTGTGTACAAGGGTGTACAATCGTGTTCAAGCTTGTACAAGTGTGTACAAGGGTGTACAGGTTTGTACAAGGTTGTACAAGTGTGTACAAGGTTGTACAAGTATGTACAAGAATGTACAAGTTTGTACAAGTGTGTACAAGTTTGTAAAAGGTTGTACAAGTGTGTACAAGGGTGTACAAAAGTGTACAAGGGTGCACAAGTTTGTACAAGGGTGTACAAGTGTGTACAAGCTTGTACAAGTGTGTACAAGCTTGTACAAGGGTTTACAGGTTTGTACAAGGTTGAACAAGTGTGTACAAGGGTGTACAAAAGTGTACAAGGGTGCACAAGTTTGTACAAGGGTGTACAAGTGTGTACAAGCTTGTACAAGTGTGTACAAGCTTGTACAAGGGTTTACAGGTTTGTACAAGGTTGTACAAGTGTGTACAAGGTTGTACAAGTATGTACAAAAATGTACAAGTTTGTACAAGTGTGTACAAGTTTGTAAAAGGTTGTACAAGTGTGTACAAGGGTGTACAAATGTGTACAAGGATGTAAAAGTGTGTACAAGTGTGTACAAGTTTGTACAAGGTTGTACAAGTGTGTACAAGTTTGTACAAGGTTGTACATATTTGTACAAGTGTGTACAAGGTTGTACAAGTGTGTACAAGGGTGTACAAGTTTGTACAAATGTGTACAAGTTTGTACAAGGTTGTACACGTGTGTACAAGGTTTTACAATAGTGTACAAGGTTGTACAAGTGTGTACAAGGTTGTACAAGTGTGTACAAGGTTGTACAAGTGTGTACAAGGTTGTACAAGTGTGTACAAGGTTGTACAAGTGTACACAATTTTGTACAAGTGTGTACAAGTTTGTACAAGTGTGTACAAGTTTGTACAAGTTTGTACAAATGTGTACAAGGGTGTACAAAAGTGTACAAGGGTGCACAAGTTTGTACAAGGGTGTACAAGTGTGTACAAGGGTGTACAAGTATGTACAAGAATGTACAATTTTGTACAAGTGTGTACAAGTTTGTAAAAGGTTGTACAAGTGTGTACAAGGGTGTACAAGTGTGTACAAGGTTGTACAAGTGTGTACAAGCTTGAACAAGTGTGTACAAGGTTGTACAAGTGTGTACAAGGTTGTACAAGTGTGTACAAGGTTGCACAAGTGTGTACAAGAGTGTACAATCGTGTACAAGCTTGTACAAGTGTGTACAAGGGTGTACAGGTTTGTACAAGGTTGTACAAGTGTGTACAAGGTTGTACAAGTGTGTACAAGGTTGTACAAGTGTGTACAAGGGTGTACAAGTTTGTACAAGTGTGTACAAGTTTGTACAAGTGTGTACAAGTTTGTACAAGTTTGTACAAATGTATACAAGGGTGTACAAAAGTGTACAAGGGTGCACAAGTTTGTACAAGGGTTTACAAGTGTGTACAAGCTTGTACAAGTGTGTACAAGCTTGTACAAGTGTGTACAAGGGTGTACAGGTTTGTACAAGGTTGTACAAGTGTTTACAAGGGTGTACAAGTATGTACAAGAATGTACAAGTTTGTACAAGTGTGTACAAGTTTGTAAAAGGTTGTACAAGTGTGTACAAGGGTGTACAAGTGTGTACAAGGGTGCACAAGTGTGTACAAGGGTGTACAATCGTGTACAAGCTTGTACAAGTGTGTACAAGGGTGTACAGGTTTGTACAAGGTTGTACAAGTGTGTACAAGGTTGTACAAGTGTGTACAAGCTTGTACAAGTGTGTACAAGGTTGTACAAGTGTGTACAAGGTTGTACAAGTGTGTACAAGGTTGTACAAGTGTGTACAAGCTTGTACAAGTGTGTACAAGGTTTGTACAAGTGTGTACAAGGTTGTTCAAGTGTGTACATGTTTGTACAAGTGTTTTTAAGTTTGTACAAGGTTGTACAAATGTGTACAAGGGTGTACAAAAGTGTTCAAGGGTGCACAAGTTTGTACAAGGGTGTACAAGTGTGTACAAGCTTGTACAAGTGTGTACAAGCTTGTACAAGTGTGTACAAGCTTGTACAAGTGTGTACAAGGGTGTACAGGTTTGTACAAGGTTGTACAAGTGTGTACAAGGGTGTACAAGTATGTACAAGAATGTAAAATTTTGTACAAGTGTGTACAAGGGTGTACAAGTGTGTACAAGGTTGTAAAAGTGTGTACAAGGTTTTACAATTGTGTACAAGGTTGTACAAGTGTGTACAAGGTTGTACAAGTGTGTACGAGGTTTTACAAGTGTGTACCAGGTTGTACAAGTGTGTACAAGGTTGTACAAGTGTGTAAAAGGTTGTACAAGTGTACACAAGTTTGTACAAGTGTGTACAAGTTTGTACAAGTGTGTACAAGTTTGTACAAGGTTGTACAAATGTGTACAAGGGTGTACAAAAGTGTACAAGGGTGCACAAGTTTGTACAAGGGTGTACAAGTGTGTACAAGCTTGTACAAGTGTGTACAAGCTTGTACAAGTGTGTACAAGGGTGTACAGGTTTGTACAAGGTTGTACAAGTGTGTACAAGGGTGTACAAGTATGTACAAGAATGTACAATTTTGTACAAGTGTGTACAAGTTTGTAAAAGGTTGTACAAGTGTGTACAAGGGTGTACAAGTGTGTACAAGGTTGTACAAGTGTGTACAAGCTTGAACAAGTGTGTACAAGGTTGTACAAGTGTGTACAAGGTTGTACAAGTGTGTACAAGGTTGCACAAGTGTGTACAAGAGTGTACAATCGTGTACAAGCTTGTACAAGTGTGTACAAGGGTGTACAGGTTTGTACAAGGTTGTACAAGTGTGTACAAGGTTGTACAAGTGTGTACAAGGGTGTACAAGTTTGTACAAGTGTGTACAAGTTTGTACAAGTGTGTACAAGTTTGTACAAGTTTGTACAAATGTATACAAGGGTGTACAAAAGTGTACAAGGGTGCACAAGTTTGTACAAGGGTGTACAAGTGTGTACAAGCTTGTACAAGTGTGTACAAGCTTGTACAAGTGTGTACAAGGGTGTACAGGTTTGTACAATTTTGTACAAGTGTTTACAAGGGTGTACAAGTATGTACAAGAATGTACAAGTTTGTACAAGTGTGTACAAGTTTGTAAAAGGTTGTACATGTGTGTACAAGGGTGTACAAGTGTGTACAAGGGTGCACAAGTGTGTACAAGGTTGTACAATCGTGTACAAGGTTGTACAAGTGTGTACAAGGGTGTACAAATGTATACAAGGATGTAAAAGTTTGTACAAGTGTGTACAAGTTTGTACAAGGTTGTACAAGTAAGTACAAGTTTGTACAAGAATGTACAAGTGTGTACAAGGTTTTACAATTGTGTAAAAGGTTGTACAAGAGTGTACAAGGTTGTACAAGTGTGTACAAGCTTGTACAAGTGTGTACAAGGTTGTACAAGTGTGTACAAGGTTGTACAAGTGTGTACAAGGTTGTACAAGTGTGTACAAGCTTGTACAAGTGTGTACAAGGTTGTACAAGTGTGTACAAGGTTGTTTAAGTGTGTACATCTTTGTACAAGTGTGTTTAGGTTTGTACAAGGTTGTCCAAATGTGTACAAGGGTGTACAAAAGTGTTCAACGGTGCACAAGTTTGTACAAGGGTGTACAAGTGTGTACAAGCTTGTACAAGTGTGTACAAGCTTGTACAAGTGTGTACAAGCTTGTACAAGTGTGTACAAGGGTGTACAGGTTTGTACAAGGTTGTACAAGTGTGTACAAGGGTGTACAAGTATGTACAAGAATGTAAAATTTTGTACAAGTGTGTACAAGGGTGTACAAGTGTGTACAAGGTTGTAAAAGTGGGTACAAGGTTTTACAATTGTGTACAAGGTTGTACAAGTGTGTACAAGGTTGTACAAGTGTGTACGAGGTTGTACAAGTGTGTACAAGGTTGTACAAGTGTGTACAAGGTTGTACAAGTGTGTACAAGGTTGTACAAGTGTACACAAGTTTGTACAAGTGTGTACAAGTTTGTACAAGTGTGTACAAGTTTGTACAAGGTTGTACAAATGTGTACAAGGGTGTACAAAAGTGTACAAGGGTGCACAAGTTTGTACAAGGGTGTACAAGTGTGTACAAGCTTGTACAAGTGTGTACAAGCTTGTACAAGTGTGTACAAGGGTGTACAGGTTTGTACAAGGTTGTACAAGTGTGTACAAGGGTGTACAAGTATGTACAAGAATGTACAATTTTGTACAAGTGTGTACAAGTTTGTAAAAGGTTGTACAAGTGTGTACAAGGGTGTACAAGTGTGTACAAGGTTGTACAAGTGTGTACAAGCTTGAACAAGTGTGTACAAGGTTGTACAAGTGTGTACAAGGTTGTACAAGTGTGTACAAGGCTGCACAAGTGTGTACAAGAGTGTACAATCGTGTACAAGCTTGTACAAGTGTGTACAAGGGTGTACAGGTTTGTACAAGGTTGTACAAGTGTGTACAAGGTTGTACAAGTGTGTACAAGGGTGTACAATTTTGTACAAGTGTGTACAAGTTTGTACAAGTGTGTACAAGTTTGAACAAGTTTGTACAAATGTATACAAGGGTGTACAAAAGTGTACAAGGGTGCACAAGTTTGTACAAGGGTGTACAAGTGTGTACAAGCTTGTACAAGTGTGTACAAGCTTGTACAAGTGTGTACAAGGGTGTACAGGTTTGTACAATTTTGTACAAGTGTTTACAAGGGTGTACAAGTATGTACAAGAATGTACAAGTTTGTACAAGTGTGTACAAGTTTGTAAAAGGTTGTACATGTGTGTACAAGGGTGTACAAGTGTGTACAAGGGTGCACAAGTGTGTACAAGGGTTTACAATCGTGTACAAGCTTGTACAAGGGTGTACAAGGGTGTACAGGTTTGTACAAGGTTGTACAAGTGTGTACAAGGGTGTACAAATGTATACAAGGATGTAAAAGTTTGTACAAGTGTGTACAAGTTTGTACAAGGTTGTACAAGTAAGTACAAGTTTGTACAAGAATGTACAAGTGTGTACAAGGTTTTACAATTGTGTAAAAGGTTGTACAAGTGTGTACAAGGTTGTACAAGTGTGTACAAGCTTGTACAAGTGTGTACAAGGTTGTACAAGTGTGTACAAGCTTGTACAAGTGTGTACAAGCTTGTACAAGTGTGTACAAGGTTGTACAAGTGTGTACAAGGTTGTTCAAGTGTGTACATGTTTGTACAAGTGTGTTTAAGTTTGTACAAGGTTGTACAAATGTGTACAAGGGTGTACAAAAGTGTTCAAGGGTGCACAAGTTTGTACAAGGGTGTACAAGTGTGTACAAGCTTGTACAAGTGTGTACAAGCTTGTACAAGTGTGTACAAGCTTGTACAAGTGTGTACAAGCTTGTACAAGTGTGTACAAGCTTGTACAAGTGTGTACAAGGGTGTACAGGTTTGTACAAGGTTGTACAAGTGTGTACAAGGGTGTACAAGTATGTACAAGAATGTAAAATTTTGTACAAGTGTGTACAAGGGTGTACAAGTGTGTACAAGGTTGTACAAGTGTGTACAAGGTTTTACAATTGTGTACAAGGTTGTACAAGTGTGTACAAGGTTGAACAAGTGTGTACGAGGTTGTGCAAGTGTGTACAAGGTTGTACAAGTGTGTACAAGGTTGTACAAGTGTACACAAGTTTGTACAAGTGTGTACAAGTTTGTACAAGTGTGTACAAGTTTGTACAAGGTTGTACAAATGTGTACAAGGGTGTACAAAAGTGTACAAGGGTGCACAAGTTTGTACAAGGGTGTACAAGTGTGTACAAGCTTGTACAAGTGTGTACAAGCTTGAACAAGTGTGTACAAGGTTGTACAAGTGTGTACAAGGTTGTACAAGTGTGTACAAGGTTGCACAAGTGTGTACAAGAGTGTACAATCGTGTACAAGCTTGTACAAGTGTGTACAAGGGTGTACAGGTTTGTACAAGGTTGTACAAGTGTGTACAAGGTTGTACAAGTGTGTACAAGGGTGTACAAGTTTGTACAAGTGTGTACAAGTTTGTACAAGTGTGTACAAGTTTGTACAAGTTTGTACAAATGTATACAAGGGTGTACAAAAGTGTACAAGGGTGCACAAGTTTGTAAAAGGGTGTACAAGTGTGTACAAGCTTGTACAAGTGTGTACAAGCTTGTACAAGTGTGTACAAGGGTGTACAGGTTTGTACAATTTTGTACAAGTGTTTACAAGGGTGTACAAGTATGTACAAGAATGTACAAGTTTGTACAAGTGTGTACAAGTTTGTAAAAGGTTGTACATGTGTGTACAAGGGTGTACAAGTGTGTACAAGGGTGCACAAGTGTGTACAAGTGTGTACAATCGTGTACAAGCTTGTACAAGTGTGTACAAGGGTGTACAGGTTTGTACAAGGTTGTACAAGTGTGTACAAGGGTGTACAAATGTATACAAGGATGTAAAAGTTTGTACAAGTGTGTACAAGTTTGTACAAGGTTGTACAAGTAAGTACAAGTTTGTACAAGAATGTACAAGTGTGTACAAGGTTTTACAATTGTGTAAAAGGTTGTACAAGTGTGTACAAGGTTGTACAAGTGTGTACAAGCTTGTACAAGTGTGTACAAGCTTGTACAAGTGTGTACAAGGTTGTACAAGTGTGTACAAGGTTGTTCAAGTGTGTACATGTTTGTACAAGTGTGTTTAAGTTTGTACAAGGTTGTACAAATGTGTACAAGGGTGTACAAAAGTGTTCAAGGGTGCACAAGTTTGTACAAGGGTGCACAAGTGTGTACAAGCTTGTACAAGTGTGTACAAGCTTGTACAAGTGTGTACAAGCTTGTACAAGTGTGTCCAAGGGTGTACAGGTTTGTACAAGGTTGTACAAGTGTGTACAAGGGTGTACAAGTATGTACAAGAATGTAAAATTTTGTACAAGTGTGTACAAGGGTGTACAAGTGTGTACAAGGTTGTACAAGTGTGTACAAGGTTTTACAATTGTGTACAAGGTTGTACAAGTGTGTACAAGGTTGTACAAGTGTGTACGAGGTTGTACAAGTGTGTACAAGCTTGTACAAGTGTGTACAAGCTTGTACAAGTGTGTACAAGCTTGTACAAGTGTGTACAAGGGTGTACAGGTTTGTACAAGGTTGTACAAGTGTGTACAAGGGTGTACAAGTATGTACAAGAATGTAAAATTTTGTACAAGTATAAGGGTGTACAAGTGTGTACAAGGTTGTACAAGTGTGTACAAGGTTTTACAATTGTGTACAAGGTTGTACAAGTGTGTACAAGGTTGTACAAGTGTGTACGAGGTTGTACAAGTGTGTACAAGGTTGTACAAGTGTGTACAAGGTTGTACAAGTGTGTACAAGGTTGTACAAGTGTACACAAGTTTGTACAAGTGTGTACAAGTTTGTACAAGTGTGTACAAGTTTGTACAAGGTTGTACAAATGTGTACAAGGGTGTACAAGTGTGTACAAGTTTGTACAAGGTTGTACAAATGTGTACAAGGGTGTACAAGTGTGTACAAGGTTGTACAAGTGTGTACAAGCTTGTACAAGTGTGTACAAGGTTGTACAAGTGTGTACAAGGTTGTTCAAGTGTGTACATGTTTGTACAAGTGTGTTTAAGTTTGTACAAGGTTGTACAAATGTGTACAAGGGTGTACAAAAGTGTTCAAGGGTGCACAAGTTTGTACAAGGGTGCACAAGTGTGTACAAGCTTGTACAAGTGTGTACAAGCTTGTACAAGTGTGTACAAGCTTGTACAAGTGTGTCCAAGGGTGTACAGGTTTGTACAAGGTTGTACAAGTGTGTACAAGGGTGTACAAGTATGTACAAGAATGTAAAATTTTGTACAAGTGTGTACAAGGGTGTACAAGTGTGTACAAGGTTGTACAAGTGTGTACAAGGTTTTACAATTGTGTACAAGGTTGTACAAGTGTGTACAAGGTTGTACAAGTGTGTACGAGGTTGTACAAGTGTGTACAAGGTTGTACAAGTGTGTACAAGGTTGTACAAGTGTGTACAAGGTTTTACAAGTGTACACAAGTTTGTACAAGTGTGTACAAGTTTGTACAAGTGTGTACAAGTTTGTACAAGGTTGTACAAATGTGTACAAGGGTGTACAAAAGTGTACAAGGGTGCACAAGTTTGTACAAGGGTGTACAAGTGTGTACAAGTGTGTACAAGCTTGTACAAGTGTGTACAAGCTTGTACAAGTGTGTACAAGGGTGTACAGGTTTGTACAATTTTGTACAAGTGTTTACAAGGGTGTACAAGTATGTACAAGAATGTACAAGTTTGTACAAGTGTGTACAAGTTTGTAAAAGGTTGTACATGTGTGTACAAGGGTGTACAAGTTAGTGTGTACAAGGGTGCACAAGTGTGTACAAGGGTTTACAATCGTGTACAAGCTTGTACAAGTGTGTACAAGGGTGTACAGGTTTGTACAAGGTTGTACAAGTGTGTACAAGGGTGTACAAATGTATACAAGGATGTAAAAGTTTGTACAAGTGTGTACAAGTTTGTACAAGGTTGTACAAGTAAGTACAAGTTTGTACAAGAATGTACAAGTGTGTACAAGGGTTTACAATTGTGTAAAAGGTTGTACAAGTGTGTACAAGGTTGTACAAGTGTGTACAAGCTTGTACAAGTGTGTACAAGGTTGTACAAGTGTGTACAAGGTTGTACAAGTGTGTACAAGCTTGTACAAGTGTGTACAAGGTTGTACAAGTGTGTACAAGGTTGTTCAAGTGTGTACATGTTTGTACAAGTGTGTTTAAGTTTGTACAAGGTTGTACAAATTTGTACAAGGGTGTACAAAAGTATTCAAGGGTGCACAAGTTTGTACAAGGGTGTACAAGTGTGTACAAGCTTGTACAAGTGTGTACAAGCTTGTACAAGTGTGTACAAGCTTGTACAAGTGTGTACAAGCTTGTACAAGTGTGTACAAGGGTGTACAGGTTTGTACAAGGTTGTACAAGTGTGTACAAGGGTGTACAAGTATGTACAAGAATGTAAAATTGTGTACAAGTGTGTACAAGGGTGTACAAGTGTGTACAAGGTTGTACAAGTGTGTACAAGGTTTTACAATTGTGTACAAGGTTGTACAAGTGTGTACAAGGTTGTACAAGTGTGTACGAGGTTGTACAAGTGTGTACAAGGTTGTACAAGTGTGTACAAGGTTGTACAAGTGTACACAAGGTTGTACAAGTGTACACAAGTTTGTACAAGTGTGTACAAATGTGTACAAGTGTGTACAAGCTTGAACAAGTGTGTACAAGGTTGTACAAGTGTGTACAAGGTTGTACAAGTGTGTACAAGGTTGCACAAGTGTGTACAAGAGTGTACAATCGTGTACAAGCTTGTACAAGTGTGTACAAGGGTGTACAGGTTTGTACAAGGTTGTACAAGTGTGTACAAGGTTGTACAAGTGTGTACAAGGGTGTACAAGTTTGTACAAGTGTGTACAAGTTTGTACAAGTGTGTACAAGTTTGTACAAGTTTGTACAAATGTATACAAGGGTGTACAAAAGTGTACAAGGGTGCACAAGTTTGTACAAGGGTGTACAAGTGTGTACAAGGGTGTACAGGTTTGTACAATTTTGTACAAGTGTTTACAAGGGTGTACAAGTATGTACAAGAATGTACAAGTTTGTACAAGTGTGTACAAGTTTGTAAAAATTGTACATGTGTGTACAAGGGTGTAAAAGTGTGTACAAGGGTGCACAAGTGTGTACAAGGGTGTACAATCGTGTACAAGCTTGTACAAGTGTGTACAAGGGTGTACAGGTTTGTACAAGGTTGTACAAGTGTGTACAAGGGTGTACAAATGTATACAAGGATGTAAAAGTTTGTACAAGTGTGTACAAGTTTGTACAAGGTTGTACAAGTAAGTACAAGTTTGTACAAGAATGTACAAGTGTGTACAAGGTTTTACAATTGTGTAAAAGGTTGTACAAGTGTGTACAAGGTTGTACAAGTGTGTACAAGCTTGTACAAGTGTGTACAAGGTTGTACAAGTGTGTACAAGGTTGTACAAGTGTGAACAAGCTTGTACAAGTGTGTACAAGGTTGTACAAGTGTGTACAAGGTTGTTCAAGTGTGTACATGTTTGTACAAGTGTGTTTAAGTTTGTACAAGGTTGTACAAATGTGTACAAGGGTGTACAAAAGTGTTCAAGGGTGCACAAGTTTGTACAAGGGTGTACAAGTGTGTACAAGCTTGTACAAGTGTGTACAAGCTTGTACAAGTGTGTACAAGCTTGTACAAGTGTGTACAAGGGTGTACAGGTTTGTACAAGGTTGTACAAGTGTGTACAAGTGTGTACAAGCTTGTACAAGTGTGTACAAGGTTGTACAAGTGTGTACAAGGTTGTTCAAGTGTGTACATGTTTGTACAAGTGTGTTTAAGTTTGTACAAGGTTGTACAAATGTGTACAAGGGTGTACAAAAGTGTTCAAGGGTGCACAAGTTTGTACAAGGGTGTACAAGTGTGTACAAGCTTGTACAAGTGTGTACAAGGGTGTACAGGTTTGTACAAGGTTTAACAAGTGTGTACAAGGGTGTACAAGTATGTACAAGAATGTAAAATTTTGTACAAGTATAAGGGTGTACAAGTGTGTACAAGGTTGTACAAGTGTGTACAAGGTCTTACAATTGTGTACAAGGTTGTACAAGTGTGTACAAGGTTGTACAAGTGTGTACGAGGTTGTACAAGTGTGTACAAGGTTGTACAAGCGTGTACAAGGTTGTACAAGTGTGTACAAGGTTGTACAAGTGTACACAAGTTTGTACAAGTGTGTACAAGTTTGTACAAGTGTGTACAAGTTTGTACAAGGTTGTACAAATGTGTACAAGGGTGTACAAGTGTGTACAAGGTTGTACAAGTGTGTACAAGCTTGTACAAGTGTGTACAAGGTTGTACAAGTGTGTACAAGGTTGTTCAAGTGTGTACATGTTTGTACAAGTGTGTTTAAGTTTGTACAAGGTTGTACAAATGTGTACAAGGGTGTACAAAAGTGTTCAAGGTTGCACAAGTTTGTACAAGGGTGCACAAGTGTGTACAAGCTTGTACAAGTGTGTACAAGCTTGTACAAGTGTGTACAAGGTTGTACAAGTGTGTACAAGGTTGTTCAAGTGTGTACATGTTTGTACAAGTGTGTTTAAGTTTGTACAAGGTTGTACAAATGTGTACAAGGGTGTACAAAAGTGTTCAAGGGTGCACAAGTTTGTACAAGGGTGTACAAGTGTGTACAAGCTTGTACAAGTGTGTACAAGCTTGTACAAGTGTGTACAAGCTTGTACAAGTGTGTACAAGGGTGTACAGGTTTGTACAAGGTTGTACAAGTGTGTACAAGGGTGTACAAGTATGTACAAGAATGTAAAATTTTGTACAAGTATAAGGGTGTACAAGTGTGTACAAGGTTGTACAAGTGTGTACAAGGTTTTACAATTGTGTACAAGGTTGTACAAGTGTGTACAAGGTTGTACAAGTGTGTACGAGGTTGTACAAGTGTGTACAAGGTTGTACAAGTGTGTACAAGGTTGTACAAGTGTGTACAAGGTTGTACAAGTGTACACAAGTTTGTACAAGTGTGTACAAGTTTGTACAAGTGTGTACAAGTTTGTACAAGGTTGTACAAATGTGTACAAGGGTGTACAAGTGTGTACAAGGTTGTACAAGTGTGTACAAGCTTGTACAAGTGTGTACAAGGTTGTACAAGTGTGTACAAGGTTGTTCAAGTGTGTACATGTTTGTACAAGTGTGTTTAAGTTTGTACAAGGTTGTACAAATGTGTACAAGGGTGTACAAAAGTGTTCAAGGTTGCACAAGTTTGTACAAGGGTGCACAAGTGTGTACAAGCTTGTACAAGTGTGTACAAGCTTGTACAAGTGTGTACAAGGGTGTACAGGTTTGTACAAGGTTGTACAAGTGTGTACAAGGGTGTACAAGTATGTACAAGAATGTAAAATTTTGTACAAGTGTGTACAAGGGTGTACAAGTGTGTACAAGGTTGTACAAGTGTGTACAAGGTTTTACAATTGTGTACAAGGTTGTACAAGTGTGTACAAGGTTGTACAAGTGTGTACGAGGTTGTACAAGTGTGTACAAGGTTGTACAAGTGTGTACAAGGTTTTACAAGTGTGTACAAGGGTGTACAGGTTCGTACAAGGTTGTACAAGTGTGTACAAGGGTGTACAAGTATGTACAAGAATGTACAATTTTGTACAAGTGTGTACAAGTTTGTAAAAGGTTGTACAAGTGTGTACAAGGGTGTACAAGTGTGTACAAGGTTTAAAGTGTGTACAAGCTTGAACAAGTGTGTACAAGGTTGTACAAGTGTGTACAAGGTTGTACAAGTGTGTACAAGGTTGCACAAGTGTGTACAAGAGTGTACAATCGTGTACAAGCTTGTACAAGTGTGTACAAGGGTGTACAGGTTTGTACAAGGTTGTACAAGTGTGTACAAGGTTGTACAAGCGTGTACAAGGGTGTACAAGTTTGTACAAGTGTGTACAAGTTATTACAAGTGTGTACAAGTTTGTACAAGTTTGTACAAATGTATACAAGGGTGTACAAAAGTGTACAAGGGTGCACAAGTTTGTACAAGGGTGTACAAGTGTGTACAAGCTTGTACAAGTGTGTACAAGCTTGTACAAGTGTGTACAAGGGTGTACAGGTTTGTACAATTTTGTACAAGTGTTTACAAGGGTGTACAAGTATGTACAAGAATGTACATGTTTGTACAAGTGTGTACAAGTTTGTAAAAGGTTGTACATGTGTGTACAAGGGTGTACAAGTTAGTACAAGGGTGCACAAGTGTGTACAAGGGTGTACAATCGTGTACAAGCTTGTACAAGTGTGTACAAGGGTGTACAGGTTTGTACAAGGTTGTACAAGTGTGTACAAGGGTGTACAAATGTATACAAGGATGTAAAAGTTTGTACAAGTGTGTACAAGTTTGTACAAGGTTGTACAAGTAAGTACAAGTTTGTACAAGAATGTACAAGTGTGTACAAGGTTTTACAATTGTGTAAAAGGTTGTACAAGTGTGTACAAGGTTGTACAAGTGTGTACAAGCTTGTACAAGTGTGTACAAGGTTGTACAAGTGTGTACAAGGTTGTACAAGTGTATACAAGCTTGTACAAGTGTGTACAAGGTTGTACAAGTGTGTACAAGGTTGTTCAAGTGTGTACATGTTTGTACAAGTGTGTTTAAGTTTGTACAAGGTTGTACAAAAGTGTTCAAGGGTGCACAAGTTTGTACAAGGGTGCACAAGTGTGTACAAGCTTGTACAAGTGTGTACAAGCTTGTACAAGTGTGTACAAGCTTGTACAAGTGTGTCCAAGGGTGTACAGGTTTGTACAAGGTTGTACAAGTGTGTACAAGGGTGTACAAGTATGTACAAGAATGTAAAATTTTGTACAAGTGTGTACAAGGGTGTACAAGTGTGTACAAGGTTGTACAAGTGTGTACAAGGTTTTACAATTGTGTACAAGGTTGTACAAGTGTGTACAAGGTTGTACAAGTGTGTACGAGGTTGTACAAGTGTGTACAAGGTTGTACAAGTGTGTACAAGGTTGTACAAGTGTGTACAAGGTTTTACAAGTGTACACAAGTTTGTACAAGTGTGTACAAGTTTGTACAAGTGTGTACAAGTTTGTACAAGGTTGTACAAATGTGTACAAGGGTGTACAAAAGTGTACAAGGGTGCACAAGTTTGTACAAGGGTGTACAAGTGTGTACAAGTGTGTACAAGCTTGTACAAGTGTGTACAAGCTTGTACAAGTGTGTACAAGGGTGTACAGGTTTGTACAATTTTGTACAAGTGTTTACAAGGGTGTACAAGTATGTACAAGAATGTACAAGTTTGTACAAGTGTGTACAAGTTTGTAAAAGGTTGTACATGTGTGTACAAGGGTGTACAAGTTAGTGTGTACAAGGGTGCACAAGTGTGTACAAGGGTTTACAATCGTGTACAAGCTTGTACAAGTGTGTACAAGGGTGTACAGGTTTGTACAAGGTTGTACAAGTGTGTACAAGGGTGTACAAATGTATACAAGGATGTAAAAGTTTGTACAAGTGTGTACAAGTTTGTACAAGGTTGTACAAGTAAGTACAAGTTTGTACAAGAATGTACAAGTGTGTACAAGGGTTTACAATTGTGTAAAAGGTTGTACAAGTGTGTACAAGGTTGTACAAGTGTGTACAAGCTTGTACAAGTGTGTACAAGGTTGTACAAGTGTGTACAAGGTTGTACAAGTGTGTACAAGCTTGTACAAGTGTGTACAAGGTTGTACAAGTGTGTACAAGGTTGTTCAAGTGTGTACATGTTTGTACAAGTGTGTTTAAGTTTGTACAAGGTTGTACAAATTTGTACAAGGGTGTACAAAAGTATTCAAGGGTGCACAAGTTTGTACAAGGGTGTACAAGTGTGTACAAGCTTGTACAAGTGTGTACAAGCTTGTACAAGTGTGTACAAGCTTGTACAAGTGTGTACAAGCTTGTACAAGTGTGTACAAGGGTGTACAGGTTTGTACAAGGTTGTACAAGTGTGTACAAGGGTGTACAAGTATGTACAAGAATGTAAAATTGTGTACAAGTGTGTACAAGGGTGTACAAGTGTGTACAAGGTTGTACAAGTGTGTACAAGGTTTTACAATTGTGTACAAGGTTGTACAAGTGTGTACAAGGTTGTACAAGTGTGTACGAGGTTGTACAAGTGTGTACAAGGTTGTACAAGTGTGTACAAGGTTGTACAAGTGTACACAAGGTTGTACAAGTGTACACAAGTTTGTACAAGTGTGTACAAATGTGTACAAGTGTGTACAAGCTTGAACAAGTGTGTACAAGGTTGTACAAGTGTGTACAAGGTTGTACAAGTGTGTACAAGGTTGCACAAGTGTGTACAAGAGTGTACAATCGTGTACAAGCTTGTACAAGTGTGTACAAGGGTGTACAGGTTTGTACAAGGTTGTACAAGTGTGTACAAGGTTGTACAAGTGTGTACAAGGGTGTACAAGTTTGTACAAGTGTGTACAAGTTTGTACAAGTGTGTACAAGTTTGTACAAGTTTGTACAAATGTATACAAGGGTGTACAAAAGTGTACAAGGGTGCACAAGTTTGTACAAGGGTGTACAAGTGTGTACAAGGGTGTACAGGTTTGTACAATTTTGTACAAGTGTTTACAAGGGTGTACAAGTATGTACAAGAATGTACAAGTTTGTACAAGTGTGTACAAGTTTGTAAAAATTGTACATGTGTGTACAAGGGTGTAAAAGTGTGTACAAGGGTGCACAAGTGTGTACAAGGGTGTACAATCGTGTACAAGCTTGTACAAGTGTGTACAAGGGTGTACAGGTTTGTACAAGGTTGTACAAGTGTGTACAAGGGTGTACAAATGTATACAAGGATGTAAAAGTTTGTACAAGTGTGTACAAGTTTGTACAAGGTTGTACAAGTAAGTACAAGTTTGTACAAGAATGTACAAGTGTGTACAAGGTTTTACAATTGTGTAAAAGGTTGTACAAGTGTGTACAAGGTTGTACAAGTGTGTACAAGCTTGTACAAGTGTGTACAAGGTTGTACAAGTGTGTACAAGGTTGTACAAGTGTGAACAAGCTTGTACAAGTGTGTACAAGGTTGTACAAGTGTGTACAAGGTTGTTCAAGTGTGTACATGTTTGTACAAGTGTGTTTAAGTTTGTACAAGGTTGTACAAATGTGTACAAGGGTGTACAAAAGTGTTCAAGGGTGCACAAGTTTGTACAAGGGTGTACAAGTGTGTACAAGCTTGTACAAGTGTGTACAAGCTTGTACAAGTGTGTACAAGCTTGTACAAGTGTGTACAAGGGTGTACAGGTTTGTACAAGGTTGTACAAGTGTGTACAAGTGTGTACAAGCTTGTACAAGTGTGTACAAGGTTGTACAAGTGTGTACAAGGTTGTTCAAGTGTGTACATGTTTGTACAAGTGTGTTTAAGTTTGTACAAGGTTGTACAAATGTGTACAAGGGTGTACAAAAGTGTTCAAGGGTGCACAAGTTTGTACAAGGGTGTACAAGTGTGTACAAGCTTGTACAAGTGTGTACAAGGGTGTACAGGTTTGTACAAGGTTTAACAAGTGTGTACAAGGGTGTACAAGTATGTACAAGAATGTAAAATTTTGTACAAGTATAAGGGTGTACAAGTGTGTACAAGGTTGTACAAGTGTGTACAAGGTCTTACAATTGTGTACAAGGTTGTACAAGTGTGTACAAGGTTGTACAAGTGTGTACGAGGTTGTACAAGTGTGTACAAGGTTGTACAAGCGTGTACAAGGTTGTACAAGTGTGTACAAGGTTGTACAAGTGTACACAAGTTTGTACAAGTGTGTACAAGTTTGTACAAGTGTGTACAAGTTTGTACAAGGTTGTACAAATGTGTACAAGGGTGTACAAGTGTGTACAAGGTTGTACAAGTGTGTACAAGCTTGTACAAGTGTGTACAAGGTTGTACAAGTGTGTACAAGGTTGTTCAAGTGTGTACATGTTTGTACAAGTGTGTTTAAGTTTGTACAAGGTTGTACAAATGTGTACAAGGGTGTACAAAAGTGTTCAAGGTTGCACAAGTTTGTACAAGGGTGCACAAGTGTGTACAAGCTTGTACAAGTGTGTACAAGCTTGTACAAGTGTGTACAAGGTTGTACAAGTGTGTACAAGGTTGTTCAAGTGTGTACATGTTTGTACAAGTGTGTTTAAGTTTGTACAAGGTTGTACAAATGTGTACAAGGGTGTACAAAAGTGTTCAAGGGTGCACAAGTTTGTACAAGGGTGTACAAGTGTGTACAAGCTTGTACAAGTGTGTACAAGCTTGTACAAGTGTGTACAAGCTTGTACAAGTGTGTACAAGGGTGTACAGGTTTGTACAAGGTTGTACAAGTGTGTACAAGGGTGTACAAGTATGTACAAGAATGTAAAATTTTGTACAAGTATAAGGGTGTACAAGTGTGTACAAGGTTGTACAAGTGTGTACAAGGTTTTACAATTGTGTACAAGGTTGTACAAGTGTGTACAAGGTTGTACAAGTGTGTACGAGGTTGTACAAGTGTGTACAAGGTTGTACAAGTGTGTACAAGGTTGTACAAGTGTGTACAAGGTTGTACAAGTGTACACAAGTTTGTACAAGTGTGTACAAGTTTGTACAAGTGTGTACAAGTTTGTACAAGGTTGTACAAATGTGTACAAGGGTGTACAAGTGTGTACAAGGTTGTACAAGTGTGTACAAGCTTGTACAAGTGTGTACAAGGTTGTACAAGTGTGTACAAGGTTGTTCAAGTGTGTACATGTTTGTACAAGTGTGTTTAAGTTTGTACAAGGTTGTACAAATGTGTACAAGGGTGTACAAAAGTGTTCAAGGTTGCACAAGTTTGTACAAGGGTGCACAAGTGTGTACAAGCTTGTACAAGTGTGTACAAGCTTGTACAAGTGTGTACAAGGGTGTACAGGTTTGTACAAGGTTGTACAAGTGTGTACAAGGGTGTACAAGTATGTACAAGAATGTAAAATTTTGTACAAGTGTGTACAAGGGTGTACAAGTGTGTACAAGGTTGTACAAGTGTGTACAAGGTTTTACAATTGTGTACAAGGTTGTACAAGTGTGTACAAGGTTGTACAAGTGTGTACGAGGTTGTACAAGTGTGTACAAGGTTGTACAAGTGTGTACAAGGTTTTACAAGTGTGTACAAGGGTGTACAGGTTCGTACAAGGTTGTACAAGTGTGTACAAGGGTGTACAAGTATGTACAAGAATGTACAATTTTGTACAAGTGTGTACAAGTTTGTAAAAGGTTGTACAAGTGTGTACAAGGGTGTACAAGTGTGTACAAGGTTTAAAGTGTGTACAAGCTTGAACAAGTGTGTACAAGGTTGTACAAGTGTGTACAAGGTTGTACAAGTGTGTACAAGGTTGCACAAGTGTGTACAAGAGTGTACAATCGTGTACAAGCTTGTACAAGTGTGTACAAGGGTGTACAGGTTTGTACAAGGTTGTACAAGTGTGTACAAGGTTGTACAAGCGTGTACAAGGGTGTACAAGTTTGTACAAGTGTGTACAAGTTATTACAAGTGTGTACAAGTTTGTACAAGTTTGTACAAATGTATACAAGGGTGTACAAAAGTGTACAAGGGTGCACAAGTTTGTACAAGGGTGTACAAGTGTGTACAAGCTTGTACAAGTGTGTACAAGCTTGTACAAGTGTGTACAAGGGTGTACAGGTTTGTACAATTTTGTACAAGTGTTTACAAGGGTGTACAAGTATGTACAAGAATGTACATGTTTGTACAAGTGTGTACAAGTTTGTAAAAGGTTGTACATGTGTGTACAAGGGTGTACAAGTTAGTACAAGGGTGCACAAGTGTGTACAAGGGTGTACAATCGTGTACAAGCTTGTACAAGTGTGTACAAGGGTGTACAGGTTTGTACAAGGTTGTACAAGTGTGTACAAGGGTGTACAAATGTATACAAGGATGTAAAAGTTTGTACAAGTGTGTACAAGTTTGTACAAGGTTGTACAAGTAAGTACAAGTTTGTACAAGAATGTACAAGTGTGTACAAGGTTTTACAATTGTGTAAAAGGTTGTACAAGTGTGTACAAGGTTGTACAAGTGTGTACAAGCTTGTACAAGTGTGTACAAGGTTGTACAAGTGTGTACAAGGTTGTACAAGTGTATACAAGCTTGTACAAGTGTGTACAAGGTTGTACAAGTGTGTACAAGGTTGTTCAAGTGTGTACATGTTTGTACAAGTGTGTTTAAGTTTGTACAAGGTTGTACAAATGTGTACAAGGGTGTACAAAAGTGTTCAAGGGTGCACAAGTTTGTACAAGGGTGTACAAGTGTGTACAAGCTTGTACAAGTGTGTACAAGCTTGTACAAGTGTGTACAAGGGTGTACAGGTTTGTACAAGGTTGTACAAGTGTGTACAAGGGTGTACAAGTATGTACAAGAATGTAAAATTTTGTACAAGTAAGTACAAGGGTGTACAAGTGTGTACAAGGTTGTACAAGTGTGTACAAGGTTTTACAATTGTGTACAATGTTGTACAAGTGTGTACAAGGTTGTACAAGTGTGTACAAGGTTGTACAAGTGTGTACGAGGTTGTACAAGTGTGTACAAGGTTGTACAAGTGTGTACAAGGTTGTACAAGTGTGTACAAGTTTGTACAAGTGTGTACAAGTTTGTACAAGTATGTACAAGTTTGTACAAGGTTGTACAAATAAGACATCCCTCTAAATAACAAGACATCCCTCCAAATATTAAGACATCCCTCTAAATAACAAAACATCCCTCTAAATAACAAGACATCCCTCTAATAAACTAGACATTCCGCTAAATATTAAGATATCCCTCTAAATAACAAGACATCCCTCCAAATACCAAGACATCCCTCTAAATATTAAGACATCCCTCCAAATAACAAGACAACCCTTTAAAAAACAAGACATCCCTCTAAATAACAAGACATCCCTCTAAATAACAAGACATCCCTCTAAATATTAAGACATCCTCCCAAATAACAAGACATCCCTCTAAATATTAAGACATCCCTCTAAATAACAAGACATCCCTCTAAATATTAAGACATCCCTTTAAATAACAAGACATCTCTCTAAATAACAAGACATCCCTCTAAATAACAAGACATCCCACTAAATAACAAGACGTCCCTCTAAATAACAAGACATCTCTTTTAAATAACAAGACATTCCTCTAAATAACAAGACATCCCTCTAAATAACAAGACATCCCTCCAAATAAAAAGACATTTCTCTAAATAGCAAGACATCCCTCTAAATAACAAGACATCCCTCCAAATAACAAGATATCCCTCTAAATAACAAGACATTCCTCCAAATAACAAGACTCCCCTCCAAATAAGAAGACATCCCTCTAAATAACAAGACATCCCTCTAAATAACAAGACATCCCTCTAAATACCAAGACAACCCTCTAAAAAACAAGACATCCCTCCAAATAACAAGACAACCCTCTAAAAAACAAGACATCCCTCTAAATAAAAAGACATCTCTCCAAATAACAAGACATCCCTCTAAATAACAAGACATCCCACTAAAAAACAAGACATCCCTCTAAATATTAAGACATCCCTCTAAATAACAAGACATCCCTCCAAATATTAAGACATCCCTCAAAATAACAAGACATCCCTCTAAATAACAAGACATCCCTCTAATAAACTAGACATTCCGCTAAATATTAAGACATCCCTCTAAATAACAAGACATCCCTCTAAATAACAAGACATCCCTCCAAATATGAAGACATCCCTCTAAATAACAAGACATCCCTCTAAATAACAAGACATCCCTCTAAATAACAAGACATCACTCTAAATATTAAGACATCCCTTCAAATAACAAGACATCCCTCTAAATAACAAGACATCCCTCTAAATAACAAGACATCCCTCTAAATAACAAGACATCCCTCTAAATAACAAGACATCCCTCTAAAAAACAAGACATCCCTCTAAATATTAAGACATCAATCTAAATAACAAGACATCCCTCCAAATAACAAGACAACCCTCTAAAAAACAAAAAAAACCCTCTAAATAACAAGACATCTCTCTAAAAAACAAGACATCCCTCTAAATATCAAGACATCCCTCTAAATAACAAGACATTCATCTATATAACAAGACATTCCTCTAAATATTAAGACATCCCTCTAAATAACAAGACATACCTGTAAATAACAAGACATCCCTCTAAATAACAAGACATCCCATCTAAATTACAACACAACCCTCTAAAAAACAAGACATCCCTCCAAATAACAAGACAACCCTCTAAAAAACAAGACATCCCTCTAAATAACAAGACATCCCTCTAAATAACAAGACATCCCTCTAATAAACTAGACATTCCGCTAAATATTAAGACATCCCTCTAAATAACAAGACATCCCTCTAAATACCAAAACATCCCTCTAAATATTAAGACATCCCTCCAAATAACAAGACAACCCTTTAAAAAACAAGACATCCCTCTAAATAACAAGACATCCCTCTAAATAACAAGACATCCCTCTAAATATTAAGACATCCCTTCAAATAACAAGACATCCCTCTAAATATTAAGACATCCCTCTAAATAACAAGACATCCCTCTAAATATTAAGACATCCCTTTAAATAACAAGACATCTCTCTAAATAACAAGACATCCCTCTAAATATCAAGACATCCCACTAAATAACAAGACATCCCTCTAAATAACAAGACATCCCTTTTAAATAACAAGACATTCCTCTAAATAACAAGACATCCCTCTAAATAACAAGACATCCCTCCAAATAAAAAGACATCCCTCTAAATAGCAAGACATCCCTCTTATAAACAAGACATTCCGCTAAATATTAAGACATCCCTCTAAATAACAAGACATCCCTCTAAATATTAAGACATCCCTTTAAATAACAAGACATCTCTCTAAATAACAAGACATCCCTCTAAATAACAAGACATCCTACTAAATAACAAGACATCCCTCTAAATAACAAGACATCCCTTTTAAATAACAAGACATTCCTCTAAATAACAAGACATCCCTCTAAATAACAAGACATCCCTCCAAATAAAAAGACATCCCTCTAAATAGCAAGACAACCCTCTAATAAACAAGACATTCCGCTAAATATTAAGACATCCCTCTAAATAACAAGACATCCCATCTAAATTACAAGACAACCCTCGAAAAAACAAGACATCCCTCCAAATAACAAGACAACCCTCTAAAAAACAAGACATCCCTCTAAATAAAAAGACATCTCTCCAAATAACAAGACATCCCTCTAAATAACAAGACATCCCACTAAAAAACAAGACATCCCTCTAAATATTAAGACATCCCTCTAAATAACAAGACATCCCTCCAAATATTAAGACATCCCTCTAAATAACAAGACATCCCTCTAAATAACAAGACATCCCTCTAATAAACTAGACATTCCGCTAAATATTAAGACATCCCTCTAAATAACAAGACATCCCTCCAAATACCAAGACATCCCTCTAAATATTAAGACATCCCTCCAAATAACAAGAAAACCCTTTAAAAAACAAGACATCCCTCTAAATAACAAGACATCCCTCTAAATAACAAGACATCCCTCTAAATATTAAGACATCCCTCCAAATAACAAGACATCCCTCTAAATATTAAGACATCCCTCTAAATAACAAGACATCCCTCTAAATATTAAGACATCCCTTTAAATAACAAGACATCCCTCTAAATAACAAGACATCCCTCTAAATAACAAGACATCCCACTAAATAACAAGACGTCCCTCTAAATAACAAGACATCCCTTTTAAATAACAAGACATTCCTCTAAATAACAAGACATCCCTCTAAATAACAAGACATCCCTCCAAATAAAAAGACATCCCTCTAAATAGCAAGACATCCCTCTAAATAACAAGACATCCCTCCAAATAACAAGATATCCCTCTAAATAACAAGACATTCCTCCAAATAACAAGACTTCCCTCCAAATAAGAAGACATCCTTCTAAATAACAAGACATCCCTCTAAATAACAAGACATCCCTCTAAATACCAAGACATCCCTCCAAATAACAAGACAACCCTTTAAAAAACAAGACATATCTCTAAATAACAAGACATCCCTCTAAATAACAAGACATCCCTCTAAATATTAAGACATCCCTTCAAATAACAAGACATCCCTCTAAATATTAAGACATCCCTCTAAATATTAAGACATCCCTTTAAATAACAAGACATCTCTCTATATAACAAGACATCCCTCTAAATAACAAGACATCCCTCTAAATATCAAGACATCCCTCCAAATAACAAGACATCCCTCTAAATATTAAGACATCCCTCTAAATAGCAAGACATCCCTCTAAATATTAAGACATCCCTCTAAATAGCAAGACATCCCTCTAAATATTAAGACATCCCTTTAAATAACAAGACATCTCTCTAAATAACAAGACATCCCTCTAAATAACAAGACATCCCACTAAATAACAAGACATCCCTCTAAATAACAAGACATCCCTTTTAAATAACAAGACATTCCTCTAAATAACAAGACATCCCTCTAAATAACAAGACATCCCTCCAAATAACAAGAAATCCCTCAAAATAGCAAGACATCCCTCTAAATATTAAGACATCCCTTCAAATAACAAGACATCCCTCTAAATAACAAGACATCCCTCTAAATAACAAGACATCCCACTAAATAAAAAAACATCCCTCTAAATAACTAGACATCCCTCCAAATACCAAGACATCCCTCTAAATAACAAGACATCCCTCTAAATAAAAAGACATCCCTCTAAATAACTAGACATCCCTCCAAATACCAAGACATCCCTCTAAATAACAAGACATCCCTCTAAATAACAAGACATACCTCCAAATAACAAGACATCCCTCTAAATTATAAGACATCCCTCTTAATAACAAGCATCCCTCCAAATAACAAGACATCCCTCTAAATAACAAGACATCCCTCCAAATATGAAGACATCCCTCCAAATATGAAGACATCCCTCTAAATAACAAGACATCCCTCTAAATAACAAGACATCTCTCTAAATATTAAGACATCCCTTCAAATAACAAGACATCCCTCTAAATAACAAGACATCCCTCTAAATAACAAGACATCCCTCTAAATAACAAGACATCCCTCTAAATAACAAGACATCCCTCTAAAACAAGACATTCCTCTAAATATTAAGACATCAATCTAAATAACAAGACATCCCTCCAAATAACAAGACAACCCTCTAAAAAACAAAAAAACCCTCTAAATAACAAGACATCCCTCTAAATAACAAGACATCCCACTAAAATACAAGACATCCCTCTAAATATTAAGACATCCCTCTAAATAACAAGACATCCCTCCAAATATTAAGACATCCCTCTAAATAACAAGACATCCCTCTAAATAACAAGACATCCCTCTAATAAACTAGACATTCCGCTAAATATTAAGACATCCCTCTAAATAACAAGACATCCCTCCAAATACCAAGACATCCCTCTAAATATTAAGACAACCCTCCAAATAACAAGAAACCCCTTTAAAAAACAAGACATCCCTCTAAATAACAAGACATCCCTCTAAATAACAAGACATCCCTCTAAATATTAAGACATCCCTCCAAATAACAAGACATCCCTCTAAATATTAAGACATCCCTCTAAATAACAAGACATCCCTCTAAATATTAAGACATCCCTTTAAATAACAAGACATCTCTCTAAATAACAAGACATCCCTCTAAATAACAAGACATCCCACTAAATAACAAGACGTCCCTCTAAATAACAAGACATCCCTTTTAAATAACAAGACATTCCTCTAAATAACAAGACATCCCTCTAAATAACAAGACATCCCTCCAAATAAAAAGACATCCCTCTAAATAGCAAGACATCCCTCTAAATAACAAGACATCCCTCCAAATAACAAGATATCCCTCTAAATAACAAGACATTCCTCCAAATAACAAGACTTCCCTCCAAATAAGAAGACATCCCTCTAAATAACAAGACATCCCTCTAAATAACAAGACATCCCTCTAAATACCAAGACATCCCTCTAAATATTAAGACATCCCTCCAAATAACAAGACAACCCTTTAAAAACAAGACATCCCTCTAAATAACAAGACATCCCTCTAAATAACAAGACATCCCTCTAAATATTAAGACATCCCTTCAAATAACAAGACATCCCTCTAAATATTAAGACATCCCTCTAAATAACAAGACATCCCTCTAAATATTAAGACATCCCTTTAAATAACAAGACATCTCTCTAAATAACAAGACATCCCTCTAAATAACAAGACATCCCTCTAAATATTAAGACATCCCTCCAAATAACAAGACATCCCTCTAAATATTAAGACATCCCTCTAAATAACAAGACATCCCTCTAAATATTAAGACATCCCTTTAAATAACAAGACATCTCTCTTAATAACAAGACATCCCTCTAAATAACAAGACATCCCACTAAATAACAAGACATCCCTCTAAATAACAAGACATCCCTTTTAAATAACAAGACATTCCTCTAAATAACAAGACATCTTTCTAAATAACAAGACATCCCTCCAAATAACAAGAAATCCCTCAAAATAGCAAGACATCCCTCTAAATATTAAGACATCCCTTCAAATAACAAGACATCCCTCTAAATAACAAGACATCCCTCTAAATAACAAGACATCCCTCTAAATAAAAAGACATCCCTCTAAATAACTAGACATCCCTCCAAATACCAAGACATCCCTCTAAATAACAAGACATCCCTCTAAATAACAAGACATCCCTCTAAATAACAAGACATCCCTCTAAATAAAAAGACATCCCTCTAAATAACTAGACATCCCTCCAAATACCAAGACATCCCTCTAAATAACAAGACATCCCTCTAAATAACAAGACATACCTCCAAATAACAAGACATCCCTCTAAATTATAAGACATCCCTCTTAATAACAAGCATCCCTCCAAATAACAAGACATCCCTCTAAATAACAAGACATCCCTCCAAATATAAAGACATCCCTCCAAATATGAAGATATCCCTCTAAATAACAAGACATCCCTCTAAATAACAAGACATCCCTCTAAATAACAAGACATCTCTCTAAATATTAAGACATCCCTTCAAATAACAAGACATCCCTCTAAATAACAAGACATCCCTCCAAATAAAAAGACATCCCTCTAAATAGCAAGACATCCCTCCAAATTATAAGACATCCCTCTTAATAACAAGCATCCCTCCAAATAACAAGACATCCCTCTAAATAACAAGACATCCCTCCAAATATAAAGACATCCCTCCAAATATGAAGACATCCCTCTAAATAACAAGACATCCCTCTAAATAACAAGACATCCCTCTAAATATTAAGACATCCCTTTAAATAACAAGACATCTCTCTAAATAACAAGACATCCCTCTAAATAACAAGACATCCCTCTAAATATTAAGACATCCCTCCAAATAACAAGACATCCCTCTAAATATTAAGACATCCCTCTAAATAACAAGACATCCCTCTAAATATTAAGACATCCCTTTAAATAACAAGACATCTCTCTTAATAACAAGACATCCCTCTAAATAACAAGACATCCCACTAAATAACAAGACATCCCTCTAAATAACAAGACATCCCTTTTAAATAACAAGACATTCCTCTAAATAACAAGACATCCCTCTAAATAACAAGACATCCCTCCAAATAACAAGAAATCCTTCAAAATAGCAAGACATCCCTCTAAATATTAAGACATCCCTTCAAATAACAAGACATCCCTCTAAATAACAAGACATCCCTCTAAATAACAAGACATCCCTCTAAATAAAAAGACATCCCTCTAAATAACTAGACATCCCTCCAAATACCAAGACATCCCTCTAAATAACAAGACATCCCTCTAAATAACAAGACATACCTCCAAATAACAAGACATCCCTCTAAATTATAAGACATCCCTCTTAATAACAAGCATCCCTCCAAATAACAAGACATCCCTCTAAATAACAAGACATCCCTCCAAATATAAAGACATCCCTCCAAATATGAAGACATCCCTCTAAATAACAAGACATCCCTCTAAATAACAAGACATCCCTCTAAATAACAAGACATCTCTCTAAATATTAAGACATCCCTTCAAATAACAAGACATCCCTCTAAATAACAAGACATCCCTCCAAATAAAAAGACATCCCTCTAAATAGCAAGACATCCCTCTAAATAACAAGACATCCCTCCAAATAACAAGATATCCCTCTAAATAACAAGACATTCCTCCAAATAACAAGACTTCCCTCCAAATAAGAAGACATCCTTCTAAATAACAAGACATCCCTCTAAATAACAAGACATCCCTCTAAATACCAAGACATCCCTCCAAATAACAAGACAACCCTTTAAAAAACAAGACATCCCTCTAAATAACAAGACATCCCTCTAAATAACAAGACATCCCTCTAAATATTAAGACATCCCTTCAAATTACAAGACATCCCTCTAAATATTAAGACATCCCTCTAAATAACAAGACATCCCTCTAAATATTAAGACATCCCTTTAAATAACAAGACATCTCTCTATATAATAAGACATCCCTCTAAATAACAAGACATCCCTCTAAATATTAAGACATCCCTCCAAATAACAAGACATCCCTCTAAATATTAAGACATCCCTCTAAATAACAAGACATCCCTCTAAATATTAAGACATCCCTTTAAGTAACAAGATATCTCTCTAAATAACAAGACATCCCTCTAAATAACAAGACATCCCACTAAATAACAAGACATCCCTCTAAATAACAAGACATCCCTTTTAAATAACAAGACATTCCTCTAAATAACAAGACATCCCTCTAAATAACAAGACATCCCTCCAAATAACAAGAAATCCCTCAAAATAGCAAGACATCCCTCTAAATATTAAGACATCCCTTCAAATAACAAGACATCCCTCTAAATAACAAGACATCCCTCTAAATAACAAGACATCCCACTAAATAAAAAGACATCCCTCTAAATAACTAGACATCCCTCCAAATACCAAGACATCCCTCTAAATAACAAGACATCCCTCTAAATAAAAAGACATCCCTCTAAATAACTAGACATCCCTCCAAATACCAAGACATCCCTCTAAATAACAAGACATCCCTCTAAATAACAAGACATACCTCCAAATAACAAGACATCCCTCTAAATTATAAGACATCCCTCTTAATAACAAGCATCCCTCCAAATAACAAGACATCCCTCTAAATAACAAGACATCCCTCCAAATATGAAGACATCCCTCCAAATATGAAGACATCCCTCTAAATAACAAGACATCCCTCTAAATAACAAGACATCTCTCTAAATATTAAGACATCCCTTCAAATAACAAGACATCCCTCTAAATAACAAGACATCCCTCTAAATAACAAGACATCCCTCTAAATAACAAGACATCCCTCTAAATAACAAGACATCCCTCTAAAACAAGACATCCCTCTAAATATTGAGACATCAATCTAAATAACAAGACATCCCTCCAAATAACAAGACAACCCTCTAAAAAACAAAAAAAACCCTCTAAATAACAAGACATCCCTCTAAATAACAAGACATCCCACTAAAAAACATGACATCCCTCTAAATATTAAGACATCCCTCTAAATAACAAGACATCCCTCCAAATATTAAGACATCCCTCTAAATAACAAGACATCCCTCTAAATAACAAGACATCCCTCTAATAAACTAGACATTCCGCTAAATATTAAGACATCCCTCTAAATAACAAGACATCCCTCCAAATACCAAGACATCCCTCTAAATATTAAGACATCCCTCCAAATAACAAGAAAACCCTTTAAAAAACAAGACATCCCTCTAAATAACAAGACATCCCTCTAAATAACAAGACATCCCTCTAAATATTAAGACATCCCTCCAAATAACAAGACATCCCTCTAAATATTAAGACATCCCTCTAAATAACAAGACATCCCTCTAAATATTAAGACATCCCTTTAAATAACAAGACATCTCTCTAAATAACAAGACATCCCTCTAAATAACAAGACATCCCACTAAATAACAAGACGTCCCTCTAAATAACAAGACATCCCTTTTAAATAACAAGACATTTCTCTAAATAACAAGACATCCCTCTAAATAACAAGACATTCCTCCAAATAAAAAGACATCCCTCTAAATAGCAAGACATCCCTCTAAATAACAAGATATCCCTCCAAATAACAAGATATCCCTCTAAATAACAAGACATTCCTCCAAATAACAAGACTTCCCTCCAAATAAGAAGACATCCCTCTAAATAACAAGACATCCCTCTAAATAACAAGACATCCCTCTAAATACCAAGATATCCCTCTAAATATTAAGACATCCCTCTAAATAACAAGACAACCCTTTAAAAAACAAGACATCCCTCTAAATAACAAGACATCCCTCTAAATATTAAGACATCCCTCCAAATAACAAGACATCCCTCTAAATATTAAGACATCCCTCTAAATAACAAGACATCCCTCTAAATATTAAGACATCCCTTTAAATAACAAGACATCTCTCTTAATAACAAGACATCCCTCTAAATAACAAGACATCCCACTAAATAACAAGACATCCCTCTAAATAACAAGACATCCCTTTTAAATAACAAGACATTCCTCTAAATAACAAGACATCCCTCTAAATAACAAGACATCCCTCCAAATAACAAGAAATCCCTCAAAATAGCAAGACATCCCTCTAAATATTAAGACATCCCTTCAAATAACAAGACATCCCTCTAAATAACAAGACATCCCTCTAAATAACAAGACATCCCTCTAAATAAAAAGACATCCCTCTAAATAACTAGACATCCCTCCAAATACCAAGACATCCCTCTAAATAACAAGACATCCCTCTAAATAAAAAGACATCCCTCTAAATAACTAGACATCCCTCCAAATACCAAGACATCCCTCTAAATAACAAGACATCCCTCTAAATAACAAGACATACCTCCAAATAACAAGACATCCCTCTAAATTATAAGACATCCCTCTTAATAACAAGCATCCCTCCAAATAACAAGACATCCCTCTAAATAACAAGACATCCCTCCAAATATGAAGACATCCCTCCAAATATGAAGACATCCCTCTAAATAACAAGACATCCCTCTAAATAACAAGACATCCCTCTAAATAACAAGACATCTCTCTAAATATTAAGACATCCCTTCAAATAACAAGACATCCCTCTAAATAACAAGACATCCCTCTAAATAACAAGACATCCCTCTAAATAACAAGACATCCCTCTAAATAACAAGACATCCCTCTAAATAACAAGACATCCCTTTTAAATAACAAGACATTCCTCTAAATAACAAGACATCCCTCTAAATAACAAGACATCCCTCCAAATAAAAAGACATCCCTCTAAATATTAAGACATCAATCTAAATAACAAGACATCCCTCCAAATAACAAGACAACCCTCTAAAAAACAAAAAAACCCTCTAAATAACGAGACATCTCTCTAAAAAACAAGACATCCCTCTAAATATCAAGACATCCCTCTAAATAACAAGACATCCATCTATATAACAAGACATTCCTCTAAATATTAAGACATCCCTCTAAATAACAAGACATACCTGTAAATAACAAGACATCCCTCTAAATAACAAGACATCCCATGTAAATTACAAGACAACCCTCTAAAAAACAAGACATCCCTTAAGACATTCCGCTAAATATTAAGACATCCCTCTAAATAACAAGACATCCCTCTAAATACCAAGACATCCCTCTAAATATTAAGACATCCCTCCAAATAACAAGACAACCCTTTAAAAAACAAGACATCCCTCTAAATAACAAGACATCCCTCTAAATAACAAGACATCCCTCTAAATAACAAGACATCCCTCTAAATATTAAGACATCCCTTCAAATAACAAGACATCCCTCTAAATATTAAGACATCCCTCTAAATAACAAGACATCCCTCTAAATATTAAGACATCCCTTTAAATAACAAGACATCTCTCTAAATAACAAGACATCCCTCTAAATAACAAGAAATCCCACTAAATAACAAGACATCCCTCTAAATAACAAGACATCCCTTTTAAATAACAAGACATTCCTCTAAATAACAAGACATCCCTCTAAATAACAAGACATCCCTCCAAATAAAAAGACATCCCTCTAAATAGCAAGACATCCCTTTAATAAACAAGACATTCCGCTAAATATTAAGACATCCCTCTAAATATTAAGACATCCCTTTAAATAACAAGACATCTCTCTAAATAACAAGACATCCCTCTAAATAACAAGACATCCCACTAAATAACAAGACATCCCTCTAAATAACAAGACATCCCTTTTAAATAACAAGACATTCCTCTAAATAACAAGACATCCCTCTAAATAACAAGACATCCCTCCAAATTAAAAGACATCCCTCTAAATAGCAAGACATCCCTCTAATAAACAAGACATTCCGCTAAATATTAAGACATCCCTCTAAATAACAAGACATCCCATCTAAATTACAAGACAACCCTCTAAAAAACAAGACATCCCTCCAAATAACAAGACAACCCTCTAAAAAACAAGACATCCCTCTAAATAAAAAGACATCTCTCCAAATAACAAAACATCCCTCTAAATAACAAGACATCCCATCTAAATTACAAGACAACCCTCTAAAAAACAAGACATCCCTCTAAATAACAAGACATCCCTCTAAATAACAAGACATCCCTCTAAATATTAAGACATCCCTCCAAATAACAAGACATCCCTCTAAATATTAAGACATCCCTCTAAATAACAAGACATCCCTCTAAATATTAAGACATCCCTTTAAATAACAAGACATCTCTCTAAATAACAAGACATCCCTCTAAATAACAAGACATCCCACTAAATAACAAGACGTCCCTCTAAATAACAAGACATCCCTTTTAAATAACAAGACATTCCTCTAAATAACAAGACATCCCTCTAAATAACAAGACATCCCTCCAAATAAAAAGACATCCCTCTAAATAGCAAGACATCCCTCTAAATAACAAGACATCCCTCCAAATAACAAGATATCCCTCTAAATAACAAGACATTCCTCCAAATAACAAGACTTCCCTCCAAATAAGAAGACATCCCTCTAAATAACAAGACATCCCTCTAAATAACAAGACATCCCTCTAAATACCAAGACATCCCTCTAAATATTAAGACATCCCTCCAAATAACAAGACAACCCTTTAAAAAACAAGACATCCCTCTAAATAACAAGACATCCCTCTAAATAACAAGACATCCCTCTAAATATTAAGACATCCCTTCAAATAACAAGACATCCCTCTAAATATTAAGACATCCCTCTAAATAACAAGACATCCCTCTAAATATTAAGACATCCCTTTAAATAACAAGACATCTCTCTAAATAACAAGACATCCCTCTAAATAACAAGACATCCCTCTAAATATTAAGACATCCCTCCAAATAACAAGACATCCCTCTAAATATTAAGACATCCCTCTAAATAACAAGACATCCCTCTAAATATTAAGACATCCCTTTAAATAACAAGACATCTCTCTAAATAACAAGACATCCCTCTAAATAACAAGACATCTCACTAAAAAACAAGACATCCCTCTAAATAACAAGACATCCCTTTTAAATAACAAGACATTCCTCTAAATAACAAGACATCCCTCTAAATAACAAGACATCCCTCCAAATAACAAGAAATCCCTCAAAAAAGCAAGACATCCCTCTAAATATTAAGACATCCCTTCAAATTACAAGACATCCCTCTAAATAACAAGACATCCCTCTAAATAACAAGACATCCCTCTAAATAAAAAGACATCCCTCTAAATAACTAGACATCCCTCCAAATACCAAGACATCCCTCTAAATAACAAGACATCCCTATAAATAACAAGACATACCTCCAAATAACGAAACATCCCTCTAAATTATAAGACATCCCTCTTAATAACAAGCATCCCTCCAAATAACAAGACATCCCTCTAAATAACAAGACATCCCTCCAAATATGAAGACATCCCTCTAAATAACAAGACATCCCTCTAAATAACAAGACATCCCTCTAAATAACAAGACATCTCTCTAAATATTAAGACATCCCTTCAAATAACAAGACATCCCTCTAAATAACAAGACATCCCTCTAAATAACAAGACATCCCTCTAAATAACAAGACATCCCTCTAAATAACAAGACATCCCTCTAAAAAACAAGACATCCCTCTAAATATTAAGACATCAATCTAAATAACAAGACATCCCTCCAAATAACAAGACAACCCTCTAAAAAACAAAAAAACCCTTTAAATAACAAGACATCTCTCTAAAAAACAAGACATCCCTCTAAATATTAAGACATCCCTCTAAATAACAAGACATCCATCTATATAACAAGACATTCCTCTAAATATTAAGACATCCCTCTAAATAACAAGACATACCTGTAAATAACAAGACATCCCTCTAAATAACAAGACATCCCATCTAAATTACAAGACAACCCTCTAAAAAACAAGACATCCCTCCAAATAACAAGACAACCCTCTAAAAAACAAGACATCCCTCTAAATAACAAGACATCACTCTAAATATTAAGACATCCCTCCAAATAACAAGACAACCCTTTAAAAAACAAGACATCCCTCTAAATAACAAGACATCCCTCTAAATAACAAGACATCCCTCTAAATATTAAGACATCCCTTCAAATAACAAGACATCCCTCTAAATATTAAGACATCCCTCTAAATAACAAGACATCCCTCTAAATATTAAGACATCCCTTTAAATAACAAGACATCTCTCTAAATAACAAGACATCCCTCTAAATAACAAGACATCCCACTAAATAACAAGACATCCCTCTAATAAACAAGACATTCCGCTAAATATTAAGACATCCCTCTAAATAACAAGACATCCCATCTAAATTACAAGAAAACCCTCTAAAAAACAAGACAACCCTCTAAAAAACAAGACATCCCTCTAAATAAAAAGACATCTTAGACACAAGTGTGTACAAGGTTGTACAAGTGTGTACAAGGTTGTACAAGTGTGTACAAGGGTGTACAAGTTTGTACAAGTGTGTACAAGTTTGTACAAGTTTGTACAAGGTTGTACAAATGTATACAAGGGTGTACAAAAGTGTACAAGGGTGCACAAGTTTGTACAAGGGTGTACAAGTGTGTACAAGCTTGTAGAAGTGTGTACAAGCTTGTACAAGTGTGTACAAGGGTGTACAGGTTTGTACAAGGTTGTACAAGTGTTTACAAGGGAGTACAAGTATGTACAAGAATGTACAAGTTTGTACAAGTGTGTACAAGGTTGTACAAGTGTGTACAAGGTTGTACAAGTGTGTAGAAGGTTGTACAAGTGTATACAAGGTTGAACAAGTGTGTACAAAGGTGTACAAGTGTGTACAAGGTTGTACAAGTGTGTACAAGGTTGTACAAGTGTGTACAAGGTTGTACAAGTGTGTACAAGGTTGTACAAGGTTGTACAATTGTGTACAAGGTTGTACAAGTGTTTACAAGGGTGTACAAGTATGTACAAGAATGTACAAGTTTGTACAAGTGTGTACAAGTTTGTAAAAGGTTGTACAAGTGTGTACAAGGGTGTACAAGTGTGTACAAGGGTGCACAAGTGTGTACAAGGGTGTACAATCGTGGACAAGCTTGTACAAGTGTGTACAAGGGTGTACAGGTTTGTACAAGGTTGTACAAGTGTGTACAAGGTTGTACAAGTGTGTACAAGGGTGTACAAGTTTGTACAAGTGTGTACAAGTTTGTACAATTGTGTACAAGTTTGTACAAGGTTGTACAAATGTATACAAGGGTGTACAAAAGTGTACAAGGGTGCACAAGTTTGTACAAGGGTGTACAAGTGTGTACAAGCTTGTACAAGTGTGTACAAGCTTGTACAAGTGTGTACAAGGGTGTACAGGTTTGTACAAGGTTGTACAAGTGTTTACAAGGGTGTACAAGTATGCACAAGAATGTACAAGTTTGTACAAGTGTGTACAAGTTTGTAAAAGGTTGTACAAGTGTATACAAGGGTGTACAAGTGTGTACAAGGGTGCACAAGTGTGTACAAGGGTGTACAATCTTGTACAAGCTTGTACAAGTGTGTACAAGGGTGTACAGGTTTGTACAAGGTTGTACAAGTGTGTACAAGGGTGTACAAATGTGTACAAGGATGTAAAAGTTTGTACAAGTGTGTACAAGTTTGTACAAGGTTGTACAAGTAAGTACAAGTTTGTACAAGGTTGTACAAGTAAGTACAAGTTTGTACAAGAATGTACAAGTGTGTACAAGGTTTTACAATTGTGTAAAAGGTTGTACAAGTGTGTACAAGGTTGTACAAGTGTGTACAAGGTTGTACAAGTGTGTACAAGGTTGTACAAGTGTGTACAAGTTTGTACAAGTGTGTACAAGGTTGTACAAGTGTGTACAAGGTTGTACAAGTGTGTACAAGGTTGTACAAGTGTGTATAAGGGTGCACAAGTGTGTACAAGGGTGTACAATCGTGTACATGCTTGTACAAGTTTTTACAAGGTTGTACAAGTGTGTACAAGGTTGTACAAGTGTGTACAAGGTTGTACAAACGTGTACAAGGTTGTACAAGTGTGTACATGGTTGTACAAGTGTGTACAAGGTTGTACAAACGTGTACAAGGTTGTACAAGTGTGTACAAGGTTGTACAAGTGTGTACAAGGTTGTATAAGTGTGTACAAAGGTGTACAAGTGTGTACAAGGTTGTACAAGTGTGTACAAGGTTGTACAAGTGTGTACATGGTTGTACAAGGTTGTACAATTGTGTACAAGGTTGTACAAGTGTGTACAAGGTTGTACAAGTGTGTACAAGGGTGTACAAGTTTGTACAAGTGTGTACAAGTTTGTACAAGTGTGTACAAGTTTGTACAAGGTTGTACCAATGTATACAAGGGTGTACAAAAGTGTACAAGGGTGCACAAGTTTGTACAAGGGTGTACAAGTGTGTACAAGCTTGTACAAGTGTGTACAAGCTTGTACAAGTGTGTACAAGGGTGTACAGGTTTGTACAAGGTTGTACAAGTGTTTACAAGGGTGTACAAAAGAATGTACAAGTTTGTACAAGTGTGTACAAGTTTGTAAAAGGTTGTACAAGTGTGTACAAGGTTGTACAAGTGTGTACAAGGTTGTATCATAGTGTACAAGGTTGTACAAGTGTGTACAAAGGTGTACAAGTGTGTACAAGGTTGTACAAGTGTGTACAAAGTTGTACAAGTGTGTACATGGTTGTACAAGGTTGTACAATTGTGTACAAGGTTGTACAAGTGTGTACAAGGGTGCACAAGTTTGTACAAGGGTGTACAAGTGTGTACAAGCTTGTACAAGTGTGTACAAGTGTGTACAAGTTTGTACAAGGTTGTACAAGTGTTTACAAGGGTGTACAAGTATGTACAAGAATGTTCAAGTTTGTACAAGTGTGTACAAGTTTTTAAAAGGTTGTACAAGTGTGTACAAGGGTGTACAAGTGTGTACAAGGGTGCACAAGTGTGTACAAGGGTGTACAATCGTGTACAAGCTTGTACAAGTGTGTACAAGGTCGTACAGGTTTGTACAAGGTTGTACAAGTGTGTACAAGGGTGTACAAATGTGTACAAGGGTGTACAAATGTGTACAAGGATGTAAAAGTTTGTACAAGTGTGTACAAGTTTGTACAAGGTTGTACAAGTAAGTACAAGTTTGTACAAGAATGTACAAGTGTGTACAAGGTTTTACAATTGTGTAAAAGGTTGTACAAGTGTGTACAAGGTTGTACAAGTGTGTACAAGGTTGTACAAGTGTGTACAAGCTTGTACAAGTGTGTACAAGGTTGTACAAGTGTGTACACTGTTGTACAAGTGAGTACAAGGTTGTACAAGTGTGTACAAGGTTGTACAAGTGTGTACAAGTTTGTTCAAGTGTGTACAAGTTTGTACAAGGTTGTACAAATGTGTACAAGGGTGTACAAAAGTGTACAAGGGTGCACAAGTTTGTACAAGGGTGTACAAGTGTGTACAAGTTTGTACAAGTGTGTACAAGTTTGTACAAGGTTGTACCAATGTATACAAGGGTGTACAAAAGTGTACAAGGGTGCACAAGTTTGTACAAGGGTGTACAAGTGTGTACAAGCTTGTACAAGTGTGTACAAGCCTGTACAAGTGTGTACAAGGGTGTACAGGTTTGTACAAGGTTGTACAAGTGTTTACAAGGGTGTACAAAAGAATGTACAAGTTTGTACAAGTGTGTACAAGTTTGTAAAAGGTTGTACAAGTATGTACAAAGTTGTACAAGTGTGTACAAGGTTGTATCATAGTGTACAAGGTTGTACAAGTGTGTACAAAGGTGTACAAGTGTGTACAAGGTTGTACAAGTTTGTACAAAGTTGTACAAGTGTGTACATGGTTGTACAAGGTTGTACAAGTGTGTACAAGGGTGTACAAGTGTGTACAAGGGTGCACAAGTGTGTACAAGGGTGTACAATCGTGTACAAGCTTGTACAAGTGTGTACAAGGTCGTACAGGTTTGTACAAGGTTGTACAAGTGTGTACAAGGGTGTACAAATGTGTACAAGGATGTAAAAGTTTGTACAAGTGTGTACAAGTTTGTACAAGGTTGTACAAGTAAGTACAAGTTTGTACAAGAATGTACAAGTGTGTACAAGGTTTTACAATTGTGTAAAAGGTTGTACAAGTGTGTACAAGGTTGTACAAGTGTGTACAAGGTTGTACAAGTGTGTACAAGCTTGTACAAGTGTGTACAAGGTTGTACAAGTGTGTACAAGGTTGTACAAGTGTGTACAAGGTTGTACAAGTGTGTACAAGTTTGTTCAAGTGTGTACAAGTTTGTACAAGGTTGTACAAATGTGTACAAGGGTGTACAAAATTGTACAAGGGTGCACAAGTTTGTACAAGGGTGTACAAGTGTGTACAAGTTTGTACAAGTGTGTACAAGCTTGTACAAGGGTTTACAGGTTTGTACAAGGTTGTACAAGTGTGTACAAGGGTGTACAAGTATGTACAAGAATGTACAAGTTTGTACAAGTGTGTACAAGGGTGTACAAGTATGTACAAGAATGTACAAGTTTGTACAAGTGTGTACAAGGGTGTACAAATGTGTACAAGGATGTAAAAGTTTGTACAAGTGTGTACAAGTTTGTAGTAGGTTGTACAAGGTTGTACAAGTGTGTACAAGGTTGTACAAGATTGTACAAGGTTGTACAAGTGTGTACAAGGTTGTACAAGTGTGTACAAGGTTGTTCAAGTGTGTACGAGGTTGTACAAGTGTGTACAAGGGTTCACAAGTGTGTACAAGGGTGTACAATCGTGTACAAGCTTGTACAATCGTGTACAAGCTTGTACAAGTGTGTACAAGGTCTTACAGGTTTGTACAAGGTTGTACAAGTGTGTACAAGGGTGTACAAATGTGTACAAGGATGTAAAAGTTTATACAAGTGTGTACAAGTTTGTACAAGGTTGTTTAAGTGTGTACAATGTTTTACAATTGTGTACAAGGTTGTACAAGTGTGTACAAGGTTGTACAAGTGTGTACAAGGATGTACAAGTGTGTACAAGGTTGTACAAGTGTGTACAAGTTTGTACAAGTGTGTACAAGTTTGTACAAGGTTGTACAAATGTGTACAAGGGTGTACAAAAGTGTACAAGGGTGCACAAGTTTGTACAAGGGTGTACAAGTGTGTACAAGGGTGTACAGGTTTGTACAAGGTTGTACAAGTGTGTACAAGCTTGAACAAGTGTGTACAAGGTTGTACAAGTGTTTACAAGGTTGTACAAGTGTGTACAAGGTTGCACAAGTTTGTACAAGGTTGCACAAGTGTGTACAAGAGTGTACAATCGTTTACAAGCTTGTACAAGTGTGTACAAGGGTGTACAGGTTTGTACAAGGTTGTACAAGTGTGTACAAGGTTTTACAATTGTGTACAAGGTTGTACAAGTGTGTACAAGGTTGTACAAGTGTGTACAAGGTTGTACAAGTGTGTACAAGCTTGTACAAGTGTGTACAAGGTTGTACAAGTGTGTACATGGTTGTTCAAGTGTGTACATGTTTGTACAAGTGTGTTTAAGTTTGTACAAGGTTGTACGAATGTGTACAAGGGTGTACAAAAGTGTACAAGGGTGCACAAGTTTGTACAAGGGTGTACAAGTGTGTACAAGCTTGTACAAGTGTGTACAATGGTGTACAGGTTTGTACTAGGTTGTACAAATGTGTACAAGGATGTACAAGTATGTACAAGAATGTACAATTTTGTACAAGTGTGTACAAGTTTGTAAAAGGTTGTACAAGTGTGTACAAGGGTGAACAAGTGTGTACAAGGTTGTACAAGTGTGTACAAGCTTTTACAAGTGTGTACAAGCTTGTACAAGTGTGTACAAGGGTGTACAAGTGTGTACAAGGTTGTACAAGTTTTTACAAGGTTGTACAAGTGTGTACAAGGTTGTACAAGTGTGTACAAGGTTTTACAAGTGTGTACAAGGTTGTACAAGGTTGTACAATTGTGTACAAGGTTGTACAAGTGTGTACAAGGTTGTACAAGTGTGTACAAGGTTGTACAAGTGTGTACAAGGGTGTACAAGTTTGTACAAGTGTGTACAAGGTTGTACAAGTGTGTACAAGGGTGTACAAGTTTGTACAAGTGTGTACAAGTTTGTACAATTGTGTACAAGTTTGTACAAGGTTGTAAAAATCTATACAAGGGTGCACAAGTGTGTACAAGGGTGTACAATCGTGTACAAGCTTGTACAAGTGTGTACAAGGGTGTACAGGTTTGTACAAGGTTGTACAAGTGTGTACAAGGGTGTACAAATGTGTACAAGGATGTAAAAGTTTGTACAAGTGTGTACAAGTTTGTACAAGGTTGTACAAGTAAGTACAAGTTTGTACAAGAATGTACAAGTGTGTACAAGGTTTTACAATTGTGTAAAAGGTTGTACAAGTGTGTACAAGGTTGTACAAGCGTGTACAAGGTTGTACAAGTGTGTACAAGGTTGTACAAGTGTGTACAAGGTTGTACAAGTGTGTACAAGTTTGTTCAAGTGTGTACAAGTTTGTACAAGTTTGTACAAATGTGTACAAGGGTGTACAAAAGTGTACAAGGGTGCACAAGTTTGTACAAGGGTGTACAAGTGTGTACAAGCTTGTACAAGTGTGTACAAGCTTGTACAAGGGTTTACAGGTTTGTACAAGGTTGTACAAGTGTGTACAAGGGTGTACAAGTATGTACAAGAATGTACAAGTTTGTACAAGTGTGTACAAGGGTGTACAAGTATGTACAAAAATGTACAAGTTTGTACAAGTGTGTACAAGGGTGTACAAATGTGTACAAGGATGTAAAAGTTTGTACAAGTGTGTACAAGTTTGTAGTAGGTTGTACAAGGTTGTACAAGTGTGTACAAGGTTGTACAAGTGTGTACAAGGTTGTACATGTGTGTACAAGGTTTTACAAGTGTGTACAAGGTTGTACAAGTGTGTACAAGGTTGTACAAGTGTGTACAAGGTTGTACAAGTGTGTACAAGGTTGTTCAAGTGTGTACGAGGTTGTACAAGTGTGTATAAGGGTTCACAAGTGTGTACAAGGGTGTACAATCGTGTACAAGCTTGTACAATCGTGTACAAGCTTGTACAAGTGTGTACAAGGGTTTACAGGTTTGTACAAGGTTGTACAAGTGTGTACAAGGGTGTACAAATGTGTACAAGGATGTAAAAGTTTATACAAGTGTGTACAAGTTTGTACAAGGTTGTTTAAGTGTGTACAATGTTTTACAATTGTGTACAAGGTTGTACAAGTGTGTACAAGGTTGTACAAGTGTGTACAAGGATGTACAAGTGTGTACAAGGTTGTACAAGTGTGTACAAGTTTGTACAAGTGTGTACAAGTTTGTACAAGGTTGTACAAATGTGTACAAGGGTGTACAAAAGTGTACAAGGGTGCACAAGTTTGTACAAGGGTGTACAAGTGTGTACAAGGGTGTACAGGTTTGTACAAGGTTGTACAAGTGTGTACAAGCTTGAACAAGTGTGTACAAGGTTGTACAAGTGTTTAGAAGGTTGTACAAGTGTGTACAAGGTTGCACAAGTTTGTACAAGGTTGCACAAGTGTGTACAAGAGTGTACAATCGTTTACAAGCTTGTACAAGTGTGTACAAGGGTGTACAGGTTTGTACAAGGTTGTACAAGTGTGTACAAGGTTTTACAATTGTGTACAAGGTTGTACAAGTGTGTACAAGGTTGTACAAGTGTGTACAAGGTTGTACAAGTGTGTACAAGCTTGTACAAGTGTGTACAAGCTTGTACAAGTGTGTACAAGGTTGTACAAGTGTGTACATGGTTGTTCAAGTGTGTACATGTTTGTACAAGTGTGTTTAAGTTTGTACAAGGTTGTACAAATGTGTACAAGGGTGTACAAAAGTGTACAAGGGTGCACAAGTTTGTACAAGGGTGTACAAGTGTGTACAAGCTTGTACAAGTGTGTACAATGGTGTACAGGTTTGTACTAGGTTGTACAAATGTGTACAAGGATGTACAAGTATGTACAAGAATGTACAATTTTGTACAAGTGTGTACAAGTTTGTAAAAGGTTGTACAAGTGTGTACAAGGGTGAACAAGTGTGTACAAGGTTGTACAAGTGTGTACAAGCTTGTACAAGTGTGTACAAGCTTGTACAAGTGTGTACAAGGGTGTACAAGTGTGTACAAGGTTGTACAAGTTTTTACAAGGTTGTACAAGTGTGTACAAGGTTGTACAAGTGTGTACAAGGTTTTACAAGTGTGTACAAGGTTGTACAAGGTTGTACAATTGTGTACAAGGTTGTACAAGTGTGTACAAGGTTGTACAAGTGTGTACAAGGTTGTACAAGTGTGTACAAGGGTGTACAAGTTTGTACAAGTGTGTACAAGGTTGTACAAGTGTGTACAAGGGTGTACAAGTTTATACAAGTGTGTACAAGTTTGTACAATTGTGTACAAGTTTGTACAAGGTTGTACAAATGTATACAAGGGTGCACAAGTGTGTACAACTTGTACACACTTGTACACCCTTGTACAAACTTGTGCACCCTTGTACACTTTTGTACACCCTTGTACACATTTGTACAACCTTGTACAAACTTGTACACACTTGAACAAACTTGTACACACTTGTACAACCTTGTACACACTTGTACAACCTTGTACACACTTGTACAACCTTGTACACACTTGTACAAGCTTGTACACACTTGTACAACCTTGTACACACTTGTACAAGCTTGTACACACTTGTACAACCTTGTACACACTTGTACAACCTTGTACACACTTGTACAACCTTTTACACAATTGTAAAACCTTGTACACACTTGTACATTCTTGTACAAACTTGTACTTACTTGTACAACCTTGTACAAACTTGTACACACTTGTACAAACTTGAACATTCTTGTACATACTTGTACACCCTTGTAAACACTTGTACAACCTTGTACAAACTTGTACACACTTGTACAAGCTTGTACACACTTGTACAAGCTTGTACACACTTGTACACCCTTGTACAAACTTGTGCACCCTTGTACACACTTGTACAACCTTGTACACAATTGTACAACCTTGTACAACCATGTACACACTTGTACAACTTTGTACACACTTGTACAACCTTGTACACACTTGTACACCTTTGTACACACTTGTACAACCTTGTACACTATGATACAACCTTGTACACACTTGTACAACCTTGTACACACTTGTACAACCTTTTACAAACTTGTACACACTTGTACAAACTTGTACATTCTTTTGTACACCCTTGTAAACACTTGTACAACCTTGTACAAACCTGTACACCCTTGTACACACTTGTACAAGCTTGTACACACTTGTACAAGCTTGTACACACTTGTACACCCTTGTACAAACTTGTGCACCCTTGTACACTTTTGTACACCCTTGTATACATTGGTACAACCTTGTACAAACTTGTACACACTTGTACAAACTTGTACACCCTTGTACACACTTGTACACCCTTGTACACACTTGTACAAACTTGTACATTCTTGTACATACTTGTACACCCTTGTACACACTTGTACAACCTTGTACAAACCTGTAAACCCTTGTACAAGCTTGTACACACTTGTACAAACTTGTACACACTTGTACACCCTTGTACAAACTTGTGCACCCTTGTACACTTTTGTACACCCTTGTACACATTTGTACAACCTTGTACAAACTTGTACACACTTGAACAAACTTGTACACACTTGTACAACCTTGTACACACTTGTACAACCTTGTACACACTTGTACAACCTTGTACACACTTGTACAAGCTTGTACACACTTGTACAACCTTGTACACACTTGTACAACCTTGTACACACTTGTACAACCTTTTACACAATTGTAAAACCTTGTACACACTTGTACATTCTTGTACAAACTTGTACTTACTTGTACAACCTTGTACAAACTTGTACACACTTGTACAAACTTTTACATCCTTGTACACATTTGTACACCCTTGTACACACTTGTACAACCTTGTACAAACCTAAACACCCTTGTACACACTTGTACAAGCTTGTACACGATTTTACACCCTTGTACACACTTGTGCACCCTTGTACACACTTGTACACACTTGTACAACCTTTTACAAACTTGTACACACTTGTACAAACTTGAACATTCTTGTACATACTTGTACACCCTTGTAAACACTTGTACAACCTTGTACAAACTTGTACACACTTGTACACACTTGTACAAGCTTGTACACACTTGTACAAGCTTGTACACACTTGTACACCCTTGTACAAACTTGTGCACCCTTGTACACACTTGTACAACCTTGTACACAATTGTACAACCTTGTACAACCATGTACACACTTGTACAACTTTGTACACACTTGTACAACCTTGTACACACTTGTACACCTTTGTACACACTTGTACAACCTTGTACACTATGATACAACCTTGTACACACTTGTACAACCTTGTACACACTTGTACAACCTTTTACAAACTTGTACACACTTGTACAAACTTGTACATTCTTTTGTACACCCTTGTAAACACTTGTACAACCTTGTACAAACCTGTACACCCTTGTACACACTTGTACAAGCTTGTACACACTTGTACAAGCTTGTACACACTTGTACACCCTTGTACAAACTTGTGCACCCTTGTACACTTTTGTACACCCTTGTATACATTGGTACAACCTTGTACAAACTTGTACACACTTGTACAAACTTGTACACCCTTGTACACACTTGTACAACCTTGTACACACTTGTACAACCTTGTACACAATTGTACAACCTTGTACAACCATGTACACACTTGTACAACCTTGTACACACTTGTACAACCTTGTACACACTTGTACACCTTTGTACACACTTATACAACCTTGTACACACTTGTACAACCTTGTACACACTTGTACAACCTTGTACACGTTTGTACAACCTTGTACACACTTGTACAACCTTGTACACACTTGTACGACCTTGTAAAAACTTGTACAAGCATGTACACGATTGTACACCCTTGTACACACTTGTGCACCCTTGTACACACTTGTACAACCTTGTACACACTTGTACAACCTTGTACACACTTGTACAACCTTGTACACTCTTGTACAACCTTGTACACACTTGTACAAACTTGTACACACTTGTACAACCTTGTACACACTTGTACAACCTTGTACACACTTGTACAACCTTGTACACACTTGTACAACCTTGTACACACTTGTACAACCTTTTACACAATTGTAAAACCTTGTACACACTTGTACATTCTTGTACAAACTTGTACTTACTTGTACAACCTTGTACAAACTTGTACACACTTGTACAAACTTTTACATCCTTGTACACATTTGTACATCCTTGTACACACTTGTACAACCTTGTACAAACCTGTACACCCTTGTACACACTTGTACAAGCTTGTACAAGATTGTACACCCTTGTACACACTTGTGCACCCTTGTACACACTTGTACACCCTTGTATACACTTGTACAACCTTTTACAAACTTGTACACACTTGTACAAACTTGTACACACTTGTACAAACTTGTACACCCTTGTACAAACTTGTGCACCCTTGTACACTTTTGTACACCCTTGTATACATTTGTACAACCTTGTACAAACTTGTACACAATTGTACAAACTTGTACACACTTGTACAAACTTGTACACCCTTGTACACACTTGTACAACCTTGTACACACTTGTACAACCTTGTAAAAACCTGTACACCCTTGTACACACTTGTACAAGCTTGTACACGATTGTACACCCTTGTACACACTTGTGCTCCCTTGTACACACTTGTACACCCTTGTACACACTTGTACAACCTTTTACAAACTTGTACACACTTGTACAAACTTGTACATTCTTGTACATACTTGTACACCCTTGTAAACACTTGTACAACCTTGTACAAACCTGTACACCCTTGTACACACTTGTACAAGCTTGTACACACTTGTACACCCTTGTACACACTTGTACAACCTTGTACACACTTGTACAACCTTGTACACAATTGTACAACCTTGTACAACCTTGTACACACTTGTACAACCTTGTACACACTTGTACAACCTTGTACACACTTGTACAACCTTGTACACACTTGTACACCTTTGTACACACTTGTTCAACCTTGTACACACTTGTACAACCTTGTACACACTTGTACAACCTTGTACACACTTGTACAACCTTGTACACACTTGTACACACTTGTACAAACTTGTACATTCTTGTACATACTTGTACTCCCTTGTAAACACTTGTACAACCTTGTACAAACCTGTACACCCTTGTACACACTTGTACAAGCTTGTACACACTTCTACAAGCTTGTACACACTTGTACACCCTTGTACAAACTTGTGCACCCTTGTACACTTTTGTACACCCTTGTATACATTTGTACAACCTTTTAAAAACTTGTACACACTTGTACAAACTTGTACACACTTGTACAAACTTGTACACCCTTGTACACACTTGTACAACCTTGTACACACTTGTACAACCTTGTACACACTTGTACAACCTTGTACACACTTGTGTCTAAGATGTCTTTTTATTTAGAGGGATGTCTTGTTATTTAGAGGGATGTCTTAATATTTAGCGGAATGTCTTGTTTATTAGAGGGATGTCTTGCTATTTAGAGGGATGTCTTTTTATTTGGAGGGATGTCTTGTTATTTAGAGGGATGTCTTAATATTTAGAGGGATGTCTTGTTATTTAGAGGAATGTCTTGTTATTTAAAAGGGATGTCTTGTTATTTAGAGGGATGTCTTGTTATTTAGTGGGATGTCTTGTTAATTAGAGGGATGTCTTGTTATTTAGAGAGATGTCTTGTTATTTAAAGGGATGTCTTAATATTTAGAGGGATGTCTTGTTATTTAGAGGGATGTCTTAATATTTAGAGGGATGTCTTGTTATTTGAAGGGATGTCTTAATATTTAGAGGGATGTCTTGTTATTTAGAGGGATGTCTTGTTATTTAGAGGGATGTCTTGTTTTTTAAAGGGTTGTCTTGTTATTTGGAGGGATGTCTTAATATTTAGAGTGATGTCTTGTTATTTAGAGGGATGTCTTGTTATTTAGAGGGATGTCTTGTTTTTTAGAGGGTTGTCTTGTTATTTGGAGGGATGTCTTGTTTTTTAGAGGGTTGTCTTGTAATTTAGATGGGATGTCTTGTTTTTTAGAGAATTGTCTTGTTATTTAAAGGGTTTTTTTGTTTTTTAGAGGGTTGTCTTGTTATTTGGAGGGATGTCTTGTTATTTAGATTGATGTCTCAATATTTAGAGGGATGTCTTGTTTTTTAGAGGGATGTCTTGTTATTTAGAGGGATGTCTTGTTATTTAGAGGGATGTCTTGTTATTTAGAGGGATGTCTTGTTATTTAGAGGGATGTCTTGTTATTTGAAGGGATGTCTTAATATTTAGAGAGATGTCTTGTTATTTAGAGGGATGTCTTGTTATTTAGAGGGATGTCTTGTTATTTAGAGGGATGTCTTCATATTTGGAGGGATGTCTTGTTATTTAGAGGGATGTCTTGTTATTTGGAGGGATGCTTGTTATTAAGAGGGATGTCTTATAATTTAGAGGGATGTTTCGTTATTTGGAGGTATGTCTTGTTATTTAGAGGGATGTCTTGTTATTTAGAGGGATGTCTTGGTATTTGGAGGGATGTCTAGTTATTTAGAGGGATGTCTTTTTATTTAGAGGGATGTCTTGTTATTTAGAGGGATGTCTTGTTATTTAGAGGGATGTCTTGTTATTTGAAGGGATGTCTTAATATTTAGAGGGATGTCTTGCTTTTTTGAGGGATTTCTTGTTATTTGGAGGGATGTCTTGTTATTTAGAGGGATGTCTTGTTATTTAGAGGAATGTCTTGTTATTTAAAAGGGATGTCTTGTTATTTAGAGGGATGTCTTGTTTTTTAGTGAGATGTCTTGTTATTTAGAGGGATGTCTTGTTATTTAGAGAGATGTCTTGTTATTTAAAGGGATGTCTTAATATTTAGAGGGATGTCTTGTTATTTAGAGGGATGTCTTAATATTTAGAGGGATGTCTTGTTATTTGGAGGGATGTCTTAATATTTAGAGGGATGTCTTGTTATTTAGAGGGATGTCTTGTTATTTAGAGAGATGTCTTGTTATTTAAAGGGATGTCTTAATATTTAGAGGGATGTCTTGTTATTTAGAGGGATGTCTTAATATTTAGAGGGATGTCTTGTTTTTTGAAGGGATGTCTTAATATTTAGAGGGATGTCTTGTTATTTAGAGGGATGTCTTGTTATATAGAGGGATGTCTTGTTTTTTAAAGGGTTGTCTTGTTATTTGGAGGGATGTCTTAATATTTAGAGGGATGTCTTGGTATTTAGATTGATGTCTTGTTATTTAGAGGGATGTCTTGTTATTTAGAGGGATGTCTTCTTATTTGGAGGGAAGTCTTGTTATTTGGAGGAATGTCTTGTTATTTAGAGGGATATCTTGTTATTTGGAGGGATGTCTTGTTATTTAGAGGGATGTCTTGCTATTTAGAGGGATGTCTTTTTATTTGGAGGGATGTCTTGTTATTTAGAGGGATGTCTTGTTATTTAGAGGAATGTCTTGTTATTTAAAAGGGATGTCTTGTTATTTAGAGGGACGTCTTGTTATTTAGTGGGATGTCTTGTTATTTAGAGGGATGTCTTGTTATTTAGAGAGATGTCTTGTTATTTAAAGGGATGTCTTAATATTTAGAGGGATGTCTTGTTATTTAGAGGGATGTCTTAATATTTAGAGGGATGTCTTGTTATTTGGAGGGATGTCTTAATATTTAGAGGGATGTCTTGTTATTTAGAGGGATGTCTTGTTATTTAGAGGGATGTCTTTTTTTTTAGAGGGTTGTCTTGTAATTTAGATGGGATGTCTTGTTATTTAGAGGGATGTCTTGTTATTTGGAGAGATGTCTTTTTATTTAGAGGGATGTCTTGTTTTTTAGAGGGTTGTCTTGTTATTTGGAGGGATGTCTTGTTTTTTAGAGGGTTGTCTTGTAATTTAGATGGGATGTCTTGTTATTTAGAGGGATGTCTTAATATTTAGCGGAATGTCTTGTTTATTAGAGGGATGTCTTGCTATTTAGAGGGATGTCTTTTTATTTGGAGGGATGTCTTGTTATTTAGAGGGATGTCTTGTTATTTAGAGGAATGTCTTGTTATTTAAAAGGGATGTCTTGTTATTTAGAGGGATGTCTTGTTATTTAGTGGGATGTCTTGTTATTTAGAGGGATGTCTTGTTATTTAGAGAGATGTCTTGTTATTTAAAGGGATGTCTTAATATTTAGAGGGATGTCTTAATATTTAGCGGAATGTCTTGTTTATTAGAGGGATGTCTTGCTATTTAGAGGGATGTCTTTTTATTTGGAGGGATGTCTTGTTATTTAGAGGGATGTCTTGTTATTTAGAGGAATGTCTTGTTATTTAAAAGGGATGTCTTGTTATTTAGAGGGATGTCTTGTTATTTAGTGGGATGTCTTGTTATTTAGAGGGATGTCTTGTTATTTAGAGAGATGTCTTGTTATTTTTAAAGGGATGTCTTAATATTTAGAAGGATGTCTTGTTATTTAGAGGGATGTCTTAATATTTAGAGGGATGTCTTGTTATTTGAAGGGATGTCTTAATATTTAGAGGGATGTCTTGTTATTTAGAGGGATGTCTTGTTATTTAGAGGGATGTCTTGTTATTTAGAGGGATGTCTTGTTTTTTAAAGGGTTGTCTTGTTATTTGGAGGGATGTCTTAATATTTAGAGGGATGTCTTGGTATTTAGAGGGATGTCTTGTTATTTAGAGGGATGTCTTAATATTTAGCGGAATGTCTTAAGGGATGTCTTGTTTTTTAGAGGGTTGTCTTGTAATTTAGATGGGATGTCTTGTTATTTAGAGGGATATCTTGTTATTTACAGGTAGGTCTTGTTATTTAGAGGGATGTCTTAATATTTAGAGGAATGTCTTGTTATATAGATGGATGTCTTGTTATTTAGAGGGATGTCTTGATATTTAGAGGGATGTCTTGTTTTTTAGAGAGATGTCTTGTTATTTAGAGGGTTTTTTTGTTTTTTAGAGGGTTGTCTTGTTATTTGGAGGGATGTCTTGTTATTTAGATTGATGTCTTAATATTTAGAGGGATGTCTTTTTATTTGGAGAGATGTCTTGTTATTTAGAGGGATGTCTTGTTATTTAGAGGAATGTCTTGTTATTTAAAAGGGATGTCTTGTTATTTAGAGGGATGTCTTGTTATTTAGAGGGATGTCTTGTAATTTAGAGGGATGTCTTGTTATTTAGAGGGATGTCTTGTTATTTGAAGGGATGTCTTAATATTTAGAGAGATGTCTTGTTATTTAGAGGGATGTCTTGTTATTTAGAGGGATGTCTTGTTATTTAGAGGGATGTCTTCATATTTGGAGGGATGTCTTCATATTTGGAGGGATGTCTTGTTATTTAGAGGGATGTCTTGTTATTTGGAGGGATGCTTGTTATTAAGAGGGATGTCTTATAATTTAGAGGGATGTCTTGTTATTTGGAGGTATGTCTTGTTATTTAGAGGGATGTCTTGTTATTTAGAGAGATGTCTTGTTATTTAAAGGGATGTCTTAATATTTAGAAGGATGTCTTGTTATTTAGAGGGATGTCTTAATATTTAGAGGGATGTCTTGTTATTTGAAGGGATGTCTTAATATTTAGAGGGATGTCTTGTTATTTAGAGGGATGTCTTGTTATTTAGAGGGATGTCTTGTTATTTAGAGGGATGTCTTGTTTTTTAAAGGGTTGTCTTGTTATTTGGAGGGATGTCTTAATATTTAGAGGGATGTCTTGGTATTTAGAGGGATGTCTTGTTATTTAGAGGGATGTCTTAATATTTAGCGGAATGTCTTAAGGGATGTCTTGTTTTTTAGAGGGATGTCTTAATATTTAGCGGAATGTCTTGTTTATTAGAGGGATGTCTTGCTATTTAGAGGGATGTCTTTTTATTTGGAGGGATGTCTTGTTATTTAGAGGGATGTCTTAATATTTAGAGGGATGTCTTGTTATTTAGAGGAATGTCTTGTTATTTAAAAGGGATGTCTTGTTATTTAGAGGGATGTCTTGTTATTTAGTGGGATGCCTTGTTATTTAGAGGGATGTCTTGTTATTTAGAGAGATGTCTTGTTATTTAAAGGGATGTCTTAATATTTAGAGGGATGTCTTGTTATTTAGAGGGATGTCTTAATATTTAGAGGGATGTCTTGTTATTTGAAGGGATGTCTTAATATTTAGAGGGATGTCTTGTTATTTAGAGGGATGTCTTGTTATTTAGAGGGATGTCTTGTTTTTTAAAGGGTTGTCTTGTTATTTGGAGGGATGTCTTAATATTTAGAGTGATGTCTTGTTATTTAGAGGGATGTCTTGTTATTTAGAGGGATGTCTTGTTTTTTAGAGGGTTGTCTTGTTATTTGGAGGGATGTCTTGTTTTTTAGAGGGTTGTCTTGTAATTTAGATGGGATGTCTTGTTATTTAGAGGGATGTCTTGTTATTTACAGGTATGTCTTGTTATTTAGAGGGATGTCTTAATATTTAGAGGAATGTCTTGTTATATAGATGGATGTCTTGTTATTTAGAGGGATGTCTTGATATTTAGAGGGATGTCTTGTTTTTTAGAGAATTGTCTTGTTATTTAAAGGGTTTTTTTGTTTTTTAGAGGGTTGTCTTGTTATTTGGAGGGATGTCTTGTTATTTAGATTGATGTCTTAATATTTAGAGGGATGTCTTGTTTTTTAGAGGGATGTCTTGTTATTTAGAGGGATGTCTTGTTATTTAGAGGGATGTCTTGTTATTTAGAGGGATGTCTTGTTATTTAGAGGGATGTCTTGTTATTTGAAGGGATGTCTTAATATTTAGAGAGATGTCTTGTTATTTAGAGGGATGTCTTGTTATTTAGAGGGATGTCTTGTTATTTAGAGGGATGTCTTCATATTTGGAGGGATGTCTTGTTATTTAGAGGGATGTCTTGTTATTTGGAGGGATGCTTGTTATTAAGAGGGATGTCTTATAATTTAGAGGGATGTTTCGTTATTTGGAGGTATGTCTTGTTATTTAGAGGGATGTCTTGTTATTTAGAGGGATGTCTTGGTATTTGGAGGGATGTCTAGTTATTTAGAGGGATGTCTTTTTATTTAGAGGGATGTCTTGTTATTTAGAGGGATGTCTTGTTATTTAGAGGGATGTCTTGTTATTTGAAGGGATGTCTTAATATTTAGAGGGATGTCTTGCTTTTTTGAGGGATTTCTTGTTATTTGGAGGGATGACTTGTTATTTAGAGGGATGTCTTGTTATTTAGAGGAATGTCTTGTTATTTAAAAGGGATGTCTTGTTATTTAGAGGGATGTCTTGTTTTTTAGTGAGATGTCTTGTTATTTAGAGGGATGTCTTGTTATTTAGAGAGATGTCTTGTTATTTAAAGGGATGTCTTAATATTTAGAGGGATGTCTTGTTATTTAGAGGGATGTCTTAATATTTAGAGGGATGTCTTGTTATTTGGAGGGATGTCTTAATATTTAGAGGGATGTCTTGTTATTTAGAGGGATGTCTTGTTATTTAGAGAGATGTCTTGTTATTTAAAGGGATGTCTTAATATTTAGAGGGATGTCTTGTTATTTAGAGGGATGTCTTAATATTTAGAGGGATGTCTTGTTTTTTGAAGGGATGTCTTAATATTTAGAGGGATGTCTTGTTATTTAGAGGGATGTCTTGTTATTTAGAGGGATGTCTTGTTTTTTAAAGGGTTGTCTTGTTATTTGGAGGGATGTCTTAATATTTAGAGGGATGTCTTGGTATTTAGAGGGATGTCTTGTTATTTAGAGGGATGTCTTGTTATTTAGAGGGATGTCTTCTTATTTGGAGGGAAGTCTTGTTATTTGGAGGAATGTCTTGTTATTTAGAGGGATATCTTGTTATTTGGAGGGATGTCTTGTTATTTAGAGGGATGTCTTGCTATTTAGAGGGATGTCTTTTTATTTGGAGGGATGTCTTGTTATTTAGAGGGATGTCTTGTTATTTAGAGGAATGTCTTGTTATTTAAAAGGGATGTCTTGTTATTTAGAGGGACGTCTTGTTATTTAGTGGATGTCTTGTTATTTAGAGGGATGTCTTGTTATTTAGAGAGATGTCTTGTTATTTAAAGGGATGTCTTAATATTTAGAGGGATGTCTTGTTATTTAGAGGGATGTCTTAATATTTAGAGGGATGTCTTGTTATTTGGAGGGATGTCTTAATATTTAGAGGGATGTCTTGTTATTTAGAGGGATGTCTTGTTATTTAGAGGGATGTCTTTTTTTTTAGAGGGTTGTCTTGTAATTTAGATGGGATGTCTTGTTATTTAGAGGGATGTCTTGTTATTTGGAGAGATGTCTTTTTATTTAGAGGGATGTCTTGTTTTTTAGAGGGTTGTCTTGTTATTTGGAGGGATGTCTTGTTTTTTAGAGGGTTGTCTTGTAATTTAGATGGGATGTCTTGTTATTTAGAGGGATGTCTTAATATTTAGCGGAATGTCTTGTTTATTAGAGGGATGTCTTGCTATTTAGAGGGATGTCTTGTTATTTAGAGGGATGTCTTGGTATTTGGAGGGATGTCTAGTTATTTAGAGGGATGTCTTTTTATTTAGAGGGATGTCTTGTTATTTAGAGGGATGTCTTGGTATTTGGAGGGATGTCTAGTTATTTAGAGGGATGTCTTTTTATTTAGAGGGATGTCTTGTTATTTAGAGGGATGTCTTGTTATTTAGAGGGATGTCTTGTTATTTGAAGGGATGTCTTAATATTTAGAGGGATGTCTTGCTATTTTGAGGGATTTCTTGTTATTTGGAGGGATGTCTTGTTATTTAGAGGGATGTCTTGTTATTTAGAGGAATGTCTTGTTATTTAAAAGGGATGTCTTGTTATTTAGAGGGATGTCTTGTTATTTAGTGGGATGTCTTGTTATTTAGAGGGATGTCTTGTTATTTAGAGAGATGTCTTGTTATTTAAAGGGATGTCTTAATATTTAGAGGGATGTCTTGTTATTTAGAGGGATGTCTTAATATTTAGAGGGATGTCTTGTTATTTGGAGGGATGTCTTAATATTTAGAGGGATGTCTTGTTATTTAGAGGGATGTCTTGTTATTTAGAGAGATGTCTTGTTATTTAATGGGATGTCTTAATATTTAGAGGGATGTCTTGTTATTTAGAGGGATGTCTTAATATTTAGAGGGATGTCTTGTTATTTGAAGGGATGTCTTAATATTTAGAGGGATGTCTTGTTATTTAGAGGGATGTCTTGTTATTTAGAGGGATGTCTTGTTTTTTAAAGGGTTGTCTTGTTATTTGGAGGGATGTCTTAATATTTAGAGGGATGTCTTGGTATTTAGAGGGATGTCTTGTTATTTAGAGGGATGTCTTGTTATTTAGAGGGATGTCTTCTTATTTGGAGGGAAGTCTTGTTATTTGGAGGAATGTCTTGTTATTTAGAGGGATATCTTGTTATTTGGAGGGATGTCTTGTTATTTCGAGGGATGTCTTGCTATTTAGAGGGATGTCTTTTTATTTGGAGGGATGTCTTGTTATTTAGAGGGATGTCTTGTTATTTAGAGGAATGTCTTGTTATTTAAAAGGGATGTCTTGTTATTTAGAGGGACGTCTTGTTATTTAGTGGGATGTCTTGTTATTTAGAGGGATGTCTTGTTATTTAGAGAGATGTCTTGTTATTTAAAGGGATGTCTTAATATTTAGAGGGATGTCTTGTTATTTAGAGGGATGTCTTAATATTTAGAGGGATGTCTTGTTATTTGGAGGGATGTCTTAATATTTAGAGGGATGTCTTGTTATTTAGAGGGATGTCTTGTTATTTAGAGGGATGTCTTGTTTTTTAAAGGGTTTTCTTGTTATTTGGAGGGATGTCTTAATATTTAGAGGGATGTCTTGGTATTTGGAGGGATGTCTTGTTATTTAGAGGGATGTCTTAATATTTAGCGGAATGTCTAGTTTATTAGAGGGATGTCTTGTTATTTAGAGGGATGTCTTGTTATTTAGAGGGATGTCTCAATATTTGGAGGGATGTCTTGTTATTTAGAGGGATGTCTTAATATTTAGAGGGATGTCTTGTTTTTTAGTGGGATGTCTTGTTATTTAGAGGGATGTCTTGTTATTTAGAGGGTTTTTTTGTTTTTTAGAGGGTTGTCTTGTTATTTGGAGGGATGTCTTGTTATTTAGATTGATGTCTTAATATTTAGAGGGATGTCTTGTTTTTTAGAGGGATGTCTTGTTATTTAGAGGGATGTCTTGTTATTTGAAGGGATGTCTTAATATTTAGAGAGATGTCTTGTTATTTAGAGGGATGTCTTGTTATTTAGAGGGATGTCTTCATATTTGGAGGGATGTCTTCATATTTGGAGGGATGTCTTGTTATTTAGAGGGATGTCTTGTTATTTGGAGGGATGCTTGTTATTAAGAGGGATGTCTTATAATTTAGAGGGATGTCTTGTTATTTGGAGGTATGTCTTGTTATTTAGAGGGATGTCTTGTTATTTAGAGGGATGTCTTGGTATTTGGAGGGATGTCTAGTTATTTAGAGGGATGCCTTTTTATTTAGAGGGATGTCTTGTTATTTAGAGGGATGTCTTGGTATTTGGAGGGATGTCTAAATATTTAGAGGGATGTCTTTTTATTTAGAGGGATGTCTTGTTATTTAGAGGGATGTCTTGTTATTTAGAGGGATGTCTTGTTATTTGAAGGGATGTCTTAATATTTAGAGGGATGTCTTGCTATTTTGAGGGATTTCTTGTTATTTGGAGGGATGTCTTGTTATTTAGAGGGATGTCTTGTTATTTAGAGGAATGTCTTGTTATTTAAAAGGGATGTCTTGTTATTTAGAGGGATGTCTTGTTATTTAGTGGGATGTCTTGTTATTTAGAGGGATGTCTTAATATTTAGAGGGATGTCTTGTTATTTGAAGGGATGTCTTAATATTTAGAGGGATGTCTTGTTATTTAGAGGGATGTCTTGTTTTTTAAAGGGTTGTCTTGTTATTTGGAGGGATGTCTTAATATTTAGAGGGATGTCTTGGTATTTAGAGGGATGTCTTGTTATTTAGAGGGATGTCTTGTTATTTAGAGGGATGTCTTCTTATTTGGAGGGAAGTCTTGTTATTTGGAGGAATGTCTTGTTATTTAGAGGGATATCTTGTTATTTGGAGGGATGTCTTGTTATTTAGAGGGATGTCTTGCTATTTAGAGTGATGTCTTTTTATTTGGAGGGATGTCTTGTTATTTAGAGGGATGTCTTGTTATTTAGAGGAATGTCTTGTTATTTAAAAGGGATGTCTTGTTATTTAGAGGGACGTCTTGTTATTTAGTGGGATGTCTTGTTATTTAGAGGGATGTCTTGTTATTTAGAGAGATGTCTTGTTATTTAAAGGGATGTCTTAATATTTAGAGGGATGTCTTGTTATTTAGAGGGATGTCTTAATATTTAGAGGGATGTCTTGTTATTTGGAGGGATGTCTTAATATTTAGAGGGATGTCTTGTTATTTAGAGGGATGTCTTGTTATTTAGAGGGATGTCTTGTTTTTTAAAGGGTTTTCTTGTTATTTGGAGGGATGTCTTAATATTTAGAGGGATGTCTTGGTATTTGGAGGGATGTCTTGTTATTTAGAGGGATGTCTTAATATTTAGCGGAATGTCTAGTTTATTAGAGGGATGTCTTGTTATTTAGAGGGATGTCTTGTTATTTAGAGGGATGTCTCAATATTTGGAGGGATGTCTTGTTATTTAGAGGGATGTCTTAATATTTAGAGGGATGTCTTGTTTTTTAGTGGGATGTCTTGTTATTTAGAGGGATGTCTTGTTATTTAGAGGGTTTTTTTGTTTTTTAGAGGGTTGTCTTGTTATTTGGAGGGATGTCTTGTTATTTAGATTGATGTCTTAATATTTAGAGGGATGTCTTGTTTTTTAGAGGGATGTCTTGTTATTTAGAGGGATGTCTTGTTATTTAGAGGGATGTCTTGTTATTTAGAGGGATGTCTTGTTATTTAGAGGGATGTCTTGTTATTTGAAGGGATGTCTTAATATTTAGAGAGATGTCTTGTTATTTAGACGGATGTCTTGTTATTTAGAGGGATGTCTTCATATTTGGAGGGATGTCTTCATATTTGGAGGGATGTCTTGTTATTTAGAGGGATGTCCTGTTATTTGGAGGGATGCTTGTTATTAAGAGGGATGTCTTATAATTTAGAGGGATGTCTTGTTATTTGGAGGTATGTCTTGTTATTTAGAGGGATGTCTTGTTATTTAGAGGGATGTCTTGGTATTTGGAGGGATGTCTAGTTATTTAGAGGGATGTCTTTTTATTTAGAGGGATGTCTTGTTATTTAGAGGGATGTCTTGGTATTTGGAGGGATGTCTAGTTATTTAGAGGGATGTCTTTTTATTTAGAGGGATGTCTTGTTATTTAGAGGGATGTCTTGTTATTTAGAGGGATGTCTTGTTATTTGAAGGGATGTCTTAATATTTAGAGTAATGTCTTGCTATTTTGAGGGATTTCTTGTTATTTGGAGGGATGTCTTGTTATTTAGAGGGATGTCTTGTTATTTAGAGGAATGTCTTGTTATTTAAAAGGGATGTCTTGTTATTTAGAGGGATGTCTTGTTATTTAGTGGGATGTCTTGTTATTTAGAGGGATGTCTTGTTATTTAGAGAGATGTCTTGTTATTTAAAGGGATGTCTTAATATTTAGAGGGATGTCTTGTTATTTAGAGGGATGTCTTAATATTTAGAGGGATGTCTTGTTATTTGGAGGGATGTCTTAATATTTAGAGGGATGTCTTGTTATTTAGAGGGATGTCTTGTTATTTAGAGAGATGTCTTGTTATTTAAAGGGATGTCTTAATATTTAGAGGGATGTCTTGTTATTTAGAGGGATGTCTTAATATTTAGAGGGATGTCTTGTTATTTGAAGGGATGTCTTAATATTTAAAGGGTTGTCTTGTTATTTAGAGGGATGTCTAGCTATTTAGAGGGATGTCTTTTTATTTGGAGGGATGTCTTGTTATTTAGAGGGATGTCTTGTTATTTAGAGGAATGTCTTGTTATTTAAAAGGGATGTCTTGTTATTTAGAGGGACGTCTTGTTATTTAGTGGGATGTCTTGTTATTTAGAGGGATGTCTTGTTATTTAGAGGGATGTCTTGTTATTTAAAGGGATGTCTTAATATTTAGAGGGATGTCTTGTTATTTAGAGGGATGTCTTGTTATTTAGAGGGATGTCTTAATATTTAGAGGGATGTCTTGTTATTTAGAGGGATGTCTTAATATTTAGAGGGATGTCTTGTTATTTAGAGGGATGTCTTGTTATTTAGAGGGATGTCTTGTTTTTTAAAGGGATTTCTTGTTATTTGGAGGGATGTCTTAATATTTAGAGGGATGTCTTGGTATTTGGAGGGATGTCTTGTTATTTAGAGGGATGTCTTAATATTTAGCGGAATGTCTAGTTTATTAGAGGGATGTCTTGTTATTTAGAGGGATGTCTTGTTATTTAGAGGGATGTCTTAATATTTGGAGGGATGTCTTGTTATTTAGAGGGATGTCTTAATATTTAGAGGGATGTCTTGTTTTTTAGTGGGATGTCTTGTTATTTAGAGGGATGTCTTGTTATTTGGAGAGATGTCTTTTTATTTAGAGGGATGTCTTGTTTTTTAGAGGGTTGTCTTGTTATTTGGAGGGATGTCTTGTTTTTTCGAGGGTTGTCTTGTAATTTAGATGGGATGTCTTGTTATTTAGAGGGATGTCTTAATATTTAGCGGAATGTCTTGTTTATTAGAGGGATGTCTTGCTATTTAGAGGGATGTCTTTTTATTTGGAGGGATGTCTTGTTATTTAGAGGGATGTCTTGTTATTTAGAGGAATGTCTTGTTATTTAAAAGGGATGTCTTGTTATTTAGAGGGATGTCTTGTTATTTAGTGGGATGTCTTGTTATTTAGAGGGATGTCTTGTTATTTAGAGAGATGTCTTGTTATTTAAAGGGATGTCTTAATATTTAGAGGGATGTCTTGTTATTTAGAGGGATGTCTTAATATTTAGCGGAATGTCTTGTTTATTAGAGGGATGTCTTGCTATTTAGAGGGATGTCTTTTTATTTGGAGGGATGTCTTGTTATTTAGAGGGATGTCTTGTTATTTAGAGGAATGTCTTGTTATTTAAAAGGGATGTCTTGTTATTTAGAGGGATGTCTTGTTATTTAGTGGGATGTCTTGTTATTTAGAGGGATGTCTTGTTATTTAGAGGGATGTCTTAATATTTAGAGGGATGTCTTGTTATTTAAAGGGATGTCTTAATATTTAGAGGGATGTCTTGTTATTTAGAGGGATGTCTTGTTATTTAGAGGGATGTCTTGTTTTTAAAGGGTTGTCTTGTTATTTGGAGGGATGTCTTAATATTTAGAGGGATGTCTTGGTATTTAGAGGGATGTCTTGTTATTTAGAGGGATGTCTTAATATTTAGCGGAATGTCTAGTTTATTAGAGGGATGTCTTGTTATTTAGAGGGATGTATTGTTATTTAGAGGGATGTCTTGTTTTTTAGAGGGTTGTCTTGTTATTTGGAGGGATGTCTTGTTTTTTAGAGGGTTGTGTTGTAATTTAGATGGGATGTCTTGTTATTTAGAAGGATGTCTTGTTATTTACAGGTATGTCTTGTTATTTAGAGGGATGTCTTAATATTTAGAGGAATGTCTTGTTATATAGATGGATGTCTTGTTATTTAGAGGGATGTCTTGATATTTAGAGGGATGTCTTGTTTTTTAGAGAGATGTCTTGTTATTTAGAGGGTTTTTTTGTTTTTTAGAGGGTTGTCTTGTTATTTGGAGGGATGTCTTGTTATTTAGATTGATGTCTTAATATTTAGAGGGATGTCTTGTTTTTTAGAGGGATGTCTTGTTATTTAGAGGGATGTCTTGTTATTTAGAGGGATGTCTTGTTATTTAGAGGGATGTCTTGTTATTTGAAGGGATGTCTTAATATTTAGAGAGATGTCTTGTTATTTAGAGGGATGTCTTGTTATTTAGAGGGATGTCTTGTTATTTAGAGGGATGTCTTCATATTTGGAGGGATGTCTTGTTATTTAGAGGGATGTCTTGTTATTTAGAGGGATGTCTTAATATTTAGCGGAATGTCTAGTTTATTAGAGGGATGTCTTGTTATTTACAGGGATGTCTTGTTATTTAGAGGGATGTCTTAATATTTGGAGGGATGTCTTGTTATTTAGAGGGATGTCTTAATATTTAGAGGGATGTCTTGTTTTTTAGAGAGATGTCTTGTTATTTAGAGGGTTTTTTTGTTTTTTAGAGGGTTGTCTTGTTATTTGGAGGGATGTCTTGTTATTTAGATTGATGTCTTAATATTTAGAGGGATGTCTTGTTTTTTAGAGGGATGTCTTGTTATTTAGAGGGATGTCTCGTTATTTAGAGGGATGTCTTGTTATTTAGAGGGATGTCTTGTTATTTAGAGGGATGTCTTGTTATTTGAAGGGATGTCTTAATATTTAGAGAGATGTCTTGTTATTTAGAGGGATGTCTTGTTATTTAGAGGGATGTCTTGTTATTTAGAGGGATGTCTTCATATTTGGAGGGATGTCTTGTTATTTAGAGGGATGTCTTGTTATTTAGAGGGATGTCTTAATATTTAGCGGAATGTCTAGTTTATTAGAGGGATGTCTTGTTATTTACAGGGATGTCTTGTTATTTAGAAGGATGTCTTAATATTTGGAGGGATGTCTTGTTATTTAGAGGGATGTCTTAATATTTAGAGGGATGTCTTGTTTTTTAGTGGGATGTCTTGTTATTTAGAGGGATGTCTTGTTATTTGGAGAGATGTCTTTTTATTTAGAGGGTTGTCTTGTTATTTGGAGGGATGTCTTGTTATTTAGATTGATGTCTTAATATTTAGAGGGATGTCTTGTTTTTTAGAGGGATGTCTTGTTATTTAGAGGGATGTCTTGTTATTTAGAGGGATGTCTTGTTATTTAGAGGGATGTCTTGTTATTTAGAGGGATGTCTTGTTATTTGAAGGGATGTCTTAATATTTAGAGAGATGTCTTGTTATTTAGACGGATGTCTTGTTATTTAGAGGGATGTCTTCATATTTGGAGGGATGTCTTCATATTTGGAGGGATGTCTTGTTATTTAGAGGGATGTCCTGTTATTTGGAGGGATGCTTGTTATTAAGAGGGATGTCTTATAATTTAGAGGGATGTCTTGTTATTTGGAGGTATGTCTTGTTATTTAGAGGGATGTCTTGTTATTTAGAGGGATGTCTTGGTATTTGGAGGGATGTCTAGTTATTTAGAGGGATGTCTTTTTATTTAGAGGGATGTCTTGTTATTTAGAGGGATGTCTTGTTATTTAGAGAGATGTCTTGTTATTTAAAGGGATGTCTTAATATTTAGAGGGATGTCTTGTTATTTAGAGGGATGTCTTAATATTTAGAGGGATGTCTTGTTATTTGAAGGGATGTCTTAATATTTAAAGGGTTGTCTTGTTATTTAGAGGGATGTCTAGCTATTTAGAGGGATGTCTTTTTATTTGGAGGGATGTCTTGTTATTTAGAGGGATGTCTTGTTATTTAGAGGAATGTCTTGTTATTTAAAAGGGATGTCTTGTTATTTAGAGGGACGTCTTGTTATTTAGTGGGATGTCTTGTTATTTAGAGGGATGTCTTGTTATTTAGAGGGATGTCTTGTTATTTAAAGGGATGTCTTAATATTTAGAGGGATGTCTTGTTATTTAGAGGGATGTCTTGTTATTTAGAGGGATGTCTTAATATTTAGAGGGATGTCTTGTTATTTAGAGGGATGTCTTAATATTTAGAGGGATGTCTTGTTATTTAGAGGGATGTCTTGTTATTTAGAGGGATGTCTTGTTTTTTAAAGGGATTTCTTGTTATTTGGAGGGATGTCTTAATATTTAGAGGGATGTCTTGGTATTTGGAGGGATGTCTTGTTATTTAGAGGGATGTCTTAATATTTAGCGGAATGTCTAGTTTATTAGAGGGATGTCTTGTTATTTAGAGGGATGTCTTGTTATTTAGAGGGATGTCTTAATATTTGGAGGGATGTCTTGTTATTTAGAGGGATGTCTTAATATTTAGAGGGATGTCTTGTTTTTTAGTGGGATGTCTTGTTATTTAGAGGGATGTCTTGTTATTTGGAGAGATGTCTTTTTATTTAGAGGGATGTCTTGTTTTTTAGAGGGTTGTCTTGTTATTTGGAGGGATGTCTTGTTTTTTCGAGGGTTGTCTTGTAATTTAGATGGGATGTCTTGTTATTTAGAGGGATGTCTTAATATTTAGCGGAATGTCTTGTTTATTAGAGGGATGTCTTGCTATTTAGAGGGATGTCTTTTTATTTGGAGGGATGTCTTGTTATTTAGAGGGATGTCTTGTTATTTAGAGGGATGTCTTAATATTTAGCGGAATGTCTTGTTTATTAGAGGGATGTCTTGCTATTTAGAGGGATGTCTTTTTATTTGGAGGGATGTCTTGTTATTTAGAGGGATGTCTTGTTATTTAGAGGAATGTCTTGTTATTTAAAAGGGATGTCTTGTTATTTAGAGGGATGTCTTGTTATTTAGTGGGATGTCTTGTTATTTAGAGGGATGTCTTGTTATTTAGAGGGATGTCTTAATATTTAGAGGGATGTCTTGTTATTTAAAGGGATGTCTTAATATTTAGAGGGATGTCTTGTTATTTAGAGGGATGTCTTGTTATTTAGAGGGATGTCTTGTTTTTAAAGGGTTGTCTTGTTATTTGGAGGGATGTCTTAATATTTAGAGGGATGTCTTGGTATTTAGAGGGATGTCTTGTTATTTAGAGGGATGTCTTAATATTTAGCGGAATGTCTAGTTTATTAGAGGGATGTCTTGTTATTTAGAGGGATGTATTGTTATTTAGAGGGATGTCTTGTTTTTTAGAGGGTTGTCTTGTTATTTGGAGGGATGTCTTGTTTTTTAGAGGGTTGTGTTGTAATTTAGATGGGATGTCTTGTTATTTAGAAGGATGTCTTGTTATTTACAGGTATGTCTTGTTATTTAGAGGGATGTCTTAATATTTAGAGGAATGTCTTGTTATATAGATGGATGTCTTGTTATTTAGAGGGATGTCTTGATATTTAGAGGGATGTCTTGTTTTTTAGAGAGATGTCTTGTTATTTAGAGGGTTTTTTTGTTTTTTAGAGGGTTGTCTTGTTATTTGGAGGGATGTCTTGTTATTTAGATTGATGTCTTAATATTTAGAGGGATGTCTTGTTTTTTAGAGGGATGTCTTGTTATTTAGAGGGATGTCTTGTTATTTAGAGGGATGTCTTGTTATTTAGAGGGATGTCTTGTTATTTGAAGGGATGTCTTAATATTTAGAGAGATGTCTTGTTATTTAGAGGGATGTCTTGTTATTTAGAGGGATGTCTTGTTATTTAGAGGGATGTCTTCATATTTGGAGGGATGTCTTGTTATTTAGAGGGATGTCTTGTTATTTAGAGGGATGTCTTAATATTTAGCGGAATGTCTAGTTTATTAGAGGGATGTCTTGTTATTTACAGGGATGTCTTGTTATTTAGAAGGATGTCTTAATATTTGGAGGGATGTCTTGTTATTTAGAGGGATGTCTTAATATTTAGAGGGATGTCTTGTTTTTTAGTGGGATGTCTTGTTATTTAGAGGGATGTCTTGTTATTTGGAGAGATGTCTTTTTATTTAGAGGGTTGTCTTGTTATTTGGAGGGATGTCTTGTTATTTAGATTGATGTCTTAATATTTAGAGAGATGTCTTGTTTTTTAGAGGGATGTCTTGTTATTTAGAGGGATGTCTTGTTATTTAGAGGGATGTCTTGTTATTTAGAGGGATGTCTTGTTATTTAGAGGGATGTCTTGTTATTTGAAGGGATGTCTTAATATTTAGAGAGATGTCTTGTTATTTAGACGGATGTCTTGTTATTTAGAGGGATGTCTTCATATTTGGAGGGATGTCTTCATATTTGGAGGGATGTCTTGTTATTTAGAGGGATGTCCTGTTATTTGGAGGGATGCTTGTTATTAAGAGGGATGTCTTATAATTTAGAGGGATGTCTTGTTATTTGGAGGTATGTCTTGTTATTTAGAGGGATGTCTTGTTATTTAGAGGGATGTCTTGGTATTTGGAGGGATGTCTAGTTATTTAGAGGGATGTCTTTTTATTTAGAGGGATGTCTTGTTATTTAGAGGGATGTCTTGTTATTTAGAGAGATGTCTTGTTATTTAAAGGGATGTCTTAATATTTAGAGGGATGTCTTGTTATTTAGAGGGATGTCTTAATATTTAGAGGGATGTCTTGTTATTTGAAGGGATGTCTTAATATTTAAAGGGTTGTCTTGTTATTTAGAGGGATGTCTAGCTATTTAGAGGGATGTCTTTTTATTTGGAGGGATGTCTTGTTATTTAGAGGGATGTCTTGTTATTTAGAGGAATGTCTTGTTATTTAAAAGGGATGTCTTGTTATTTAGAGGGACGTCTTGTTATTTAGTGGGATGTCTTGTTATTTAGAGGGATGTCTTGTTATTTAGAGGGATGTCTTGTTATTTAAAGGGATGTCTTAATATTTAGAGGGATGTCTTGTTATTTAGAGGGATGTCTTGTTATTTAGAGGGATGTCTTAATATTTAGAGGGATGTCTTGTTATTTAGAGGGATGTCTTAATATTTAGAGGGATGTCTTGTTATTTAGAGGGATGTCTTGTTATTTAGAGGGATGTCTTGTTTTTTAAAGGGATTTCTTGTTATTTGGAGGGATGTCTTAATATTTAGAGGGATGTCTTGGTATTTGGAGGGATGTCTTGTTATTTAGAGGGATGTCTTAATATTTAGCGGAATGTCTAGTTTATTAGAGGGATGTCTTGTTATTTAGAGGGATGTCTTGTTATTTAGAGGGATGTCTTAATATTTGGAGGGATGTCTTGTTATTTAGAGGGATGTCTTAATATTTAGAGGGATGTCTTGTTTTTTAGTGGGATGTCTTGTTATTTAGAGGGATGTCTTGTTATTTGGAGAGATGTCTTTTTATTTAGAGGGATGTCTTGTTTTTTAGAGGGTTGTCTTGTTATTTGGAGGGATGTCTTGTTTTTTCGAGGGTTGTCTTGTAATTTAGATGGGATGTCTTGTTATTTAGAGGGATGTCTTAATATTTAGCGGAATGTCTTGTTTATTAGAGGGATGTCTTGCTATTTAGAGGGATGTCTTTTTATTTGGAGGGATGTCTTGTTATTTAGAGGGATGTCTTGTTATTTAGAGGAATGTCTTGTTATTTAAAAGGGATGTCTTGTTATTTAGAGGGATGTCTTGTTATTTAGTGGGATGTCTTGTTATTTAGAGGGATGTCTTGTTATTTAGAGAGATGTCTTGTTATTTAAAGGGATGTCTTAATATTTAGAGGGATGTCTTGTTATTTAGAGGGATGTCTTAATATTTAGCGGAATGTCTTGTTTATTAGAGGGATGTCTTGCTATTTAGAGGGATGTCTTTTTATTTGGAGGGATGTCTTGTTATTTAGAGGGATGTCTTGTTATTTAGAGGAATGTCTTGTTATTTAAAAGGGATGTCTTGTTATTTAGAGGGATGTCTTGTTATTTAGTGGGATGTCTTGTTATTTAGAGGGATGTCTTGTTATTTAGAGGGATGTCTTAATATTTAGAGGGATGTCTTGTTATTTAAAGGGATGTCTTAATATTTAGAGGGATGTCTTGTTATTTAGAGGGATGTCTTGTTATTTAGAGGGATGTCTTGTTTTTATAGGGTTGTCTTGTTATTTGGAGGGATGTCTTAATATTTAGAGGGATGTCTTGGTATTTAGAGGGATGTCTTGTTATTTAGAGGGATGTCTTAATATTTAGCGGAATGTCTAGTTTATTAGAGGGATGTCTTGTTATTTAGAGGGATGTATTGTTATTTAGAGGGATGTCTTGTTTTTTAGAGGGTTGTCTTGTTATTTGGAGGGATGTCTTGTTTTTTAGAGGGTTGTGTTGTAATTTAGATGGGATGTCTTGTTATTTAGAAGGATGTCTTGTTATTTACAGGTATGTCTTGTTATTTAGAGGGATGTCTTAATATTTAGAGGAATGTCTTGTTATATAGATGGATGTCTTGTTATTTAGAGGGATGTCTTGATATTTAGAGGGATGTCTTGTTTTTTAGAGAGATGTCTTGTTATTTAGAGGGTTTTTTTGTTTTTTAGAGGGTTGTCTTGTTATTTGGAGGGATGTCTTGTTATTTAGATTGATGTCTTAATATTTAGAGGGATGTCTTGTTTTTTAGAGGGATGTCTTGTTATTTAGAGGGATGTCTTGTTATTTAGAGGGATGTCTTGTTATTTAGAGGGATGTCTTGTTATTTGAAGGGATGTCTTAATATTTAGAGAGATGTCTTGTTATTTAGAGGGATGTCTTGTTATTTAGAGGGATGTCTTGTTATTTAGAGGGATGTCTTCATATTTGGAGGGATGTCTTGTTATTTAGAGGGATGTCTTGTTATTTAGAGGGATGTCTTAATATTTAGCGGAATGTCTAGTTTATTAGAGGGATGTCTTGTTATTTACAGGGATGTCTTGTTATTTAGAGGGATGTCTTAATATTTGGAGGGATGTCTTGTTATTTAGAGGGATGTCTTAATATTTAGAGGGATGTCTTGTTTTTTAGAGAGATGTCTTGTTATTTAGAGGGTTTTTTTGTTTTTTAGAGGGTTGTCTTGTTATTTGGAGGGATGTCTTGTTATTTAGATTGATGTCTTAATATTTAGAGGGATGTCTTGTTTTTTAGAGGGATGTCTTGTTATTTAGAGGGATGTCTTGTTATTTAGAGGGATGTCTTGTTATTTAGAGGGATGTCTTGTTATTTAGAGGGATGTCTTGTTATTTGAAGGGATGTCTTAATATTTAGAGAGATGTCTTGTTATTTAGAGGGATGTCTTGTTATTTAGAGGGATGTCTTGTTATTTAGAGGGATGTCTTCATATTTGGAGGGATGTCTTGTTATTTAGAGGGATGTCTTGTTATTTAGAGGGATGTCTTAATATTTAGCGGAATGTCTAGTTTATTAGAGGGATGTCTTGTTATTTACAGGGATGTCTTGTTATTTAGAGGGATGTCTTAATATTTGGAGGGATGTCTTGTTATTTAGAGGGATGTCTTAATATTTAGAGGGATGTCTTGTTTTTTAGTGGGATGTCTTGTTATTTAGAGGGATGTCTTGTTATTTGGAGAGATGTCTTTTTATTTAGAGGGTTGTCTTGTTATTTGGAGGGATGTCTTGTTATTTAGATTGATGTCTTAATATTTAGAGGGATGTCTTGTTTTTTAGAGGGATGTCTTGTTATTTAGAGGGATGTCTTGTTATTTAGAGGGATGTCTTGTTATTTAGAGGGATGTCTTGTTATTTAGAGGGATGTCTTGTTATTTGAAGGGATGTCTTAATATTTAGAGAGATGTCTTGTTATTTAGACGGATGTCTTGTTATTTAGAGGGATGTCTTCATATTTGGAGGGATGTCTTCATATTTGGAGGGATGTCTTGTTATTTAGAGGGATGTCCTGTTATTTGGAGGGATGCTTGTTATTAAGAGGGATGTCTTATAATTTAGAGGGATGTCTTGTTATTTGGAGGTATGTCTTGTTATTTAGAGGGATGTCTTGTTATTTAGAGGGATGTCTTGGTATTTGGAGGGATGTCTAGTTATTTAGAGGGATGTCTTTTTATTTAGAGGGATGTCTTGTTATTTAGAGGGATGTCTTGGTATTTGGAGGGATGTCTAGTTATTTAGAGGGATGTCTTTTTATTTAGAGGGATGTCTTGTTATTTAGAGGGATGTCTTGTTATTTAGAGGGATGTCTTGTTATTTGAAGGGATGTCTTAATATTTAGAGGGATGTCTTGCTATTTTGAGGGATTTCTTGTTATTTGGAGGGATGTCTTGTTATTTAGAGGGATGTCTTGTTATTTAGAGGAATGTCTTGTTATTTAAAAGGGATGTCTTGTTATTTAGAGGGATGTCTTGTTATTTAGTGGGATGTCTTGTTATTTAGAGGGATGTCTTGTTATTTAGAGAGATGTCTTGTTATTTAAAGGGATGTCTTAATATTTAGAGGGATGTCTTGTTATTTAGAGGGATGTCTTAATATTTAGAGGGATGTCTTGTTATTTGGAGGGATGTCTTAATATTTAGAGGGATGTCTTGTTATTTAGAGGGATGTCTTGTTATTTAGAGAGATGTCTTGTTATTTAAAGGGATGTCTTAATATTTAGAGGGATGTCTTGTTATTTAGAGGGATGTCTTAATATTTAGAGGGATGTCTTGTTATTTGAAGGGATGTCTTAATATTTAAAGGGTTGTCTTGTTATTTAGAGGGATGTCTAGCTATTTAGAGGGATGTCTTTTTATTTGGAGGGATGTCTTGTTATTTAGAGGGATGTCTTGTTATTTAGAGGAATGTCTTGTTATTTAAAAGGGATGTCTTGTTATTTAGAGGGACGTCTTGTTATTTAGTGGGATGTCTTGTTATTTAGAGGGATGTCTTGTTATTTAGAGGGATGTCTTGTTATTTAAAGGGATGTCTTAATATTTAGAGGGATGTCTTGTTATTTAGAGGGATGTCTTAATATTTAGAGGGATGTCTTGTTATTTAGAGGGATGTCTTAATATTTAGAGGGATGTCTTGTTATTTAGAGGGATGTCTTGTTATTTAGAGGGATGTCTTGTTTTTTAAAGGGATTTCTTGTTATTTGGAGGGATGTCTTAATATTTAGAGGGATGTCTTGGTATTTGGAGGGATGTCTTGTTATTTAGAGGGATGTCTTAATATTTAGCGGAATGTCTAGTTTATTAGAGGGATGTCTTGTTATTTAGAGGGATGTCTTGTTATTTAGAGCGATGTCTTAATATTTGGAGGGATGTCTTGTTATTTAGAGGGATGTCTTAATATTTAGAGGGATGTCTTGTTTTTTAGTGGGATGTCTTGTTATTTAGAGGGATGTCTTGTTATTTGGAGAGATGTCTTTTTATTTAGAGGGATGTCTTGTTTTTTAGAGGGTTGTCTTGTTATTTGGAGGGATGTCTTGTTTTTTCGAGGGTTGTCTTGTAATTTAGATGGGATGTCTTGTTATTTAGAGGGATGTCTTAATATTTAGCGGAATGTCTTGTTTATTAGAGGGATGTCTTGCTATTTAGAGGGATGTCTTTTTATTTGGAGGGATGTCTTGTTATTTAGAGGGATGTCTTGTTATTTAGAGGAATGTCTTGTTATTTAAAAGGGATGTCTTGTTATTTAGAGGGATGTCTTGTTTTTTAGTGGGATGTCTTGTTATTTAGAGGGATGTCTTGTTATTTGGAGAGATGTCTTTTTATTTAGAGGGATGTCTTGTTTTTTAGAGGGTTGTCTTGTTATTTGGAGGGATGTCTTGTTTTTTCGAGGGTTGTCTTGTAATTTAGATGGGATGTCTTGTTATTTAGAGGGATGTCTTAATATTTAGCGGAATGTCTTGTTTATTAGAGGGATGTCTTGCTATTTAGAGGGATGTCTTTTTATTTGGAGGGATGTCTTGTTATTTAGAGGGATGTCTTGTTATTTAGAGGAATGTCTTGTTATTTAAAAGGGATGTCTTGTTATTTAGAGGGATGTCTTGTTATTTAGTGGGATGTCTTGTTATTTAGAGGGATGTCTTGTTATTTAGAGAGATGTCTTGTTATTTAAAGGGATGTCTTAATATTTAGAGGGATGTCTTGTTATTTAGAGGGATGTCTTAATATTTAGCGGAATGTCTTGTTTATTAGAGGGATGTCTTGCTATTTAGAGGGATGTCTTTTTATTTGGAGGGATGTCTTGTTATTTAGAGGGATGTCTTGTTATTTAGAGGAATGTCTTGTTATTTAAAAGGGATGTCTTGTTATTTAGAGGGATGTCTTGTTATTTAGTGGGATGTCTTGTTATTTAGAGGGATGTCTTGTTATTTAGAGGGATGTCTTAATATTTAGAGGGATGTCTTGTTATTTAAAGGGATGTCTTAATATTTAGAGGGATGTCTTGTTATTTAGAGGGATGTCTTGTTATTTAGAGGGATGTCTTGTTTTTAAAGGGTTGTCTTGTTATTTGGAGGGATGTCTTAATATTTAGAGGGATGTCTTGGTATTTAGAGGGATGTCTTGTTATTTAGAGGGATGTCTTAATATTTAGCGGAATGTCTAGTTTATTAGAGGGATGTCTTGTTATTTAGAGGGATGTATTGTTATTTAGAGGGATGTCTTGTTTTTTAGAGGGTTGTCTTGTTATTTGGAGGGATGTCTTGTTTTTTAGAGGGTTGTGTTGTAATTTAGATGGGATGTCTTGTTATTTAGAAGGATGTCTTGTTATTTACAGGTATGTCTTGTTATTTAGAGGGATGTCTTAATATTTAGAGGAATGTCTTGTTATATAGATGGATGTCTTGTTATTTAGAGGGATGTCTTGATATTTAGAGGGATGTCTTGTTTTTTAGAGAGATGTCTTGTTATTTAGAGGGTTTTTTTGTTTTTTAGAGGGTTGTCTTGTTATTTGGAGGGATGTCTTGTTATTTAGATTGATGTCTTAATATTTAGAGGGATGTCTTGTTTTTTAGAGGGATGTCTTGTTATTTAGAGGGATGTCTTGTTATTTAGAGGGATGTCTTGTTATTTAGAGGGATGTCTTGTTATTTGAAGGGATGTCTTAATATTTAGAGAGATGTCTTGTTATTTAGAGGGATGTCTTGTTATTTAGAGGGATGTCTTGTTATTTAGAGGGATGTCTTCATATTTGGAGGGATGTCTTGTTATTTAGAGGGATGTCTTGTTATTTAGAGGGATGTCTTAATATTTAGCGGAATGTCTAGTTTATTAGAGGGATGTCTTGTTATTTACAGGGATGTCTTGTTATTTAGAGGGATGTCTTAATATTTGGAGGGATGTCTTGTTATTTAGAGGGATGTCTTAATATTTAGAGGGATGTCTTGTTTTTTAGAGAGATGTCTTGTTATTTAGAGGGTTTTTTTGTTTTTTAGAGGGTTGTCTTGTTATTTGGAGGGATGTCTTGTTATTTAGATTGATGTCTTAATATTTAGAGGGATGTCTTGTTTTTTAGAGGGATGTCTTGTTATTTAGAGGGATGTCTTGTTATTTAGAGGGATGTCTTGTTATTTAGAGGGATGTCTTGTTATTTAGAGGGATGTCTTGTTATTTGAAGGGATGTCTTAATATTTAGAGAGATGTCTTGTTATTTAGAGGGATGTCTTGTTATTTAGAGGGATGTCTTGTTATTTAGAGGGATGTCTTCATATTTGGAGGGATGTCTTGTTATTTAGAGGGATGTCTTGTTATTTAGAGGGATGTCTTAATATTTAGCGGAATGTCTAGTTTATTAGAGGGATGTCTTGTTATTTACAGGGATGTCTTGTTATTTAGAGGGATGTCTTAATATTTGGAGGGATGTCTTGTTATTTAGAGGGATGTCTTAATATTTAGAGGGATGTCTTGTTTTTTAGTGGGATGTCTTGTTATTTAGAGGGATGTCTTGTTATTTGGAGAGATGTCTTTTTATTTAGAGGGTTGTCTTGTTATTTGGAGGGATGTCTTGTTATTTAGATTGATGTCTTAATATTTAGAGGGATGTCTTGTTTTTTAGAGGGATGTCTTGTTATTTAGAGGGATGTCTTGTTATTTAGAGGGATGTCTTGTTATTTAGAGGGATGTCTTGTTATTTAGAGGGATGTCTTGTTATTTGAAGGGATGTCTTAATATTTAGAGAGATGTCTTGTTATTTAGACGGATGTCTTGTTATTTAGAGGGATGTCTTCATATTTGGAGGGATGTCTTCATATTTGGAGGGATGTCTTGTTATTTAGAGGGATGTCCTGTTATTTGGAGGGATGCTTGTTATTAAGAGGGATGTCTTATAATTTAGAGGGATGTCTTGTTATTTGGAGGTATGTCTTGTTATTTAGAGGGATGTCTTGTTATTTAGAGGGATGTCTTGGTATTTGGAGGGATGTCTAGTTATTTAGAGGGATGTCTTTTTATTTAGAGGGATGTCTTGTTATTTAGAGGGATGTCTTGGTATTTGGAGGGATGTCTAGTTATTTAGAGGGATGTCTTTTTATTTAGAGGGATGTCTTGTTATTTAGAGGGATGTCTTGTTATTTAGAGGGATGTCTTGTTATTTGAAGGGATGTCTTAATATTTAGAGAGATGTCTTGCTATTTTGAGGGATTTCTTGTTATTTGGAGGGATGTCTTGTTATTTAGAGGGATGTCTTGTTATTTAGAGGAATGTCTTGTTATTTAAAAGGGATGTCTTGTTATTTAGAGGGATGTCTTGTTATTTAGTGGGATGTCTTGTTATTTAGAGGGATGTCTTGTTATTTAGAGAGATGTCTTGTTATTTAAAGGGATGTCTTAATATTTAGAGGGATGTCTTGTTATTTAGAGGGATGTCTTAATATTTAGAGGGATGTCTTGTTATTTGGAGGGATGTCTTAATATTTAGAGGGATGTCTTGTTATTTAGAGGGATGTCTTGTTATTTAGAGAGATGTCTTGTTATTTAAAGGGATGTCTTAATATTTAGAGGGATGTCTTGTTATTTAGAGGGATGTCTTAATATTTAGAGGGATGTCTTGTTATTTGAAGGGATGTCTTAATATTTAAAGGGTTGTCTTGTTATTTAGAGGGATGTCTAGCTATTTAGAGGGATGTCTTGTTATTTAGTGGGATGTCTTGTTATTTAGAGGGATGTCTTGTTATTTAGAGAGATGTCTTGTTATTTAAAGGGATGTCTTAATATTTAGAGGGATGTCTTGTTATTTAGAGGGATGTCTTAATATTTAGCGGAATGTCTTGTTTATTAGAGGGATGTCTTGCTATTTAGAGGGATGTCTTTTTATTTGGAGGGATGTCTTGTTATTTAGAGGGATGTCTTGTTATTTAGAGGAATGTCTTGTTATTTAAAAGGGATGTCTTGTTATTTAGAGGGATGTCTTGTTATTTAGTGGGATGTCTTGTTATTTAGAGGGATGTCTTGTTATTTAGAGGGATGTCTTAATATTTAGAGGGATGTCTTGTTATTTAAAGGGATGTCTTAATATTTAGAGGGATGTCTTGTTATTTAGAGAGATGTCTTGTTATTTAGAGGGATGTCTTGTTTTTAAAGGGTTGTCTTGTTATTTGGAGGGATGTCTTAATATTTAGAGGGATGTCTTGGTATTTAGAGGGATGTCTTGTTATTTAGAGGGATGTCTTAATATTTAGCGGAATGTCTAGTTTATTAGAGGGATGTCTTGTTATTTAGAGGGATGTCTTGTTATTGAGAGGGATGTCTTGTTTTTTAGAGGGTTGTCTTGTTATTTGGAGGGATGTCTTGTTTTTTAGAGGGTTGTGTTGTAATTTAGATGGGATGTCTTGTTATTTAGAGGGATGTCTTGTTATTTACAGGTATGTCTTGTTATTTAGAGGGATGTCTTAATATTTAGAGGAATGTCTTGTTATATAGATGGATGTCTTGTTATTTAGAGGGATGTCTTGATATTTAGAGGGATGTCTTGTTTTTTAGAGAGATGTCTTGTTATTTAGAGGGTTTTTTTGTTTTTTAGAGGGTTGTCTTGTTATTTGGAGGGATGTCTTGTTATTTAGATTGATGTCTTAATATTTAGAGGGATGTCTTGTTTTTTAGAGGGATGTCTTGTTATTTAGAGGGATGTCTTGTTATTTAGAGGGATGTCTTGTTATTTAGAGGGATGTCTTGTTATTTAGAGGGATGTCTTGTTATTTGAAGGGATGTCTTAATATTTAGAGAGATGTCTTGTTATTTAGAGGGATGTCTTGTTATTTAGAGGGATGTCTTGTTATTTAGAAGGATGTCTTCATATTTGGAGGGATGTCTTGTTATTTAGAGGGATGTCTTGTTATTTAGAGGGATGTCTTAATATTTAGCGGAATGTCTAGTTTATTAGAGGGATGTCTTGTTATTTACAGGGATGTCTTGTTATTTAGAGGGATGTCTTAATATTTGGAGGGATGTCTTGTTATTTAGAGGGATGTCTTAATATTTAGAGGGATGTCTTGTTTTTTAGTGGGATGTCTTGTTATTTAGAGGGATGTCTTGTTATTTGGAGAGATGTCTTTTTATTTAGAGGGATGTCTTGTTTTTTAGAGGGTTGTCTTGTTATTTGGAGGGATGTCTTGTTTTTTAGAGGGTTGTCTTGGTATTTAGAGGGATGTCTTGTTATTTAGAGGGATGTCTTGTTATTTAGAGGGATGTCTTCTTATTTGGAGGGAAGTCTTGTTATTTGGAGGAATGTCTTGTTATTTAGAGGGATATCTTGTTATTTGGAGGGATGTCTTGTTATTTAGAGGGATGTCTTGCTATTTAGAGGTATGTCTTTTTATTTGGAGGGATGTCTTGTTATTTAGAGGGATGTCTTGTTATTTAGAGGAATGTCTTGTTTCTTAAAAGGGATGTCTTGTTATTTAGAGGGACGTCTTGTTATTTAGTGGGATGTCTTGTTATTTAGAGGGATGTCTTGTTATTTAGAGAGATGTCTTGTTATTTAAAGGGATGTCTTAATATTTAGAGGGATGTCTTGTTATTTAGAGGGATGTCTTAATATTTAGAGGGATGTCTTGTTATTTGGAGGGATGTCTTAATATTTAGAGGGATGTCTTGTTATTTAGAGGGATGTCTTGTTATTTAGAGGGATGTCTTGTTTTTTAAAGGGTTGTCTTGTTATTTGGAGGGATGTCTTAATATTTAGAGGGATGTCTTGGTATTTGGAGGGATGTCTTGTTATTTAGAGGGATGTCTTAATATTTAGCGGAATGTCTAGTTTATTAGAGGGATGTCTTGTTATTTAGAGGGATGTCTTGTTATTTAGAGGGATGTCTTGTTATTTAGAGGGATGTCTTAATATTTGGAGGGATGTCTTGTTATTTAGAGGGATGTCTTATTTGTACAACCTTGTACAAACTTGTACACACTTGTACAAACTTGTACACACTTGTACAACCTTGTACACACTTGTACAACCTTTGTACACACTTGTACAACCTCGTACACACTTGTACAACCTTGTACACACTTGTACAACCTTGTACACAATTGTAAAACCTTGTACACACTTGTACAACCTTGTACACACTTGTACACCCTTGTACACACTTGTACAAAATTTTACATTCTTGTACATACTTGTACACCCTTGTACACACTTGTACAACCTTGTACAAACCTGTACACCCTTGTACACACTTGTACAAGCTTGTACACACTTGTACAAGCTTGTACACACTTGTACAAGCTTGTACACACTTGTACACCCTTGTACAAACTTGTGCACCCTTGAACACTTTTGTACACCCTTGTACACATTTGTACAACCTTGTACAAACTTAAACACACTTGTACAAACATGTACACACTTGAACAACCTTGTACACACTTGTACAACCTTGTACACACTTGTACAAGCTTGTATACACTTGTACAACCTTGTACACACTTGTACAACCTTGTACACACTTGTACAAGCTTGTACACACTTGTACAACCTTGTACACACTTGTACAACCTTTTACACAATTGTAAAACCTTGTACACACTTGTACATTCTTGTACAAACTTGTACTTACTTGTACAACCTTGTACAAACTTGTACACACTTGTACAAACTTTTACATCCTTGTAAACATTTGTACACCCTTGTACACACTTGTACAACCTTGTACAAACCTGTACACCCTTGTACACACTTGTACAAGCTTGTACACGATTGTACACCCTTGTACACACTTGTGCACCCTTGTACACACTTGTACACCCTTGTACACACATGTACAACATTTTACAAACTTGTACACACTTGTACAAACTTGTACATTCTTGTACATACTTGTACACCCTTGTAAACACTTGTACAAAATTGTACAAACCTGTACACCCTTGTACACACTTGTACAAGCTTGTACACACTTGTACAAGCTTGTACACACTTGTACACCCTTGTACAAACTTGTGCACCCTTGTACACTTTTGTACACCCTTGTATACATTTGTACAAACTTGTACAAACTTGTACACACTTGTACAAACTTGTACACACTTGTACAAACTTGTACACCCTTGTACACACTTATACAACCTTGTACACACTTGTACAACCTTGTACAAACCTGTACACCCTTGTACACACTTGTACAACCTTGTACAAACCTGTACACCCTTGTACACACTTGTACAAGCTTGTACACGATTGTACACTCTTGTACACACTTGTGCAACCTTGTACACACTTGTACAACCTTGTACACACTTGTACAACCTTGTACACACTTGTTTAAGCTTGTACACACTTGTACAACCTTGTACACACTTGTACACCCTTGTACACACTTGTACAACCTTTTACAAACTTGTACACACTTGTACAAAATTGTACATTCTTGTACATACTTGTACACCCTTGTACACACTTGTACAACCTTGTACAAACCTGTACACCCTTGTACACACTTGTACAAGCTTGTACACACTTGTACAAGCTTGTACACACTTGTACAAGCTTGTACACACTTGTACACCCTTGTACAAACTTGTGCACCCTTGTACACTTTTGTACACCCTTGTACACATTTGTACAACCTTGTACAAACTTGTACACACTTGTACAAACTTGTACACACTTGTACAAACTTGTGTACACTTGTACAACCTTGTACACACTTGTACAACCTTGTACACACTTGTACAACCTTGTACACACTTGTACAACCTCGTACACACTTGTACAACCTTGTACACACTTGTACAACCTTGTACACAATTGTAAAACCTTGTACACACTTGTACAACCTTGTACACACTTGTACACCCTTGTACACACTTGTACAAAATTTTACATTCTTGTACATACTTGTACACCCTTGTACACACTTGTACAACCTTGTACAAACCTGTACACCCTTGTACACACTTGTACAAGCTTGTACACACTTGTACAAGCTTGTACACACTTGTACAAGCTTGTACACACTTGTACAAGCTTGTACACACTTGTACAAGCTTGTACACACTTGTACACCCTTGTACAAACTTGTGCACCCTTGAACACTTTTGTACACCCTTGTACACATTTGTACAACCTTGTACAAACTTAAACACACTTGTACAAACATGTACACACTTGAACAACCTTGTACACACTTGTACAACCTTGTACACACTTGTACAAGCTTGTACACACTTGTACAACCTTGTACACACTTGTACAACCTTGTACACACTTGTTCAAGCTTGTACACACTTGTACAACCTTGTACACACTTGTACAAATTTTAACATCCTTGTATACATTTGTACACCCTTGTACACACTTGTACAACCTTGTACAAACCTGTACACCCTTGTACACACTTGTACAAGCTTGTACACGATTGTACACCCTTGTACACACTTGTGCACCCTTGTACACACTTGTACACCCTTGTACACACATGTACAACCTTTTACAAACTTGTACACACTTGTACAAACTTGTACATTCTTGTACATACTTGTACACCCTTGTAAACACTTGTACAAAATTGTACAAACCTGTACACCCTTGTACACACTTGTACACCCTTGTACAAACTTGTGCACCCTTGTACACTTTTGTACAACCTTGTATACATTTGTACAAACTTGTACAAACTTGTACACACTTGTACAAACTTGCACACACTTGTACAAACTTGTACACCCTTGTACACACTTGTACAACCTTGTACACACTTGTACAACCTTGTACAAACCTGTACACCCTTGTACACACTTGTACAAGCTTGTACACGATTGTACACTCTTGTACACACTTGTGCAACCTTGTACACTCTTGTACACACTTGTGCAACCTTGTACACACTTGTACAACCTTGTACACACTTGTACAACCTTGTACACACTTGTTCAAGCTTGTACACACTTGTACAACCTTGTACACACTTGTACACCCTTGTACACACTTGTACAACCCTTTACAAACTTGTACACCCTTGTACACTTTTGTACACCCTTGTACACATTTGTACAACCTTGTACAAACTTGTACACACTTGTACAAACTTGTACACACTTGTACAAACTTGTGTACACTTGTACAACCTTGTACACACTTGTACAACCTTGTACACACTTGTACAACCTTGTACACACTTGTACAACCTCGTACACACTTGTACAACCTTGTACACACTTGTACAACCTTGTACACAATTGTAAAACCTTGTACACACTTGTACAACCTTGTACACACTTGTACACCCTTGTACACACTTGTACAAAATTTTACATTCTTGTACATACTTGTACACCCTTGTACACACTTGTACAACCTTGTACAAACCTGTACACCCTTGTACACACTTGTACAAGCTTGTACACACTTGTACACCCTTGTACAAACTTGTGCACCCTTGAACACTTTTGTACACCCTTGTACACATTTGTACAACCTTGTACAAACTTAAACACACTTGTACAAACATGTACACAATTGAACAACCTTGTACACACTTGTACAACCTTGTACACACTTGTACAAGCTTGTACACACTTGTACAACCTTGTACACACTTGTACAACCTTGTACACACTTGTACAAGCTTGTACACACTTGTACAACCTTGTACACACTTGTACAACCTTTTACACAATTGTAAAACCTTGTACACACTTGTACATTCTTGTACAAACTTGTACTTACTTGTACAACCTTGTACAAACTTGTACACACTTGTACAAACTTTTACATCCTTGTATACATTTGTACACCCTTGTACACAATTGTACAACCTTGTACAAACCTGTACACCCTTGTACACACTTGTACAAGCTTGTACACGATTGTACACCCTTGTACACACTTGTGCACCCTTGTACACACTTGTACACCCTTGTACACACATGTACAACCTTTTACAAACTTGTACACACTTGTACAAACTTGTACATTCTTGTACATACTTGTACACCTTTGTAAACACTTGTACAAAATTGTACAAACCTGTACACCCTTGTACACACTTGTACAAGCTTGTACACACTTGTACAAGCTTGTACACACTTGTACAAGCTTGTACACACTTGTACACACTTGTACAAACTTGTGCACCCTTGTACACTTTTGTACACCCTTGTATACATTTGTACAAACTTGTACAAACTTGTACACACTTGTACAAACTTGTACACACTTGTACAAACTTGTACACCCTTGTACACACTTGTACAACCTTGTACACACTTGTACAACCTTGTACAAACCTGTACACCCTTGTACACACTTGTACAAGCTTGTACACGATTGTACACTCTTGTACACAATTGTGCAACCTTGTACACACTTGTACAACCTTGTACACACTTGTACAACCTTGTACACACTTGTTCAAGCTTGTACACACTTGTACAACCTTGTACACACTTGTACACCCTTGTACACACTTGTACAACCTTTTACAAACTTGTACACACTTGTACAAAATTGTACATTCTTGTACATACTTGTACACCCTTGTACACACTTGTACAACCTTGTACAAACCTGTACACCCTTGTACACACTTGTACACCCTTGTACAAACTTGTGCACCCTTGTACACTTTTGTACACCCTTGTACACATTTGTACAACCTTGTACAAACTTGTACACACTTGTACAAACTTGTACACACTTGTACAAACTTGTGTACACTTGTACAACCTTGTACACACTTGTACAACCTTGTACACACTTGTACAACCTTGTACACACTTTTACAACCTTGTACACACTTGTACAACCTCGTACACACTTGTACAACCTTGTACACACTTGTACAACCTTGTACACAATTGTAAAACCTTGTACACACTTTTACAACCTTGTACACACTTGTACACCCTTGTACACACTTGTACAAAATTTTACATTCTTGTACAAACTTGTGCACCCTTGAACACTTTTGTACACCCTTGTACACATTTGTACAACCTTGTACAAACTTAAACACACTTGTACAAACATGTACACACTTGAACAACCTTGTACACACTTGTACAAACCTTGTACACACTTGTACAAGCTTGTACACACTTGTACAACCTTGTACACACTTGTACAACCTTGTACACAATTGTACAAGCTTGTACACACTTGTACAACCTTGTACACACTTGTACAACCTTGTACAAACCTGTACACCCTTGTACACACTTGTACAAGCTTGTACACGATTGTACACCCTTGTACACACTTGTGCACCCTTGTACACATTTGTACAACCTTGTACACACTTGTACAACCTTTTACAAACTTGTACACACTTGTACAAACTTGTTCATTCTTGTACATACTTGTACACCCTTGTAAACACTTGTACAACCTTGTACAAACCTGTACACCCTTGTACACACTTGTACAAGCTTGTACACACTTGTACAAGCTTGTACACACTTGTACACCCTTGTACAAACTTGTGCACCCTTGTACACTTTTGTACACCCTTGTATACATTTGTACAAACTTGTACAAACTTGTACACACTTGTACAAACTTGTACACACTTGTACAAACTTGTACACCCTTGTACACACTTGTACAACCTTGTACACACTTGTACAACCTTGTACACACTTGTACAACCTTGTACAAACCTGTACACCCTTGTACACACTTGTACAAGCTTGTACACGATTGTACACTCTTGTACACACTTGTGCAACCTTGTACACACTTGTACAACCTTGTACACACTTGTACAACCTTGTACACACTTGTTCAAGCTTGTACACACTTGTACAACCTTGTACACACTTGTACACCCTTGTACACACTTGTACAACCTTTTACAAACTTGTACACACTTGTACAAAATTGTACATTCTTGTACATACTTGTACACCCTTGTACACACTTGTACACCCTTGTACAAACTTGTGCACCCTTGTACACTTTTGTACACCCTTGTACACATTTGTACAAACTTGTACAAACTTGTACACACTTGTACAAACTTGTACACACTTGTACAAACTTGTGTACACTTGTACAACCTTGTACACACTTGTACAACCTTGTACACACTTGTACAACCTTGTACACACTTGTACAACCTTGTACACACTTGTACAACCTTGTACACAATTGTAAAACCTTGTACACACGTTTACAACCTTGTACAAACTTGTACACACTTGTACAAACTTGTACACCCTTGTACACACTTGTACAACCTTGTACACACTTGTACAAATTTGTACAACCTTGTACAAACTTGTACACACTTGTACAACCTTGTACAAACTTGTACACACTTGTACACACTTTTACATCCTTGTACACATTTGTACACCCTTGTACACACTTGTACAACCTTTTACAAACTTGTACACACTTGTACAAACTTGTACATTCTTGTACATACTTGTACAACCTTGTACACACTTGTACAACCTTGTACAAACCTGTAAACCCTTGTACAAGCTTGTACACACTTGTACAAGCTTGTACACACTTGTACACCCTTGTACAAACTTGTGCACCCTTGTACACTTTTGTACACCCTTGTACACACTTGTTCAACCTTGTACAAACCTGTAAACCCTTGTACAAGCTTGTACACACTTGTACAAGCTTGTACACACTTGTACACCCTTGTACAAACTTGTGCACCCTTGTACACTTTTGTACACCCTTGTACACATTTGTACAACCTTGTACAAACTTGTACACACTTGTACAACCTTGTACACACTTGTACAACCTTGTACACACTTGTACAACCTTGTACACACTTGTACAACCTTGTACACACTTGTACAAGCTTGTACACACTTGTACAACCTTGTACACACTTGTACAACCTTGTACACACTTGTACAACCTTTTACACAATTGTAAAACCTTGTACACACTTGTACATTCTTGTACAAACTTGTACTTACTTGTACAACCTTGTACAAACTTGTACACACTTGTACAAACTTTTACAGCCTTGTACACATTTGTACACCCTTGTACACACTTGTACAACCTTGTACAAACCTGTACACCCTTGTACACACTTGTACAACCTTGTACACGATTGTACACCCTTGTACACACTTGTGCACCATTGTACACACTTGTACACCCTTGTACACACTTGTACAACCTTTTACAAACTTGTACACACTTGTACAAACTTGTACATTCTTTTGTACACCCTTGTAAACACTTGTACAACCTTTTACAAACCTGTACACCCTTGTACACACTTGTACAAGCTTGTACACACTTGTACAAGCTTGTACACACTTGTACACCCTTGTACAAACTTGTGCACCCTTGTACACTTTTGTACACCCTTGTATTAATTTGTACAACCTTGTACAAACTTGTACACACTTGTACAAACTTGTACACACTTGTACAAACTTGTACACACTTGTACAAACTTGTACACCCTTGTACACACTTGTACAACCTTGTACACACTTGTACAACCTTGTACACAATTGTACAACCTTGTACAACCATGTACACACTTGTACAACCTTGTACACACTTGTACAACCTTGTACACACTTGTACAACCTCGTACACACTTGTACAACCTTGTACACACTTGTATAACCTTGTACACAATTGTAAAACCTTGTACACACTTTTACAACCTTGTACACACTTGTACAACCTTGTACACAATTGTAAAACCTTGTACACACTTTTACAACCTTGTACACACTTGTACAACCTTGTACACACTTGTACAACCTTGTACACACTTGTACAACCTCGTACACACTTGTACAACCTTGTACACACTTGTACAACCTTGTACACAATTGTAAAACCTTGTACACACTTATACAACCTTGTACACACTTGTACACCCTTGTACACACTTGTACAAAATTTTACATTCTTGTACATACTTGTACACCCTTGTACAAACTTGTGCACCCTTGAACACTTTTGTACACCCTTGTACACATTTGTACAACCTTGTACAAACTTAAACACACTTGTACAAACATGTACACACTTGAACAACCTTGTACACACTTGTACAAACCTTGTACACACTTGTACAAGCTTGTACACACTTGTACAACCTTGTACACACTTGTACAACCTTGTACACACTTGTACAAGCTTGTACACACTTGTACAACCTTGTACACACTTGTACAACCTTGTACAAACCTGTACACCCTTGTACACACTTGTACAAGCTTGTACACAATTGTACACCCTTGTACACACTTGTGCACCCTTGTACACATTTGTACACCCTTGTACACACTTGTACAACCTTTTACAAACTTGTACACACTTGTACAAACTTGTAAATTCTTGTACATACTTGTACACCCTTGTAAACACTTGTACAACCTTGTACAAACCTGTACACCCTTGTACACACTTGTACAAGCTTGTACACACTTGTACAAGCTTGTACACACTTGTACACCCTTGTACAAACTTGTGCACACTTGTACACTTTTGTACACCCTTGTATACATTTGTACAAACTTGTACAAACTTGTACACACTTGAACACACTTGTACAACCTTGTACACACTTGTACAACCTTGTACAAACCTGTACACCCTTGTACACACTTGTACAAGCTTGTACACGATTGTACACTCTTGTACACACTTGTGCAACCTTGTACACACTTGTACAACCTTGTACACACTTGTACAACCTTGTACACACTTTTTCAAGCTTGTACACACTTGTACAACCTTGTACACACTTGTACACCCTTGTACACACTTGTACAACCTTTTACAAACTTGTACACACTTGTACAAAATTGTACATTCTTGTACATACTTGTACACCCTTGTACACACTTGTACACCCTTGTACAAACTTGTGCACCCTTGTACACTCTTGTACACCCTTGTACACATTTGTACAAACTTGTACAAACTTGTACACACTTTTACAAACTTGTACACACTTGTACAAACTTGTACACACTTGTACAAACTTGTGTACACTTGTACAACCTTGTACACACTTGTACAACCTTGTACACACTTGTACAACCTTGTACACAATTGTAAAACCTTGTACACACGTTTACAACCTTGTACAAACTTGTACACACTTGTACAAACTTGTACACCCTTGTACACACTTGTACAACCTTGTACACACTTGTACAAATTTGTACAACCTTGTACAAACTTGTACACACTTGTACAACCTTGTACAAACTTGTACACACTTGTACACACTTTTACATCCTTGTACACATTTGTACACCCTTGTACACACTTGTACAACCTTTTACAAACTTGTACACACTTGTACAAACTTGTACATTCTTGTACATACTTGTACAACCTTGTACACACTTGTACAACCTTGTACAAACCTGTAAACCCTTGTACAAGCTTGTACACACTTGTACAAGCTTGTACACACTTGTACACCCTTGTACAAACTTGTGCACCCTTGTACACTTTTGTACACCCTTGTACACACTTGTTCAACTTTGTACAAACCTGTAAACCCTTGTACAAGCTTGTACACACTTGTACAAGCTTGTACACACTTGTACACCCTTGTACAAACTTGTGCACCCTTGTACACTTTTGTACACCCTTGTACACATTTGTACAACCTTGTACAAACTTGTACACACTTGTACAACCTTGTACACACTTGTACAACCTTGTACACACTTGTACAACCTTGTACACACTTGTACAACCTTGTACACACTTGTACAAGCTTGTACACACTTGTACAACCTTGTACACACTTGTACAACCTTGTACACACTTGTACAACCTTTTACACAATTGTAAAACCTTGTACACACTTGTACATTCTTGTACAAACTTGTACTTACTTGTACAACCTTGTACAAACTTGTACAAACTTTTACAGCCTTGTACACATTTGTACACCCTTGTACACTCTTGTACAACCTTGTACAAACCTGTACACCCTTGTACACACTTGTACAAGCTTGTACACGATTGTACACCCTTGTACACACTTGTGCACCATTGTACACACTTGTACACCCTTGTACACACTTGTACAACCTTTTACAAACTTGTACACACTTGTACAAACTTGTACATTCTTTTGTACACCCTTGTAAACACTTGTACAACCTTGTACAAACCTGTACACCCTTGTACACACTTGTACAAGCTTGTACACACTTGTACAAGCATGTACACACTTGTACACCCTTGTACAAACTTGTGCACCCTTGTACACTTTTGTACACCCTTGTATTAATTTGTACAACCTTGTACAAACTTGTACACACTTGTACAAACTTGTACACACTTGTACAAACTTGTACACCCTTGTACACACTTGTACAACCTTGTACACACTTGTACAACCTTGTACACAATTGTACAACCTTGTACAACCATGTACACACTTGTACAACCTTGTACACACTTGTACAACCTTGTACATACTTGTACACCTTTGTACACACTTATACAACCTTGTACACACTTGTACAACCTTGTACACACTTGTACAACCTTGTACACACTTGTACAACCTTGTACACACTTGTACAACCTTGTACACACTTGTACAACCTTGTACACACTTGTACAACCTTGTAAAAACTTGTACAAGCTTGTACACGATTGTACACCCTTGTACACACTTGTGCACCCTTGTACACACTTGTACAACCTTGTACACACTTGTACAACCTTGTACACACTTGTACAACCTTGTACACACTTGTACAACCTTGTACACACTTGTACAACCTTGTACACACTTGTACAACCTTGTACACACTTGTACAACCTTGTACACACTTGTACAACCTTGTACACACTTGTACAAGCTTGTACACACTTGTACAACCTTGTACACACTTGTACAACCTTTTACACAATTGTAAAACCTTGTACACACTTGTACATTCTTGTACAAACTTGTACTTACTTGTACAAACTTGTACACACTTGTACAAACTTGTACACACTTGTACAAACTTGTGTACACTTGTACAACCTTGTACACACTTGTACAACCTTGTACACACTTGTACAACCTTGTACACACTTGTACAACCTTGTACACACTTGTACCACCTTGTACACAATTGTAAAACCTTGTACACACGTTTACAACCTTGTACAATCTTGTACACACTTGTACAAACTTGTACACACTTGTACAAACTTGTACACCCTTGTACACACTTGTACAACCTTGTACACACTTGTACAAATTTGTACAACCTTGTACAAACTTGTACACACTTGTACAACCTTGTACAAACTTGTACACACTTGTACACACTTTTACATCCTTGTACACATTTGTACACCCTTGTACACACTTGTACAACCTTTTACAAACTTGTACACACTTGTACAAACTTGTACATTCTTGTACATACTTGTACAACCTTGTACACACTTGTACAACCTTGTACAAACCTGTAAACCCTTGTACAAGCTTGTACACACTTGTACAAGCTTGTACACACTTGTACACCCTTGTACAAACTTGTGCACCCTTGTACACTTTTGTACACCCTTGTACACACTTGTTCAACCTTGTACAAACCTGTAAACCCTTGTACAAGCTTGTACACACTTGTACAAGCTTGTACACACTTGTACACCCTTGTACAAACTTGTGCACCCTTGTACACTTTTGTACACCCTTGTACACATTTGTACAACCTTGTACAAACTTGTACACACTTGTACAACCTTGTACACACTTGTACAACCTTGTACACACTTGTACAACCTTGTACACACTTGTACAACCTTGTACACACTTGTACAAGCTTGTACACACTTGTACAAGCTTGTACACACTTGTACAACCTTGTACACACTTGTACAACCTTGTACACACTTGTACAACCTTGTACACACTTGTACAACCTTTTACACAATTGTAAAACCTTGTACACACTTGTACATTCTTGTACAAACTTGTACTTACTTGTACAACCTTGTACAAACTTGTACACACTTGTACAAACTTTTACAGCCTTGTACACATTTGTACACCCTTGTACACACTTGTACAACCTTGTACAAACCTGTACACCCTTGTACACACTTGTACAAGCTTGTACACGATTATACACCCTTGTACACACTTGTGCACCATTGTACACACTTGTACAACCTTTTACAAACTTGTACACACTTGTACAAACTTGTACATTCTTTTGTACACCCTTGTAAACACTTGTACAACCTTGTACAAACCTGTACACCCTTGTACACACTTGTACAAGCTTGTACACACTTGTACAAGCTTGTACACACTTGTACACCCTTGTACAAACTTGTGCACCCTTGTACACTTTTGTACACCCTTGTATTAATTTGTACAACCTTGTACAAACTTGTACACACTTGTACAAACTTGTACACACTTGTACAAACTTGTACACCCTTGTACACACTTGTACAACCTTGTACACACTTGTACAACCTTGTACACAATTGTACAACCTTGTACAACCATGTACACACTTGTACAACCTTGTACACACTTGTACAACTTTGTACACACTTGTACACCTTTGTACACACTTATACAACCTTGTACACACTTGTACAACCTTGTACACACTTGTACAACCTTGTACACACTTGTACAACCTTGGACACACTTGTACAACCTTGTACACACTTGTACAACCTTGTAAAAACTTGTACAAGCTTGTACACGATTGTACACCCTTGTACACACTTGTGCACCCTTGTACACACTTGTACAACCTTGTACACACTTGTACAACCTTGTACACACTTGTACAACCTTGTACACACTTGTACAACCTTGTACACACTTGTACAACCTTGTACACACTTGTACAACCTTGTACACACTTGTACAAGCTTGTACACACTTGTACAACCTTGTACACACTTGTACAACCTTTTACACAATTGTAAAACCTTGTACACACTTGTACATTCTTGTACAAACTTGTACTTACTTGAACAACCTTGTACAAACTTGTACACACTTGTACAAACTTTTACATCCTTGTACACATTTGTACACCCTTGTACACACTTGTACAACCTTGTACAAACCTGTACAACCTTGTACACACTTGTACAAGCTTGTACACGATTGTACACCCTTGTACACACTTGTGCACCCTTGTATACACTTGTACACTCTTGTACACACTTGTACAACCTTTTACAAACTTGTACACACTTGTACAAACTTGTACATTCTTGTACATACTTGTACACCCTTGTAAACACTTGTACAACCTTGTACACTTTTGTACACCCTTGTATACATTTGTACAACCTTGTACAAACTTGTACACACTTGTACAAACTTGTACACACTTGTACAAACTTGTACACCCTTGTACACACTTGTACAACCTTGTACACACTTGTACAACCTTGTACAAACCTGTACACCCTTGTACACACTTGTACAAGCTTGTACACGATTGTACACCCTTGTACACACTTGTGCACCCTTGTACACACTTGTACACCCTTGTACACACTTGTACAACCTTTTACAAACTTGTACACACTTGTACAAACTTGTACATTCTTGTACATACTTGTACACCCTTGTAAACACTTGTACAACCTTGTACAAACCTGTACACCCTTGTACACACTTGTACAAGCTTGTACACACTTGTACAAGCTTGTACACACTTGTACAAGCTTGTACACACTTGTACAAGCTTGTACACACTTGTACAAGCTTGTACATACTTGTACAAGCTTGTACACACTTGTACACCCTTGTACAAACTTGTGCACCGTTGTACACTTTTGTTCACCCTTGTATACATTTGTACAACCTTGTACAAACTTGTACACACTTGTACAAACTTGTACACACTTGTACAACCTTGTACAACCTAGTACACACTTGTACAACCTTGTACACACTTGTACAACCTTGTACACACTTGTACACCCTTGTAAACACTTGTACAACCTTGTACAAACCTGTACACCCTTGTACACACTTGTACAAGCTTGTTCACACTTGTACACCCTTGTACACACTTGTACAAGCTTGTTCACACTTGTACAAGCTTGTACACACTTGTACAAGCTTGTACACACTTGTACACCCTTGTACAAACTTGTGCACCCTTGTACACTTTTGTACACCCTTGTACAAACTTGTACACACTTGTACAAACTTGTACACACTTGTACAAACTTGTACACCCTTGTACACACTTGTACAACCTTTTACACACTTGTACAACCTTGTACACACTTGTACAACCTTGTACACAATTGTACAACCTTGTACAACCTTGTACACACTTGTACAACCTTGTACACACTTGTACAACCTTGTACACACTTGTACAACCTTGTACACACTTGTACACCTTTGTACACACTTGTACAACCTTGTACACACTTGTACAACCTTGTACACACTTGTACAACCTTGTACACACTTTTTCAACCTTGTACACACTTATACAACCTTGTACACACTTGTATAAACTTGTACACACTTGTACAACCTTGTACACACTTGTACAACCTTGTACACACTTGTACAACCTTGTACACACTTGTACAACCTTGTACACACTTGTACAACCTTGTAAAAACATGTACAACCTTGTACCCACTTGTACACCCTTGTACACACTTGTACAAGCTTGTACACACTTGTACAAACTTGTACACACTTGTACAAACTTGTAAACACTTGTACAAACTTGTACACCCTTGTACACACTTGTACAACCTTGTACACACTTGTACAACCTTGTACACAATTGTACAACCTTGTACAATCTTGTACACACTTGTACAACCTTGTACACACTTGTACAACCTTGTACACACTTGTACACCTTTGTACACACTTGTACAACCTTGTACACACTTGTACAACCTTGTACACACTTGTACAACCTTGTACACACTTGTTAAACCTTTTACAAACTTGTACACACTTTTACAAACTTGTACATTTTTGTACAAATGTATACAAGGGTGTACAAAAGTGTACAAGAGTGCACAAGTTTGTACAAGGGTGTACAAGTGTGTACAAGCTTGTACAAGTGTGTACAAGCTTGTACAAGTGTGTACAAGAGTGTACAGGTTTGTACAAGGTTGTACAAGTGTTTACAAGGGTGTACAAGTATGTACAAGAATGTACAAGTTTGTACAAGTGTGTACAAGTTTGTAAAAGGTTGTACAAGTGTGTACAAGGGTGTACAAGTGTGTACAAGGGTGCACAAGTGTGTACAAGGGTGTACAATCGTTTAAAATCTTGTACAAGTGTGTACAAGGGTGTACAGGTTTGTACAAGGTTGTACAAGTGTGTACAAGGTTGTACAAGTGTGTACAAGCTTGTACAAGTGTGTACAAGGTTGTACAAGTGTGTACAAGGTTGTACAAGTGTGTACAAGCTTGTACAAGTGTGTACAAGGTTTGTACAAGTGTGTACAAGGTTGTTCAAGTGTGTACATGTTTGTACAAGTGTGTTTAATTTTGTACAAGGTTGTACAAATGTGTACAAGGGTGTACAAAAGTGTTCAAGGGTGCACAAGTTTGTACAAGGGTGTACAAGTGTGTACAAGCTTGTACAAGTGTGTACAAGCTTGTACAAGTGTGTACAAGCTTGTACAAGTGTGTACAAGCTTGTACAAGTGTGTACAAGGGTGTACAGGTTTGTACAAGGTTGTACAAGTGTGTACAAGGGTGTACAAGTATGTACAAGGGTGTAAGATTTTGTACAAGTGTGTACAAGGGTGTACAAGTGTGTACAAGGTTGTAAAAGTGTGTACAAGGTTTTACAATTGTGTACAAGGTTGTACAAGTGTGTACAAGGTTGTACAAGTGTGTACGAGGTTGTACAAGTGTGTAAAAGGTTGTACAAGTGTGTACAAGGTTGTACAAGTGTGTACAAGGTTGTACAAGTGTACACAAGTTTGTACAAGTGTGTACAAGTTTGTACAAGTGTGTACAAGTTTGTACAAGGTTGTACAAATGTGTACAAGGGTGTACAAAAGTGTACAAGGGTGCAAAAGTTTGTACAAGGGTGTACAAGTGTGTACAAGCTTGTACAAGTGTGTACAAGCTTGTACAAGTGTGTACAAGGGTGTACAGGTTTGTACAAGGTTGTACAAGTGTGTACAAGGGTGTACAAGTATGTACAAGAATGTACAATTTTGTACAAGTGTGTACAAGTTTGTAAAAGGTTGTACAAGTGTGTACAAGGGTGTACAAGTGTGTACAAGGTTGTACAAGTGTGTACAAGCTTGAACAAGTGTGTACAAGGTTGTACAAGTGTGTACAAGGTTGTACAAGTGTGTACAAGGTTGCACAAGTGTGTACAAGGTTGCACAAGTGTGTACAAGAGTGTACAATCGTGTACAAGCTTGTACAAGTGTGTACAAGGGTGTACAGGTTTGTACAAGGTTGTACAAGTGTGTACAAGGTTGTACAAGTGTGTACAAGGGTGTACAAGTTTGTACAAGTGTGTACAAGTTTGTACAAGTTTGTACAAATGTATACAAGGGTGTACAAAAGTGTACAAGGGTGCACAAGTTTGTACAAGGGTGTACAAGTGTGTACAAGCTTGTACAAGTGTGTACAAGCTTGTACAAGTGTGTACAAGGGTGTACAGGTTTGTACAATTTTGTACAAGTGTTTACAAGGGTGTACAAGTATGTACAAGAATGTACAAGTTTGTACAAGTGTGTACAAGTTTGTAAAAGGTTGTACATGTGTGTACAAGGGTGTACAAGTGTGTACAATCGTGTACAAGCTTGTACAAGTGTGTACAAGGGTGTACAGGTTTGTACAAGGTTGTACAAGTGTGTACAAGGGTGTACAAATGTATACAAGGATGTAAAAGTTTGTACAAGTGTGTACAAGTTTGTACAAGGTTGTACAAGTAAGTACAAGTTTGTACAAGAATGTACAAGTGTGTACAAGGTTTTACAAGTGTGTACAAGGTTGTACAAGTGTGTACAAGGTTGTACAAGTGTGTACAAGCTTGTACAAGTGTGTACAAGGTTGTACAAGTGTGTACAAGCTTGTACAAGTGTGTACAAGGTTGTACAAGTGTGTACAAGGTTGTTCAAGTGTGTACATGTTTGTACAACTGTGTTTAAGTTTGTACAAGGTTGTACAAATGTGTGTCTTGTTATTTAGTGGGATGTCTTGTTATTTAGAGGGATGTCTTGTTATTTAAAGGGATGTCTTAATATTTAGAGGGATGTCTTGTTATTTAGAGGGATGTCTTAATATTTAGAGGGATGTCTTGTTATTTGGAGGGATGTCTTAATATTTAGAGGGATGTCTTGTTATTTAGAGGGATGTCTTGTTATTTAGAGGGATGTCTTGTTTTTTAAAGGGTTTTCTTGTTATTTGGAGGGATGTCTTAATATTTAGAGGGATGTCTTGGTATTTGGAGGGATGTCTTGTTATTTAGAGGGATGTCTTAATATTTAGCGGAATGTCTAGTTTATTAGAGGGATGTCTTGTTATTTAGAGGGATGTCTTGTTATTTAGAGGGATGTCTTAATATTTGGAGGGATGTCTTGTTATTTAGAGGGATGTCTTAATATTTAGAGGGATGTCTTGTTTTTTAGTGGGATGTCTTGTTATTTAGAGGGATGTCTTGTTATTTGGAGAGATGTCTTTTTATTTAGAGGGATGTCTTGTTTTTTAGAGGGTTGTCTTGTTATTTGGAGGGATGTCTTGTTTTTTCGAGGGTTGTCTTGTAATTTAGATGGGATGTCTTGTTATTTAGAGGGATGTCTTGTTATTTAGAGGGATGTCTTGTTATTTAGAGGGATGTCTTGTTATTTAGAGGGATGTCTTGTTATTTGAAGGGATGTCTTAATATTTAGAGAGATGTCTTGTTATTTAGAGGGATGTCTTGTTATTTAGAGGGATGTCTTCATATTTGGAGGGATGTCTTCATATTTGGAGGGATGTCTTGTTATTTAGAGGGATGTCTTGTTATTTGGAGGGATGCTTGTTATTAAGAGGGATGTCTTATAATTTAGAGGGATGTCTTGTTATTTGGAGGTATGTCTTGTTATTTAGAGGGATGTCTTGTTATTTAGAGGGATGTCTTGGTATTTGGAGGGATGTCTAGTTATTTAGAGGGATGTCTTTTTATTTAGAGGGATGTCTTGTTATTTAGAGGGATGTCTTGGTATTTGGAGGGATGTCTAGTTATTTAGAGGGATGTCTTTTTATTTAGAGGGATGTCTTGTTATTTAGAGGGATGTCTTGTTATTTAGAGGGATGTCTTGTTATTTGAAGGGATGTCTTAATATTTAGAGGGATGTCTTGCTATTTTGAGGGATTTCTTGTTATTTGGAGGGATGTCTTAATATTTAGAGGGATGTCTTGGTATTTGGAGGGATGTCTTGTTATTTAGAGGGATGTCTTAATATTTAGCGGAATGTCTAGTTTATTAGAGGGATGTCTTGTTATTTAGAGGGATGTCTTGTTATTTAGAGGGATGTCTTAATATTTGGAGGGATGTCTTGTTATTTAGAGGGATGTCTTAATATTTAGAGGGATGTCTTGTTTTTTAGTGGGATGTCTTGTTATTTAGAGGGATGTCTTGTTATTTGGAGAGATGTCTTTTTATTTAGAGGGATGTCTTGTTTTTTAGAGGGTTGTCTTGTTATTTGGAGGGATGTCTTGTTTTTTCGAGGGTTGTCTTGTAATTTAGATGGGATGTCTTGTTATTTAGAGGGATGTCTTGTTATTTAGAGGGATGTCTTGTTATTTAGAGGGATGTCTTGTTATTTAGAGGGATGTCTTGTTATTTGAAGGGATGTCTTAATATTTAGAGAGATGTCTTGTTATTTAGAGGGATGTCTTGTTATTTAGAGGGATGTCTTCATATTTGGAGGGATGTCTTCATATTTGGAGGGATGTCTTGTTATTTAGAGGGATGTCTTGTTATTTGGAGGGATGCTTGTTATTAAGAGGGATGTCTTATAATTTAGAGGGATGTCTTGTTATTTGGAGGTATGTCTTGTTATTTAGAGGGATGTCTTGTTATTTAGAGGGATGTCTTGGTATTTGGAGGGATGTCTAGTTATTTAGAGGGATGTCTTTTTATTTAGAGGGATGTCTTGTTATTTAGAGGGATGTCTTGGTATTTGGAGGGATGTCTAGTTATTTAGAGGGATGTCTTTTTATTTAGAGGGATGTCTTGTTATTTAGAGGGATGTCTTGTTATTTAGAGGGATGTCTTGTTATTTGAAGGGATGTCTTAATATTTAGAGGGATGTCTTGCTATTTTGAGGGATTTCTTGTTATTTGGAGGGATGTCTTGTTATTTAGAGGGATGTCTTGTTATTTAGAGGAATGTCTTGTTATTTAAAAGGGATGTCTTGTTATTTAGAGGGATGTCTTGTTATTTAGTGGGATGTCTTGTTATTTAGAGGGATGTCTTGTTATTTAGAGAGATGTCTTGTTATTTAAAGGGATGTCTTAATATTTAGAGGGATGTCTTGTTATTTAGAGGGATGTCTTAATATTTAGAGGGATGTCTTGTTATTTGGAGGGATGTCTTAATATTTAGAGGGATGTTTTGTTATTTAGAGGGATGTCTTGTTATTTAGAGAGATGTCTTGTTATTTAAAGGGATGTCTTAATATTTAGAGGGATGTCTTGTTATTTAGAGGGATGTCTTAATATTTAGAGGGATGTCTTGTTATTTGAAGGGATGTCTTAATATTTAGAGGGATGTCTTGTTATTTAGAGGGATGTCTTGTTATTTAGAGGGATGTCTTGTTTTTTAAAGGGTTGTCTTGTTATTTGGAGGGATGTCTTGGTATTTAGAGGGATGTCTTGTTATTTAGAGGGATGTCTTGTTATTTAGAAGGATGTCTTCTTATTTGGAGGGAAGTCTTGTTATTTGGAGGAATGTCTTGTTATTTAGAGGGATATCTTGTTATTTGGAGGGATGTCTTGTTATTTAGAGGGATGTCTTGCTATTTAGAGGGATGTCTTTTTATTTGGAGGGATGCCTTGTTATTTAGAGGGATGTCTTGTTATTTAGAGGAATGTCTTGTTATTTAAAAGGGATGTCTTGTTATTTAGAGGGACGTCTTGTTATTTAGTGGGATGTCTTGTTATTTAGAGGGATGTCTTGTTATTTAGAGGGATGTCTTGTTATTTAAAGGGATGTCTTAATATTTAGAGGGATGTCTTGTTATTTAGAGGGATGTCTTAATATTTAGAGGGATGTCTTGTTATTTGGAGGGATGTCTTAATATTTAGAGGGATGTCTTGTTATTTAGAGGGATGTCTTGTTATTTAGAGGGATGTCTTGTTTTTAAAGGGTTTTCTTGTTATTTAGAGGGATGTCTTCATATTTGGAGGGATGTCTTGTTATTTAGAGGGATGTCTTGTTATTTAGAGGGATGTCTTAATATTTAGCGGAATGTCTAGTTTATTAGAGGGATGTCTTGTTATTTAGAGGGATGTCTTGTTATTTAGAGGGATGTCTTAATATTTGGAGGGATGTCTTGTTATTTAGAGGGATGTCTTAATATTTAGAGGGATGTCTTGTTTTTTAGTGGGATGTCTTGTTATTTAGAGGGATGTCTTGTTATTTGGAGAGATGTCTTTTTATTTAGAGGGATGTCTTGTTTTTTAGAGGGTTGTCTTGTTATTTGGAGGGATGTCTTGTTTTTTAGAGGGTTGTCTTGGTATTTAGAGGGATGTCTTGTTATTTAAAGGGATGTCTTGTTATTTAGAGGGATGTCTTCTTATTTGGAGGGAAGTCTTGTTATTTGGAGGAATGTCTTGTTATTTAGAGGGATATCTTGTTATTTGGAGGGATGTCTTGTTATTTAGAGGGATGTCTTGCTATTTAGAGGGATGTCTTAATATTTGGAGGGATGTCTTGTTATTTAGAGGGATGTCTTATTTGTACAACCTTGTACAAACTTGTACACACTTGTACAAACTTGTACACACTTGTACAACCTTGTACACACTTGTACAACCTTGTACACAATTGTAAAACCTTGTACACACTTGTACAACCTTGTACACAATTGTACACCCTTGTACACACTTGTACAAAATTTTACATTCTTGTACATACTTGTACACCCTTGTACACACTTGTACAACCTTGTACAAACCTGTACACCCTTGTACACACTTGTACAAGCTTGTACACACTTGTACAAGCTTGTACACACTTGTACAAGCTTGTACACACTTGTACACCCTTGTACAAACTTGTGCACCCTTGAACACTTTTGTACACCCTTGTACACATTTGTACAACCTTGTACAAACTTAAACACACTTGTACAAACATGTACACACTTGAACAACCTTGTACACACTTGTACAACCTTGTACACACTTGTACAAGCTTGTATACACTTGTACAACCTTGTACACACTTGTACAACCTTGTACACACTTGTACAAGCTTGTACACACTTGTACAACCTTGTACACACTTGTACAACCTTTTACACAATTGTAAAACCTTGTACACACTTGTACATTCTTGTACAAACTTGTACTTACTTGTACAACCTTGTACAAACTTGTACACACTTGTACAAACTTTTACATCCTTGTATACATTTGTACACCCTTGTACACACTTGTACAACCTTGTACAAACCTGTACACCCTTGTACACACTTGTACAAGCTTGTACACGATTGTACACCCTTGTACACACTTGTGCACCCTTGTACACACTTGTACACCCTTGTACACACATGTACAACCTTTTACAAACTTGTACACACTTGTACAAACTTGTACATTCTTGTACATACTTGTACACCCTTGTAAACACTTGTACAAAATTGTACAAACCTGTACACCCTTGTACACACTTGTACAAGCTTGTACACACTTGTACAAGCTTGTACACACTTGTACACCCTTGTACAAACTTGTGCACCCTTGTACACTTTTGTACACCCTTGTATACATTTGTACAAACTTGTACAAACTTGTACACACTTGTACAAACTTGTACACACTTGTACAAACTTGTACACACTTGTACAAACTTGTACACCCTTGTACACACTTGTACAACCTTGTACACACTTGTACAACCTTGTACAAACCTGTACACCCTTGTACACACTTGTACAAGCTTGTACACGATTGTACACTCTTGTACACACTTGTGCAACCTTGTACACACTTGTGCAACCTTGTACACACTTGTGCAACCTTGTACACACTTGTACAACCTTGTACACACTTGTACAACCTTGTACACACTTGTTCAAGCTTGTACACACTTGTACAACCTTGTACACACTTGTACACCCTTGTACACACTTGTACAACCTTTTACAAACTTGTACACACTTGTACAAAATTGTACATTCTTGTACATACTTGTACACCCTTGTACACACTTGTACAACCTTGTACAAACCTGTACACCCTTGTACACACTTGTACAAGCTTGTACACACTTGTACAAGCTTGTACACACTTGTACACACTTGTACAAACTTGTGCACCCTTGTACACTTTTGTACACCCTTGTACACATTTGTACAACCTTGTACAAACTTGTACACACTTGTACAAACTTGTACACACTTGTACAAACTTGTGTACACTTGTACAACCTTGTACACACTTGTACAAACTTGTACACACTTGTACAACCTTGTACACACTTGTACAACCTTGTACACACTTGTACAACCTTGTACACACTTGTACAACCTTGTACACACTTGTACAACCTTGTACACACTTGTACAACCTTGTAAAAACTTGTACAAGCTTGTACACGATTGTACACCCTTGTACACACTTGTGCACCCTTGTACACACTTGTACAACCTTGTACACACTTGTACAACCTTGTACACACTTGTACAACCTTGTACACACTTGTACAACCTTGTACACACTTGTACAACCTTGTACACACTTGTACAACCTTGTACACACTTGTACAACCTTGTTCACACTTGTACAACCTTGTACACACTTGTACAACCTTGTACACACTTGTACAAGCTTGTACACACTTGTACAACCTTGTACACACTTGTACAACCTTTTACACAATTGTAAAACCTTGTACACACTTGTACATTCTTGTACAAACTTGTACTTACTTGAACAACCTTGTACAAACTTGTACACACTTGTACAAACTTTTACATCCTTGTACACATTTGTACACCCTTGTACACACTTGTACAACCTTGTACAAACCTGTACAACCTTGTACACACTTGTACAAGCTTGTACACGATTGTACACCCTTGTACACACTTGTGCACCCTTGTATACACTTGTACACTCTTGTACACACTTGTACAACCTTTTACAAACTTGTACACACTTGTACAAACTTGTACATTCTTGTACATACTTGTACACCCTTGTAAACACTTGTACAACCTTGTACACTTTTGTACACCCTTGTATACATTTGTACAACCTTGTACAAACTTGTACACACTTGTACAAACTTGTACACACTTGTACAAACTTGTACACCCTTGTACACACTTGTACAACCTTGTACACACTTGTACAACCTTGTACAAACCTGTACACCCTTGTACTCACTTGTACAAGCTTGTACACGATTGTACACCCTTGTACACACTTGTGCACCCTTGTACACACTTGTACACCCTTGTACACACTTGTACAACCTTTTACAAACTTGTACACACTTGTACAAACTTGTACATTCTTGTACATACTTGTACACCCTTGTAAACACTTGTACAACCTTGTACAAACCTGTACACCCTTGTACACACTTGTACAAGCTTGTACACACTTGTACAAGCTTGTACACACTTGTACAAGCTTGTACATACTTGTACAAGCTTGTACACACTTGTACACCCTTGTACAAACTTGTGCACCGTTGTACACTTTTGTTCACCCTTGTATACATTTGTACAACCTTGTACAAACTTGTACACACTTGTACAAACTTGTACACACTTGTACAAACTTGTACACCCTTGTACACACTTGTACAACCTTGTACACACTTGTACAACCTTGTACACACTTGTACAACCTTGTACACAATTGTACAACCTTGTACAACCTAGTACACACTTGTACAACCTTGTACACACTTGTACAACCTTGTACACACTTGTACACCCTTGTAAACACTTGTACAACCTTGTACAAACCTGTACACCCTTGTACACACTTGTACAAGCTTGTACACACTTGTACAAGCTTGTACACACTTGTACAAGCTTGTACACACTTGTACACCCTTGTACAAACTTGTGCACCCTTGTACACTTTTGTACACCCTTGTACAAACTTGTACACACTTGTACAAACTTGTACACACTTGTACAAACTTGTACACCCTTGTACACACTTGTACAACCTTGTACACACTTGTACAACCTTGTACACACTTGTACAACCTTGTACACAATTGTACAACCTTGTACAACCTTGTACACACTTGTACAACCTTGTACACACTTGTACAACCTTGTACACACTTATACAACCTTGTACACACTTGTATAAACTTGTACACACTTGTACAACCTTGTACACACTTGTACAACCTTGTACACACTTGTACAACCTTGTACACACTTGTACAACCTTGTAAAAACATGTACAACCTTGGGCCCACTTGTACACCCTTGTACACACTTGTACAAGCTTGTACACACTTGTACAAACTTGTACACACTTGTACAAACTTGTACACACTTGTACAAACTTGTACACCCTTGTACACACTTGTACAACCTTGTACACACTTGTACAACCTTGTACACAATTGTACAACCTTGTACAACCTTGTACACACTTGTACAACCTTGTACACACTTGTACAACCTTGTACACACTTGTACACCTTTGTACACACTTGTACAACCTTGTACACACTTGTACAACCTTGTACACACTTGTACAACCTTGTACACACTTGTTAAACCTTTTACAAACTTGTACACACTTGTACAAACTTGTACATTTTTGTACAAATGTATACAAGGGTGTACAAAAGTGTACAAGAGTGCACAAGTTTGTACAAGGGTGTACAAGTGTGTACAAGCTTGTACAAGTGTGTACAAGCTTGTACAAGTGTGTACAAGAGTGTACAGGTTTGTACAAGGTTGTACAAGAGTTTACAAGGGTGTACAAGTATGTACAAGAATGTACAAGTTTGTACAAGTGTGTACAAGTTTGTAAAAGGTTGTACAAGTGTGTACAAGGGTGTACAAGTGTGTACAAGGGTGCACAAGTGTGTACAAGGGTGTACAATCGTGTACAATCTTGTACAAGTGTGTACAAGGGTGTACAGGTTTGTACAAGGTTGTACAAGTGTGTACAAGGTTGTACAAGTGTGTACAAGCTTGTACAAGTGTGTACAAGGTTGTACAAGTGTGTACAAGGTTGTACAAGTGTGTACAAGGTTGTACAAGTGTGTACAAGCTTGTACAAGTGTGTACAAGGTTTGTACAAGTGTGTACAAGGTTGTTCAAGTGTGTACATGTTTGTACAAGTGTGTTTAAGTTAGTACAAGGTTGTACAAATGTGTACAAGGGTGTACAAAAGTGTTCAACGGTGCACAAGTTTGTACAAGGGTGTACAAGTGTGTACAAGCTTGTACAGGTTTGTACAAGGTTGTACAAGTGTGTACAAGGGTGTACAAGTATGTACAAGGATGTAAAATTTTGTACAAGTGTGTACAAGGGTGTACAAGTGTGTACAAGGTTGTAAAAGTGTGTACAAGGTTTTACAATTGTGTACAAGGTTGTACAAGTGTGTACAAGGTTGTACAAGTGTGTACGAGGTTGTACAAGTGTGTAAAAGGTTGTACAAGTGTGTACAAGGTTGTACAAGTGTGTACAAGGTTGTACAAGTGTACACAAGTTTGTACAAGTGTGTACAAGTTTGTACAAGTGTGTACAAGTTTGTACAAAGTTGTACAAATGTGTACAAGGGTGTACAAAAGTGTACAAGGGTGCAAAAGTTTGTACAAGGGTGTACAAGTGTGTACAAGCTTGTACAAGTGTGTACAAGCTTGTACAAGTGTGTACAAGGGTGTACAGGTTTGTACAAGGTTGTACAAGTGTGTACAAGGGTGTACAAGTATGTACAAGAATGTACAATTTTGTACAAGTGTGTACAAGTTTGTAAAAGGTTGTACAAGTGTGTACAAGGGTGTACAAGTGTGTACAAGGTTGTACAAGTGTGTACAAGCTTGAACAAGTGTGTACAAGGTTGTACAAGTGTGTACAAGGTTGTACAAGTGTGTACAAGGTTGCACAAGTGTGTACAAGAGTGTACAATCGTGTACAAGCTTGTAAAAGTGTGTACAAGGGTGTACAGGTTTGTACAAGGTTGTACAAGTGTGTACAAGGTTGTACAAGTGTGTACAAGGGTGTACAAGTTTGTACAAGTGTGTACAAGTTTGTACAAGTGTGTACAAGTTTGTACAAGTTTGTACAAATGTATACAAGGGTGTACAAAAGTGTACAAGGGTGCACAAGTTTGTACAAGGGTGTACAAGTGTGTACAAGCTTGTACAAGTGTGTACAAGCTTGTACAAGTGTGTACAAGGGTGTACAGGTTTGTACAATTTTGTACAAGTGTTTACAAGGGTGTACAAGTATGTACAAGAATGTACAAGTTTGTACAAGTGTGTACAAGTTTTTAAAAGGTTGTACATGTGTGTACAAGGGTGTACAAGTGTGTACAAGGGTGCACAAGTGTGTACAAGGGTGTACAATCGTGTACAAGCTTGTACAAGTGTGTACAAGGGTGTACAGGTTTGTACAAGGTTGTACAAGTGTGTACAAGGGTGTACAAATGTATACAAGGATGTAAAAGTTTGTACAAGTGTGTACAAGTTTGTACAAGGTTGTACAAGTAAGTACAAGTTTGTACAAGAATGTACAAGTGTGTACAAGGTTTTACAATTGTGTAAAAGGTTGTACAAGTGTGTACAAGGTTGTACAAGTGTGTACAAGCTTCTACAAGTGTGTACAAGGTTGTACAAGTGTGTACAAGGTTGTACAAGTGTGTACAAGCTTGTACAAGTGTGTACAAGGTTGTACAAGTGTGTACAAGGTTGTTCAAGTGTGTACATGTTTGTACAACTGTGTTTAAGTTTGTACAAGGTTGTACAAATGTGTGTCTTGTTATTTAGTGGGATGTCTTGTTATTTAGAGGGATGTCTTGTTATTTAGAGGGATGTCTTGTTATTTAAAGGGATGTCTTAATATTTAGAGGGATGTCTTGTTATTTAGAGGGATGTCTTAATATTTAGAGGGATGTCTTGTTATTTGGAGGGATGTCTTAATATTTAGAGGGATGTCTTGTTATTTAGAGGGATGTCTTGTTATTTAGAGGGATGTCTTGTTTTTTAAAGGGGTTTCTTGTTATTTGGAGGGATGTCTTAATATTTAGAGGGATGTCTTGGTATTTGGAGGGATGTCTTGTTATTTAGAGGGATGTCTTAATATTTAGCGGAATGTCTAGTTTATTAGAGGGATGTCTTGTTATTTAGAGGGATGTCTTGTTATTTAGAGGGATGTCTTAATATTTGGAGGGATGTCTTGTTATTTAGAGGGATGTCTTAATATTTAGAGGGATGTCTTGTTTTTTAGTGGGATGTCTTGTTATTTAGAGGGATGTCTTGTTATTTGGAGAGATGTCTTTTTATTTAGAGGGATGTCTTGTTTTTTAGAGGGTTGTCTTGTTATTTGGAGGGATGTCTTGTTTTTTCGAGGGTTGTCTTGTAATTTAGATGGGATGTCTTGTTATTTAGAGGGATGTCTTGTTATTTAGAGGGATGTCTTGTTATTTAGAGGGATGTCTTGTTATTTAGAGGGATGTCTTGTTATTTGAAGGGATGTCTTAATATTTAGAGAGATGTCTTGTTATTTAGAGGGATGTCTTGTTATTTAGAGGGATGTCTTCATATTTGGAGGGATGTCTTCATATTTGGAGGGATGTCTTGTTATTTAGAGGGATGTCTTGTTATTTGGAGGGATGCTTGTTATTAAGAGGGATGTCTTATAATTTAGAGGGATGTCTTGTTATTTGGAGGTATGTCTTGTTATTTAGAGGGATGTCTTGTTATTTAGAGGGATGTCTTGGTATTTGGAGGGATGTCTAGTTATTTAGAGGGATGTCTTTTTATTTAGAGGGATGTCTTGTTATTTAGAGGGATGTCTTGGTATTTGGAGGGATGTCTAGTTATTTAGAGGGATGTCTTTTTATTTAGAGGGATGTCTTGTTATTTAGAGGGATGTCTTGTTATTTAGAGGGATGTCTTGTTATTTGAAGGGATGTCTTAATATTTAGAGGGATGTCTTGCTATTTTGAGGGATTTCTTGTTATTTGGAGGGATGTCTTGTTATTTAGAGGGATGTCTTGTTATTTAGAGGAATGTCTTGTTATTTAAAATGGATGTCTTGTTATTTAGAGGGATGTCTTGTTATTTAGTGGGATGTCTTGTTATTTAGAGGGATGTCTTGTTATTTAGAGAGATGTCTTGTTATTTAAAGGGATGTCTTAATATTTAGAGGGATGTCTTGTTATTTAGAGGGATGTCTTAATATTTAGAGGGATGTCTTGTTATTTGGAGGGATGTCTTAATATTTAGAGGGATGTTTTGTTATTTAGAGGGATGTCTTGTTATTTAGAGAGATGTCTTGTTATTTAAAGGGATGTCTTAATATTTAGAGGGATGTCTTGTTATTTAGAGGGATGTCTTAATATTTAGAGGGATGTCTTGTTATTTGAAGGGATGTCTTATGATTTAGAGGGATGTCTTGTTATTTAGAGGGATGTCTTGTTATTTAGAGGGATGTCTTGTTTTTTAAAGGGTTGTCTTGTTATTTGGAGGGATGTCTTGGTATTTAGAGGGATGTCTTGTTATTTAGAGGGATGTCTTGTTATTTAGAAGGATGTCTTCTTATTTGGAGGGAAGTCTTGTTATTTGGAGGAATGTCTTGTTATTTAGAGGGATATCTTGTTATTTGGAGGGATGTCTTGTTATTTAGAGGGATGTCTTGCTATTTAGAGGGATGTCTTTTTATTTGGAGGGATGTCTTGTTATTTAGAGGGATGTCTTGTTATTTAGAGGAATGTCTTGTTATTTAAAAGGGATGTCTTGTTATTTAGAGGGACGTCTTGTTATTTAGTGGGATGTCTTGTTATTTAGAGGGATGTCTTGTTATTTAGAGGGATGTCTTGTTATTTAAAGGGATGTCTTAATATTTAGAGGGATGTCTTGTTATTTAGAGGGATGTCTTAATATTTAGAGGGATGTCTTGTTATTTGGAGGGATGTCTTAATATTTAGAGGGATGTCTTGTTATTTAGAGGGATGTCTTGTTATTTAGAGGGATGTCTTGTTTTTAAAGGGATTTCTTGTTATTTAGAGGGATGTCTTCATATTTGGAGGGATGTCTTGTTATTTAGAGGGATGTCTTGTTATTTAGAGGGATGTCTTAATATTTAGCGGAATGTCTAGTTTATTAGAGGGATGTCTTGTTATTTAGAGGGATGTCTTGTTATTTAGAGGGATGTCTTAATATTTGGAGGGATGTCTTGTTATTTAGAGGGATGTCTTAATATTTAGAGGGATGTCTTGTTTTTTAGTGGGATGTCTTGTTATTTAGAGGGATGTCTTGTTATTTGGAGAGATGTCTTTTTATTTAGAGGGATGTCTTGTTTTTTAGAGGGTTGTCTTGTTATTTGGAGGGATGTCTTGTTTTTTAGAGGGTTGTCTTGGTATTTAGAGGGATGTCTTGTTATTTAGAGGGATGTCTTGTTATTTAGAGGGATGTCTTCTTATTTGGAGGGAAGTCTTGTTATTTGGAGGAATGTCTTGTTATTTAGAGGGATATCTTGTTATTTGGAGGGATGTCTTGTTATTTAGAGGGATGTCTTGCTATTTAGAGGGATGTCTTAATATTTGGAGGGATGTCTTGTTATTTAGAGGGATGTCTTATTTGTACAACCTTGTACAAACTTGTACACACTTGTACAAACTTGTACACACTTGTACAAACTTGTACACACTTGTACAACCTTGTACACACTTGTACAACCTTGTACACAATTGTAAAACCTTGTACACACTTGTACAACCTTGTACACAATTGTACACCCTTGTACACACTTGTACAAAATTTTACATTCTTGTACATACTTGTACACCCTTGTACACACTTGTACAACCTTGTACAAACCTGTACACCCTTGTACACACTTGTACAAGCTTGTACACACTTGTACAAGCTTGTACACACTTGTACAAGCTTGTACACACTTGTACACCCTTGTACAAACTTGTGCACCCTTGAACACTTTTGTACACCCTTGTACACATTTGTACAACCTTGTACAAACTTAAACACACTTGTACAAACATGTACACACTTGAACAACCTTGTACACACTTGTACAACCTTGTACACACTTGTACAAGCTTGTATACACTTGTACAACCTTGTACACACTTGTACAACCTTGTACACACTTGTACAACCTTGTACACACTTGTACAAGCTTGTACACACTTGTACAACCTTGTACACACTTGTACAACCTTTTACACAATTGTAAAACCTTGTACACACTTGTACATTCTTGTACAAACTTGTACTTACTTGTACAACCTTGTACAAACTTGTACACACTTGTACAAACTTTTACAACCTTGTATACATTTGTACACCCTTGTACACACTTGTACAACCTTGTACAAACCTGTACACCCTTGTACACACTTGTACAAGCTTGTACACACTTGTACAAGCTTGTACACACTTGTACACCCTTGTACAAACTTGTGCACCCTTGTACACTTTTGTACACCCTTGTATACATTTGTACAAACTTGTACAAACTTGTACACACTTGTACAAACTTGTACACACTTGTACAAACTTGTACACACTTGTACAAACTTGTACACCCTTGTACACACTTGTACAACCTTGTACACACTTGTACAACCTTGTACAAACCTGTACACCCTTGTACACACTTGTACAAGCTTGTACACGATTGTACACTCTTGTACACACTTGTGCAACCTTGTACACATTTGTACAACCTTGTACACACTTGTACAACCTTGTACACACTTGTTCAAGCTTGTACACACTTGTACAACCTTGTACACACTTGTACACCCTTGTACACACTTGTACAACCTTTTAAAAACTTGTACACACTTGTACAAAATTGTACATTCTTGTACATACTTGTACACCCTTGTACACACTTGTACAACCTTGTACAAACCTGTACACCCTTGTACACACTTGTACAAGCTTGTACACACTTGTACAAGCTTGTACACACTTGTACACCCTTGTACAAACTTGTGCACCCTTGTACACTTTTGTACACCCTTGTACACATTTGTACAACCTTGTACAAACTTGTACACACTTGTACAAACTTGTACACACTTGTACAAAAAGTGTACACTTGTACAACCTTGTACACACTTGTACAACCTTGTACACACTTGTACAACCTTGTACACACTTGTACAACCTCGTACACACTTGTACAACCTTGTACACACTTGTACAACCTTGTACACAATTGTAAAACCTTGTACACACTTGTACAACCTTGTACACACTTGTACACCCTTGTACACACTTGTACAAAATTTTACATTCTTGTACATACTTGTACACCCTTGTACACACTTGTACAACCTTGTACAAACCTGTACACCCTTGTACACACTTGTACAAGCTTGTACACACTTGTACAAGCTTGTACACACTTGTACAAGCTTGTACACACTTGTACACCCTTGTACAAACTTGTGCACCCTTGAACACTTTTGTACACCCTTGTACACATTTGTACAACCTTGTACAAACTTAAACACACTTGTACAAACATGTACACACTTGAACAACCTTGTACACACTTGTACAACCTTGTACACACTTGTACAAGCTTGTACACACTTGTACAACCTTGTACACACTTGTACAACCTTGTACACACTTGTACAAGCTTGTACACACTTGTACAACCTTGTACACACTTGTACAACCTTTTACACAATTGTAAAACCTTGTACACACTTGTACATTCTTGTACAAACTTGTACTTACTTGTACAACCTTGTACAAACTTGTACACACTTGTACAAATTTTAACATCCTTGTATACATTTGTACACCCTTGTACACACTTGTACAACCTTGTACAAACCTGTACACCCTTGTACACACTTGTACAAGCTTGTACACGATTGTACACCCTTGTACACACTTTTGCACCCTTGTACACACTTGTACACCCTTGTACACACATGTACAACCTTTTACAAACTTGTACACACTTGTACAAACTTGTACATTCTTGTACATACTTGTACACCCTTGTAAACACTTGTACAAAATTGTACAAACCTGTACACCCTTGTACACACTTGTACAAGCTTGTACACACTTGTACAAGCTTGTACACACTTGTACACCCTTGTACAAACTTGTGCACCCTTGTACACTTTTGTACACCCTTGTACAAACTTGTACAAACTTGTACACACTTGTACAAACTTGTACACACTTGTACAAACTTGTACACCCTTGTACACACTTGTACAACCTTGTACACACTTGTACAACCTTGTACAAACCTGTACACCCTTGTACACACTTGTACAAGCTTGTACACGATTGTACACTCTTGTACACACTTGTGCAACCTTGTACACACTTGTACAACCTTGTACACACTTGTACAACCTTGTACACACTTGTTCAAGCTTGTACACACTTGTACAACCTTGTACACACTTGTACACCCTTGTACACACTTGTACAACCTTTTACAAACTTGTACACACTTGTACAAAATTGTACATTCTTGTACATACTTGTACACCCTTGTACACACTTGTACAACCTTGTACAAACCTGTACACCCTTGTACACACTTGTACAAGCTTGTACACACTTGTACAAGCTTGTACACACTTGTACAAGCTTGTACACACTTGTACACCCTTGTACAAACTTGTGCACCCTTGTACACTTTTGTACACCCTTGTACACATTTGTACAACCTTGTACAAACTTGTACTAACTTGTACAAACTTGTACACACTTGTACAAAATTGTGTACACTTGTACAACCTTGTACACACTTGTACAACCTTGTACACACTTGAACAACCTTGTACACACTTGTACAACCTCGTACACACTTGTACAACCTTGTACACACTTGTACAACCTTGTACACAATTGTAAAACCTTGTACACACTTGTACAACCTTGTACACACTTGTACACCCCTGTACACACTTGTACAAAATTTTACATTCTTGTACATTCTTGTACACCCTTGTACACACTTGTACAACCTTGTACAAACCTGTACACCCTTGTACACACTTGTACAAGCTTGTACACACTTGTACAAGCTTGTACACACTTGTACAAGCTTGTACACACTTGTACACACTTGTACAAACTTGTGCACCCTTGAACACTTTTGTACACCCTTGTACACATTTGTACAACCTTGTACAAACTTAAACACACTTGTACAAACATGTACACACTTGAACAACCTTGTACACACTTGTACAACCTTGTACAAACTTGTACAAGCTTGTACACACTTGTACAACCTTGTACACACTTGTACAACCTTGTACACACTTGTACAAGCTTGTACACACTTGTACAACCTTGTACACACTTGTACAACCTTTTACACAATTGTAAAACCTTGTACACACTTGTACATTCTTGTACAAACTTGTACTTACTTGTACAACCTTGTACAAACTTGTACACACTTTTACAAACTTTTACATCCTTGTATACATTTGTACACCCTTGTACACACTTGTACAACCTTGTACAAACCTGTACATCCTTGTACACACTTGTACAAGCTTGTACACGATTGTACACCCTTGTACACACTTGTGCACCCTTGTACACACTTGTACACCCTTGTACACACATGTACAACCTTTTACAAACTTGTACACACTTGTACAAACTTGTACATTCTTGTACATACTTGTACACCCTTGTAAACACTTGTACAAAATTGTACAAACCTGTACACCCTTGTACACACTTGTACAAGCTTGTACACACTTGTACAAGCTTGTACACACTTGTACACCCTTGTACAAACTTGTGCACCCTTGTACACTTCTGTACACCCTTGTATACATTTGTACAAACTTGTACAAACTTGTACACACTTGTACAAACTTGTACACACTTGTACAAACTTGTACACCCTTGTACACACTTGTACAACCTTGTACACACTTGTACAACCTTGTACAAACCTGTACACCCTTGTACACACTTGTACAAGCTTGTACACGATTGTACACTCTTGTACACACTTGTGCAACCTTGTACACACTTGTACAACCTTGTACACACTTGTACAACCTTGTACAAACCTGTACACCCTTGTACACACTTGTACAAGCTTGTACACGATTGTACACCCTTGTACACACTTGTGCACCCTTGTACACACTTGTACACCCTTGTACACACATGTACAACCTTTTACAAACTTGTACACACTTGTACAAACTTGTACATTCTTGTACATACTTGTACACCCTTGTAAACACTTGTACAAAATTGTACAAACCTGTACACCCTTGTACACACTTGTACAAGCTTGTACACACTTGTACAAGCTTGTACACACTTGTACACCCTTGTACAAACTTGTGCACCCTTGTACACTTTTGTACACCCTTGTATACATTTGTACAAACTTGTACAAACTTGTACACACTTGTACAAACTTGTACACACTTGTACAAACTTGTACACACTTGTACAAACTTGTACACCCTTGTACACACTTGTACAACCTTGTACACACTTGTACAACCTTGTACAAACCTGTACACCCTTGTACACACTTGTACAAGCTTGTACACGATTGTACACTCTTGTACACACTTGTGCAACCTTGTACACATTTGTACAACCTTGTACACACTTGTACAACCTTGTACACACTTGTTCAAGCTTGTACACACTTGTACAACCTTGTACACACTTGTACACCCTTGTACACACTTGTACAACCCTTTACAAACTTGTACACACTTGTACAAAATTGTACATTCTTGTACATACTTGTACACCCTTGTACACACTTGTACAACCTTGTACAAACCTGTACACCCTTGTACACACTTGTACAAGCTTGTACACACTTGTACAAGCTTGTACACACTTGTACACCCTTGTACAAACTTGTGCACCCTTGTACACTTTTGTACACCCTTGTACACATTTGTACAACCTTGTACAAACTTGTACACACTTGTACAAACTTGTACACACTTGTACAAACTTGTGTACACTTGTACAACCTTGTACACACTTGTACAACCTTGTACACACTTGTACAACCTTGTACACACTTGTACAACCTCGTACACACTTGTACAACCTTGTACACACTTGTTTAACCTTGTACACAATTGTAAAACCTTGTACACACTTGTACAACCTTGTACACACTTGTACACCCTTGTACACACTTGTACAAAATTTTACATTCTTGTACATACTTGTACACCCTTGTACACACTTGTACAACCTTGTACAAACCTGTACACCCTTGTACACACTTGTACAAGCTTGTACACACTTGTACAAGCTTGTACACACTTGTACAAGCTTGTACACACTTGTACACCCTTGTACAAACTTGTGCACCCTTGAACACTTTTGTACACCCTTGTACACATTTGTACAACCTTGTACAAACTTAAACACACTTGTACAAACATGTACACACTTGAACAACCTTGTACACACTTGTACAACCTTGTACACACTTGTACAAGCTTGTACACACTTGTACAACCTTGTACACACTTGTACAACCTTGTACACACTTGTACAAACTTGTAAACCCTTGTACACACTTGTACAACCTTGTACACACTTCTACAACCTTGTACAAACCTGTACACACTTGTACAAGCTTGTACACGATTGTACACTCTTGTACACACTTGTGCAACCTTGTACACACTTGTACAACCTTGTACACACTTGTACAACCTTGTACACACTTGTTCAAGCTTGTACACACTTGTACAACCTTGTACACACTTGTACACCCTTGTACACACTTGTACAACCTTTTACAAACTTGTACACACTTGTACAAAATTGTACATTCTTGTACATACTTGTACACCCTTGTACACACTTGTACAACCTTGTACAAACCTGTACACCCTTGTACACACTTGTACAAGCTTGTACACACTTGTACAAGCTTGTACACACTTGTACAAGCTTGTACACACTTGTACACCCTTGTACAAACTTGTGCACCCTTGTACACTTTTGTACACCCTTGTACACATTTGTACAACCTTGTACAAACTTGTACTAACTTGTACAAACTTGTACACACTTGTACAAAATTGTGTACACTTGTACAACCTTGTACACACTTGTACAACCTTGTACACACTTGTACAACCTTGTACACACTTGTACAACCTCGTACACACTTGTACAACCTTGTACACACTTGTACAACCTTGTACACAATTGTAAAACCTTGTACACACTTGTACAACCTTGTACACACTTGTACACCCTTGTACACACTTGTACAAAATTTTACATTCTTGTACATTCTTGTACACCCTTGTACACACTTGTACAACCTTGTACAAACCTGTACACCCTTGTACACACTTGTACAAGCTTGTACACACTTGTACAAGCTTGTACACACTTGTACAAGCTTGTACACACTTGTACACACTTGTACAAACTTGTGCACCCTTGAACACTTTTGTACACCCTTGTACACATTTGTACAACCTTGTACAAACTTAAACACACTTGTACAAACATGTACACACTTGAACAACCTTGTACACACTTGTACAACCTTGTACAAACTTGTACAAGCTTGTACACACTTGTACAACCTTGTACACACTTGTACAACCTTGTACACACTTGTACAAGCTTGTACACACTTGTACAACCTTGTACACACTTGTACAACCTTTTACACAATTGTAAAACCTTGTACACACTTGTACATTCTTGTACAAACTTGTACTTACTTGTACAACCTTGTACAAACTTGTACACACTTTTACAAACTTTTACATCCTTGTATACATTTGTACACCCTTGTACACACTTGTACAACCTTGTACAAACCTGTACATCCTTGTACACACTTGTACAAGCTTGTACACGATTGTACACCCTTGTACACACTTTTGCACCCTTGTACACACTTGTACACCCTTGTACACACATGTACAACCTTTTACAAACTTGTACACACTTGTACAAACTTGTACATTCTTGTACATACTTGTACACCCTTGTAAACACTTGTACAAAATTGTACAAACCTGTACACCCTTGTACACACTTGTACAAGCTTGTACACACTTGTACAAGCTTGTACACACTTGTACACCCTTGTACAAACTTGTGCACCCTTGTACACTTCTGTACACCCTTGTATACATTTGTACAAACTTGTACAAACTTGTACACACTTGTACAAACTTGTACACACTTGTACAAACTTGTACACCCTTGTACACACTTGTACAACCTTGTACACACTTGTACAACCTTGTACAAACCTGTACACCCTTGTACACACTTGTACAAGCTTGTACACGATTGTACACTCTTGTACACACTTGTGCAACCTTGTACACACTTGTACAACCTTGTACACACTTGTACAACCTTGTACAAACCTGTACACCCTTGTACACACTTGTACAAGCTTGTACACGATTGTACACCCTTGTACACACTTGTGCACCCTTGTACACACTTGTACACCCTTGTACACACATGTACAACCTTTTACAAACTTGTACACACTTGTACAAACTTGTACATTCTTGTACATACTTGTACACCCTTGTAAACACTTGTACAAAATTGTACAAACCTGTACACCCTTGTACACACTTGTACAAGCTTGTACACACTTGTACAAGCTTGTACACACTTGTACACCCTTGTACAAACTTGTGCACCCTTGTACACTTTTGTACACCCTTGTATACATTTGTACAAACTTGTACAAACTTGTACACACTTGTACAAACTTGTACACACTTGTACAAACTTGTACACACTTGTACAAACTTGTACACCCTTGTACACACTTGTACAACCTTGTACACACCTTACAACCTTGTACAAACCTGTACACCCTTGTACACACTTGTACAAGCTTGTACACGATTGTACACTCTTGTACACACTTGTGCAACCTTGTACACATTTGTACAACCTTGTACACACTTGTACAACCTTGTACACACTTGTTCAAGCTTGTACACACTTGTACAACCTTGTACACACTTGTACACCCTTGTACACACTTGTACAACCCTTTACAAACTTGTACACACTTGTACAAAATTGTACATTCTTGTACATACTTGTACACCCTTGTACACACTTGTACAACCTTGTACAAACCTGTACACCCTTGTACACACTTGTACAAGCTTGTACACACTTGTACAAGCTTGTACACACTTGTACACCCCTGTACAAACTTGTGCACCCTTGTACACTTTTGTACACCCTTGTACACATTTGTACAACCTTGTACAAACTTGTACACACTTGTACAAACTTGTACACACTTGTACAAACTTGTACACACTTGTACAAACTTGTACACACTTGTACAAACTTGTGTACACTTGTACAACCTTGTACACACTTGTACAACCTTGTACACACTTGTACAACCTTGTACACACTTGTACAACCTCGTACACACTTGTACAACCTCGTACACACTTGTACAACCTTGTACACACTTGTACAACCTTGTACACAATTGTAAAACCTTGTACACACTTGTAAAACCTTGTACACACTTGTACATTCTTGTACAAACTTGTACTTACTTGTACAACCTTGTACAAACTTGTACACACTTTTACAAACTTTTACATCCTTGTATACATTTGTACACCCTTGTACACACTTGTACAACCTTGTACAAACCTGTACATCCTTGTACACACTTGTACAAGCTTGTACACGATTGTACACCCTTGTACACACTTTTGCACCCTTGTACACACTTGTACACCCTTGTACACACATGTACAACCTTTTACAAACTTGTACACACTTGTACAAACTTGTACATTCTTGTACATACTTGTACACCCTTGTAAACACTTGTACAAAATTGTACAAACCTGTACACCCTTGTACACACTTGTACAAGCTTGTACACACTTGTACAAGCTTGTACACACTTGTACACCCTTGTACAAACTTGTGCACCCTTGTACACTTCTGTACACCCTTGTATACATTTGTACAAACTTGTACAAACTTGTACACACTTGTACAAACTTGTACACACTTGTACAAACTTGTACACCCTTGTACACACTTGTACAACCTTGTACACACTTGTACAACCTTGTACAAACCTGTACACCCTTGTACACACTTGTACAAGCTTGTACACGATTGTACACTCTTGTACACACTTGTGCAACCTTGTACACACTTGTACAACCTTGTACACACTTGTACAACCTTGTACAAACCTGTACACCCTTGTACACACTTGTACAAGCTTGTACACGATTGTACACCCTTGTACACACTTGTGCACCCTTGTACACACTTGTACACCCTTGTACACACATGTACAACCTTTTACAAACTTGTACACACTTGTACAAACTTGTACATTCTTGTACATACTTGTACACCCTTGTAAACACTTGTACAAAATTGTACAAACCTGTACACCCTTGTACACACTTGTACAAGCTTGTACACACTTGTACAAGCTTGTACACACTTGTACACCCTTGTACAAACTTGTGCACCCTTGTACACTTTTGTACACCCTTGTATACATTTGTACAAACTTGTACAAACTTGTACACACTTGTACAAACTTGTACACACTTGTACAAACTTGTACACACTTGTACAAACTTGTACACCCTTGTACACACTTGTACAACCTTGTACACACCTTACAACCTTGTACAAACCTGTACACCCTTGTACACACTTGTACAAGCTTGTACACGATTGTACACTCTTGTACACACTTGTGCAACCTTGTACACATTTGTACAACCTTGTACACACTTGTACAACCTTGTACACACTTGTTCAAGCTTGTACACACTTGTACAACCTTGTACACACTTGTACACCCTTGTACACACTTGTACAACCCTTTACAAACTTGTACACACTTGTACAAAATTGTACATTCTTGTACATACTTGTACACCCTTGTACACACTTGTACAACCTTGTACAAACCTGTACACCCTTGTACACACTTGTACAAGCTTGTACACACTTGTACAAGCTTGTACACACTTGTACACCCTTGTACAAACTTGTGCACCCTTGTACACTTTTGTACACCCTTGTACACATTTGTACAACCTTGTACAAACTTGTACACACTTGTACAAACTTGTACACACTTGTACAAACTTGTACACACTTGTACAAACTTGTGTACACTTGTACAACCTTGTACACACTTGTACAACCTTGTACACACTTGTACAACCTTGTACACACTTGTACAACCTCGTACACACTTGTACAACCTCGTACACACTTGTACAACCTTGTACACACTTGTACAACCTTGTACACAATTGTAAAACCTTGTACACACTTGTACAACCTTGTACACACTTGTACACCCTTGTACACACTTGTACAAAATTTTACATTCTTGTACATACTTGTACACCCTTGTACACACTTGTACAACCTTGTACAAACCTGTACACCCTTGTACACACTTGTACAAGCTTGTACACACTTGTACAAGCTTGTACACACTTGTACAAGCTTGTACACACTTGTACACCCTTGTACAAACTTCTGCACCCTTGAACACTTTTGTACACCCTTGTACACATTTGTACAACCTTGTACAAACTTAAACACACTTGTACAAACATGTACACACTTGAACAACCTTGTACACACTTGTACAACCTTGTACACACTTGTACAAGCTTGTACACACTTGTACAACCTTGTACACACTTGTACAACCTTGTACACACTTGTACAAGCTTGTACACACTTGTACAACCTTGTACACACTTGTACAACCTTTTACACAATTGTAAAACCTTGTACACACTTGTACATTCTTGTACAAACTTGTACTTACTTGTACAACCTTGTACAAACTTGTACACACTTGTACAAATTTTAACATCCTTGTATACATTTGTACACCCTTGTACACACTTGTACAACCTTGTACAAACCTGTACACCCTTGTACACACTTGTACAAGCTTGTACACGATTGTACACCCTTGTACACACTTGTGCACCCTTGTACACACTTGTACACCCTTGTACACACATGTACAACCTTTTACAAACTTGTACACACTTGTACAAACTTGTACATTCTTGTACATACTTGTACACCCTTGTACACACTTGTACAAGCTTGTACACACTTGTACAAGCTTTTACACACTTGTACAAGCTTGTACACACTTGTACACCCTTGTACAAACTTGTGCACCCTTGTACACTTTTGTACACCCTTGTATACATTTGTACAAACTTGTACAAACTTGTACACACTTGTACAAACTTGTACACACTTGTACAAACTTGTACACCCTTGTACACACTTGTACAACCTTGTACACACTTGTACAACCTTGTACAAACCTGTACACCCTTGTACACACTTGTACAAGCTTGTACACGATTGTACACTCTTGTACACACTTGTGCAACCTTGTACACACTTGTACAACCTTGTACACACTTGTACAACCTTGTACACACTTGTTCAAGCTTGTACACACTTGTACAACCTTGTACACACTTGTACACCCTTGTACACACTTGTACAACCTTTTACAAACTTGTACACACTTGTACAAAATTGTACATTCTTGTACATACTTGTACACCCTTGTACACACTTGTACAACCTTGTACAAACCTGTACACTCTTGTACACACTTGTACAAGCTTGTACACACTTGTACAAGCTTGTACACACTTGTTCACGCTTGTACACACTTGTACACCCTTGTACAAACTTGTGCACCCTTGTACACTTTTGTACACCCTTGTACACATTTGTACAACCTTGTACAAACTTGTACTAACTTGTACAAACTTGTACACACTTGTACAAACTTGTGTACACTTGTACAACCTTGTACACACTTGTACAACCTTGTACACACTTGTACAACCTTGTACACACTTGTACAACCTCGTACACACTTGTACAACCTTGTACACACTTGTACAACCTTGTACACAATTGTAAAACCTTGTACACACTTGTACAACCTTGTACACACTTGTACACCCTTGTACACACTTGTACAAAATTTTACATTCTTGTACATACTTGTACACCCTTGTACACACTTGTACAACCTTGTACAAACCTGTACACCCTTGTACACACTTGTACAAGCTTGTACACACTTGTACAAGCTTGTACACACTTGTACAAGCTTGTACACACTTGTACAAGCTTGTACACACTTGTACACACTTGTACAAACTTGTGCACCCTTGAACACTTTTGTACACCCTTGTACACATTTGTACAACCTTGTACAAACTTAAACACACTTGTACAAACATGTACACACTTGAACAACCTTGTACACACTTGTACAACCTTGTACACACTTGTACAAGCTTGTACACACTTGTACAACCTTGTACACACTTGTACAACCTTGTACACACTTGTACAAGCTTGTACACACTTGTACAACCTTGTACACACTTGTACAACCTTTTACACAATTGTAAAACCTTGTACACACTTGTACATTCTTGTACAAACTTGTACTTACTTGTACAACCTTGTACAAACTTGTACACACTTGTACAAACTTTTACATCCTTGTATACATTTGTACACCCTTGTACACACTTGTACAACCTTGTACAAACCTGTACATCCTTGTACACACTTGTACAAGCTTGTACACGATTGTACACCCTTGTACACACTTGTGCACCCTTGTACACACTTGTACACCCTTGTACACACATGTACAACCTTTTACAAACTTGTACACACTTGTACAAACTTGTACATTCTTGTACATACTTGTACACCCTTGTAAACACTTGTACAAAATTGTACAAACCTGTACACCCTTGTACACACTTGTACAAGCTTGTACACACTTGTACAAGCTTGTACACACTTGTACACCCTTGTACAAACTTGTGCACCCTTGTACACTTCTGTACACCCTTGTATACATTTGTACAAACTTGTACAAACTTGTACACACTTGTACAAACTTGTACACACTTGTACAAACTTGTACACCCTTGTACACACTTGTACAACCTTGTACACACTTGTACAACCTTGTACAAACCTGTACACCCTTGTACACACTTGTACAAGCTTGTACACGATTGTACACTCTTGTACACACTTGTGCAACCTTGTACAAACCTGTACACCCTTGTACACACTTGTACAACCTTGTACACACTTGTACAACCTTGTACACAATTGTAAAACCTTGTACACACTTGTACAACCTTGTACACACTTGTACACCCTTGTACACACTTGTACAAAATTTTACATTCTTGTACATACTTGTACACCCTTGTACACACTTGTACAACCTTGTACAAACCTGTACACCCTTGTACACACTTGTACAAGCTTGTACACACTTGTACAAGCTTGTACACACTTGTACAAGCTTGTACACACTTGTACACACTTGTACAAACTTGTGCACCCTTGAACACTTTTGTACACCCTTGTACACATTTGTACAACCTTGTACAAACTTAAACACACTTGTACAAACATGTACACATTTGAACAACCTTGTACACACTTGTACAACCTTGTACACACTTGTACAAGCTTGTACACACTTGTACAACCTTGTACACACTTGTACAACCTTGTACACACTTGTACAAGCTTGTACACACTTGTACAACCTTGTACACACTTGTACAACCTTTTACACAATTGTAAAACCTTGTACACACTTGTACATTCTTGTACAAACTTGTACTCACTTGTACAACCTTGTACAAACTTGTACACACTTGTACAAACTTTTACATCCTTGTATACATTTGTACACCCTTGTACACACTTGTACAACCTTGTACAAACCTGTACACCCTTGTACACACTTGTACAAGCTTGTACACGATTGTACACCCTTGTGCACACTTGTGCACCCTTGTACACACTTGTACACCCTTGTACACACATGTACAACCTTTTACAAACTTGTTCACACTTGTACAAACTTGTACATTCTTGTACATACTTGTACACCCTTGTAAACACTTGTACAAAATTGTACAAACCTGTACACCCTTGTACACACTTGTACAAGCTTGTACACACTTGTACAAGCTTGTACACACTTGTACACCCTTGTACAAACTTGTGCACCCTTGTACACTTCTGTACACCCTTGTATACATTTGTACAAACTTGTACAAACTTGTACACACTTGTACAAACTTGTACACACTTGTACAAACTTGTACACCCTTGTACACACTTGTACAACCTTGTACACACTTGTACAACCTTGTACAAACCTGTACACCCTTGTACACACTTGTACAAGCTTGTACACGATTGTACACTCTTGTACACACTTGTGCAACCTTGTACACACTTGTACAACCTTGTACACACTTGTACAACCTTGTACACACTTGTTCAAGCTTGTACACACTTGTACAACCTTGTACACACTTGTACACCCTTGTACACACTTGTACAACCTTTTACAAACTTGTACACACTTGTACAAAATTGTACATTCTTGTACATACTTGTACACCCTTGTACACACTTGTACAACCTTGTACAAACCTGTACACCCTTGTACACACTTGTACAAGCTTGTACACACTTGTACAAGCTTGTACACACTTGTACACCCTTGTACAAACTTGTGCACCCTTGTACACTTTTGTACACCCTTGTACACATTTGTACAACCTTGTACAAACTTGTACACACTTGTACAAACTTGTACACACTTGTACAAACTTGTGTACACTTGTACAACCTTGTACACACTTGTACAACCTTGTACACACTTGTACAACCTTGTACACACTTGTACAACCTCGTACACACTTGTACAACCTTGTACACACTTGTACAACCTTGTACACACTTGTACAAGCTTGTACACACTTGTACAACCTTGTACACACTTGTACAACCTTTTACACAATTGTAAAACCTTGTACACACTTGTACATTCTTGTACAAACTTGTACTTACTTGTACAACCTTGTACAAACTTGTACACACTTGTACAAACTTTTACATCCTTGTATACATTTGTACACCCTTGTACACACTTGTACAACCTTGTACAAACCTGTACACCCTTGTACACACTTGTACAAGCTTGTACACGATTGTACACCCTTGTACACACTTGTGCACCCTTGTACACACTTGTACACCCTTGTACACACATGTACAACCTTTTACAAACTTGTACACACTTGTACAAACTTGTACATTCTTGTACATACTTGTACACCCTTGTAAACACTTGTACAAAATTGTACAAACCTGTACACCCTTCTACACACTTGTACAAGCTTGTACACACTTGTACAAGCTTGTACACACTTGTACACCCTTCTACAAACTTGTGCACCCTTGTACACTTCTGTACACCCTTGTATACATTTGTACAAACTTGTACAAACTTGTAAACACTTGTACAAACTTGTACACACTTGTACAAACTTGTACACCCTTGTACACACTTGTACAACCTTGTACACACTTGTACAACCTTGTACAAACCTGTACACCCTTGTACACACTTGTACAAGCTTGTACACGATTGTACACTCTTGTACACACTTGTGCAACCTTGTACACACTTGTACAACCTTGTACACACTTGTACACACTTGTTCAAGCTTGTACACACTTGTACAACCTTGTACACACTTGTACACCCTTGTACACACTTGTACAACCTTTTACAAACTTGTACACACTTGTACAAAATTGTACATTCTTGTACATACTTGTACACCCTTGTACACACTTGTACAACCTTGTACAAACCTGTACACCCTTGTACACACTTGTACAAGCTTGTACACACTTGTACAAGCTTGTACACACTTGTACACCCTTGTACAAACTTGTGCACCCTTGTACACTTTTGTACACCCTTGTACACATTTTTAAAACCTTGTACAAACTTGTACACACTTGTACAAACTTGTACACACTTGTACAAACTTGTGTACACTTGTACAACCTTGTACACACTTGTACAACCTTGTACACACTTGTACAACCTTGTACACACTTGTACAACCTCGTACACACTTGTACAACCTCGTACACACTTGTACAACCTTGTACACACTTGTACAACCTTGTACACACTTGTACAACCTTGTACACAATTGTAAAACCTTGTACACACTTTTACAACCTTGTACACACTTGTACACCCTTGTACACACTTGTACAAAATTTTACATTCTTGTACAAACTTGTACACACTTGTACAAAATTGTACATTCTTGTACATACTTGTACACCCTTGTACACACTTGTACAACCTTGTACAAACCTGTACACCCTTGTACACACTTGTACAAGCTTGTACACACTTGTACAAGCTTGTACACACTTGTACACCCTTGTACAAACTTGTGCACCCTTGTACACTTTTGTACACCCTTGTACACATTTGTACAACCTTGTACAAACTTGTACACACTTGTACAAACTTGTACACACTTGTACAAACTTGTGTACACTTGTACAACCTTGTACACACTTGTACAACCTTGTACACACTTGTACAACCTTGTACACACTTGTACAACCTCGTACACACTTGTACAACCTTGTACACACTTGTACAACCTTGTACACACTTGTACAAGCTTGTACACACTTGTACAACCTTGTACACACTTGTACAACCTTTTACACAATTGTAAAACCTTGTACACACTTGTACATTCTTGTACAAACTTGTACTTACTTGTACAACCTTGTACAAACTTGTACACACTTGTACAAACTTTTACATCCTTGTATACATTTGTACACCCTTGTACACACTTGTACAACCTTGTACAAACCTGTACACCCTTGTACACACTTGCACAAGCTTGTACACGATTGTACACCCTTGTACACACTTGTGCACCCTTGTACACACTTGTACAACCTTGTACACACTTGTACAACCTCGTACACACTTGTACAACCTTGTACACACTTGTACAACCTTGTACACACTTGTACAAGCTTGTACACACTTGTACAACCTTGTACACACTTGTACAACCTTTTACACAATTGTAAAACCTTGTACACACTTGTACATTCTTGTACAAACTTGTACTTACTTGTACAACCTTGTACAAACTTGTACACACTTGTACAAACTTTTACATCCTTGTATACATTTGTACACCCTTGTACACACTTGTACAACCTTGTACAAACCTGTACACCCTTGTACACTCATGTACAACCTTTTACAAACTTGTACACACTTGTACAAACTTGTACATTCTTGTACATACTTGTACACCCTTGTAAACACTTGTACAAAATTGTACAAACCTGTACACCCTTCTACACACTTGTACAAGCTTGTACACACTTGTACAAGCTTGTACACACTTGTACACCCTTCTACAAACTTGTGCACCCTTGTACACTTCTGTACACCCTTGTATACATTTGTACAAACTTGTACAAACTTGTACACACTTGTACAAACTTGTACACACTTGTACAAACTTGTACACCCTTGTACACACTTGTACAACCTTGTACACACTTGTACAACCTTGTACAAACCTGTACACCCTTGTACACACTTGTACAAGCTTGTACACGATTGTACACTCTTGTACACACTTGTGCAACCTTGTACACACTTGTACAACCTTGTACACACTTGTACAACCTTGTACACACTTGTTCAAGCTTGTACACACTTGTACAACCTTGTACACACTTGTACACCCTTGTACACACTTGTACAACCTTTTACAAACTTGTACACACTTGTACAAAATTGTACATTCTTGTACATACTTGTACACCCTTGTACACACTTGTACAACCTTGTACAAACCTGTACACCCTTGTACACACTTGTACAAGCTTGTACACACTTGTACAAGCTTGTACACACTTGTACACCCTTGTACAAACTTGTGCACCCTTGTACACTTTTGTACACCCTTGTACACATTTGTACAACCTTGTACAAACTTGTACACACTTGTACAAACTTGTACACACTTGTACAAACTTGTGTACACTTGTACAACCTTGTACACACTTGTACAACCTTGTACACACTTGTACAACCTTGTACACACTTGAACAACCTCGTACACACTTGTACAACCTTGTACACACTTGTACAACCTTGTACACACTTGTACAACCTTGTACACAATTGTAAAACCTTGTACACACTTTTACAACCTTGTACACACTTGTACACCCTTGTACACACTTGTACAAAATTTTACATTCTTGTACATACTTGTACACCCTTGTACACACTTGTACAACCTTGTACAAACCTGTACACCCTTGTACACACTTGTACAAGCTTGTACAAGTGTGTACAAGGGTGTACAGGTTTGTACAATTTTGTACAAGTGTTTACAAGGGTGTACAAGTATGTACAAGAATGTACAAGTTTGTACAAGTGTGTACAAGTTTGTAAAAGGTTGTACATGTGTGTACAAGGGTGTACAAGTGTGTACAAGGGTGTACAGGTTTGTACAAGGGTGTACAGGTTTGTACAAGGTTGTACAAGTAAGTACAAGTTTGTACAAGAATGTACAAGTGTGTACAAGGTTTTACAATTGTGTAAAAGGTTGTACAAGTGTGTACAAGGTTGTACAAGTGTGTACAAGCTTGTACAAGTGTGTACAAGGTTGTACAAGTGTGTACAAGGTTGTACAAGTGTATACAAGCTTGTACAAGTGTGTACAAGGTTGTACAAGTGTGTACAAGGTTGTTCAAGTGTGTACATGTTTGTACAAGTGTGTTTAAGTTTGTACAAGGTTGTACAAATGTGTACAAGGGTGTACAAAAGTGTTCAAGGGTGCACAAGTTTGTACAAGGGTGTACAAGTGTGTACAAGCTTGTACAAGTGTGTACAAGCTTGTACAAGTGTGTACAAGCTTGTACAAGTGTGTACAAGGGTGTACAGGTTTGTACAAGGTTGTACAAGTGTGTACAAGGGTGTACAAGTATGTACAAGAATGTAAAATTTTGTACAAGTGTGTACAAGGGTGTACAAGTGTGTACAAGGTTGTACAAGTGTGTACAAGGTTTTACAATTGTGTACAAGGTTGTACAAGTGTGTACAAGGTTGTACAAGTGTGTACGAGGTTGTACAAGTGTGTACAAGGTTGTACAAGTGTGTACAAGGTTGTACAAGTGTGTACAAGGTTGTACAAGTGTGTACAAGTTTGTACAAGTGTGTACAAGTTTGTACAAGGTTGTACAAATAAGACATCCCTCTAAATAACAAGACATCCCTCCAAATATTAAGACATCCCTCTAAATAACAAGACATCCCTCTAAATAACAAGACATCCCTCTAATAAACTAGACATTCCGCTAAATATTAAGACATCCCTCTAAATAACAAGACATCCCTCCAAATACCAAGACATCCCTCTAAATATTAAGACATCCCTCCAAATAACAAGACAACCCTTTAAAAAACAAGACATCCCTCTAAATAACAAGACATCCCTCTAAATAACAAGACATCCCTCTAAATATTAAGACATCCCTCCAAATAACAAGACATCCCTCTAAATATTAAGACATCCCTCTAAATAACAAGACATCCCTCTAAATATTAAGACATCCCTTTAAATAACAAGACATTTCTTTAAATAACAAGACATCCCTCTAAATAACAAGACATCCCACTAAATAACAAGACGTCCCTCTAAATAACAAGACATCCCTTTTAAATAACAAGACATTCCTCTAAATAACAAGACATCCCTCTAAATAACAAGACATCCCTCCAAATAAAAAGACATCCCTCTAAATAGCAAGACATCCCTCTAAATAACAAGACATCCCTCCAAATAACAAGACAACCCTCTAAAAAACAAGACATCCCTCTAAATAAAAAGACATCTCTCCAAATAACAAGACATCCCTCTAAATAACAAGACATCCCACTAAAAAACAAGACATCCCTCTAAATATTAAGACATCCCTCTAAATAACAAGACATCCCTCCAAATATTAAGACATCCCTCTAAATAACAAGACATCCCTCTAAATAACAAGACATCCCTCTAATAAACTAGACATTCCGCTAAATATTAAGACATCCCTCTAAATAACAAGACATCCCTCTAAATAACAAGACATCCCTCCAAATATGAAGACATCCCTCTAAATAACAAGACATCCCTCTAAATAACAAGACATCCCTCTAAATAACAAGACATCTCTCTAAATATTAAGACATCCCTTCAAATAACAAGACATCCCTCTAAATAACAAGACATCCCTCTAAATAACAAGACATCCCTCTAAATAACAAGACATCCCTCTAAATAGCAAGACATCCCTCTAAATAACAAGACATCCCTCTAAATATTAAGACATCCCTCTAAATAACAAGACATCCCTCTAAATAACAAGACATCCCTCTAAATAACAAGACATCCCTCTAAATATTAAGACATCCCTTTAAATAACAAGACATCTCTCTAAATAACAAGACATCCATCTATATAACAAGACATTCCTCTAAATATTAAGACATCCCTCTAAATAACAAGACATACCTGTAAATAACAAGACATCCCTCTAAATAACAAGACATCCCATCTAAATTACAACACAACCCTCTAAAAAACAAGACATCCCTCCAAATAACAAGACAACCCTCTAAAAAACAAGACATCCCTCTAAATAACAAGACATCCCTCTAAATAACAAGACATCCCTCTAATAAACTAGACATTCCGCTAAATATTAAGACATCCCTCTAAATAACAAGACATCCCTCTAAATACCAAGACATCCCTCTAAATATTAAGACATCCCTCCAAATAACAAGACAACCCTTTAAAAAACAAGACATCCCTCTAAATAACAAGACATCCCTCTAAATAACAAGACATCCCTCTAAATATTAAGACATCCCTTCAAATAACAAGACATCCCTCTAAATATTAAGACATCCCTCTAAATAACAAGACATCCCTCTAAATATTAAGACATCCCTTTAAATAACAAGACATCTCTCTAAATAACAAGACATCCCTCTAAATAACAAGACATCCCACTAAATAACAAGACATCCCTCTAAATAACAAGACATCCCTTTTAAATAACAAGACATTCCTCTAAATAACAAGACATTCCTCTAAATAACAAGACATCCCTCCAAATAAAAAGACATCCCTCTAAATAGCAAGACATCCCTCTAATAAACAAGACATTCCGCTAAATATTAAGACATCCCTCTAAATAACAAGACATCCCTCTAAATATTAAGACATCCCTTTAAATAACAAGACATCTCTCTAAATAACAAGACATCCCTCTAAATAACAAGACATCCCACTAAATAACAAGACATCCCTCTAAATAACAAGACATCCCTTTTAAATAACAAGACATTCCTCTAAATAACAAGACATCCCTCTAAATAACAAGTGTGTACAAGGGTGTACAGGTTTGTACAAGGTTGTACAAGTGTGTACAAGGTTGTACAAGTGTGTACAAGGGTGTACAAGTTTGTACAAGTGTGTACAAGTTTGTACAAGTGTGTACAAGTTTGTACAAGTGTGTACAAGTTTGTACAAGTTTGTACAAATGTATACAAGGGTGTACAAAAGTGTACAAGGGTGCACAAGTTTGTACAAGGGTGTACAAGTGTGTACAAGCTTGTACAAGTGTGTACAAGCTTGTACAAGTGTGTACAACGGTGTACAGGTTTGTACAATTTTGTACAAGTGTTTACAAGGGTGTACAAGTATGTACAAGAATGTACAAGTTTGTACAAGTGTGTACAAGTTTGTACAAGGTTGTACAATTGGTACAAACTTGTACAAGTGTGTACAAGGTTGTACAAGTGTGTACAAGGTTGTTCAAGTGTGTACATGTTTGTACAAGTGTGTTTAAGTTTGTACAAGGTTGTACAAATGTGTACAAGGGTGTACAAAAGTGTTCAAGGGTGCACAAATTTGTACAAGGGTGTACAAGTGTGTACAAGCTTGTACAAGTGTGTACAAGCTTGTACAAGTGTGTACAAGCTTGTACAAGTGTGTACAAGCTTGTACAAGTGTGTACAAGGGTGTACAGGTTTGTACAAGGTTGTACAAGTGTGTACAAGGGTGTACAAGTATGTACAAGAATGTAAGATTTTGTACAAGTGTGTACAAGGGTGTACAAGTGTGTACAAGGTTGTACAAGTGTGTACAAGGTTTTACAATTGTGTACAAGGTTGTACAAGTGTGTACAAGGTTGTACAAGTGTGTACGAGGTTGTACAAGTGTGTACAAGGTTGTACAAGTGTGTACAAGGTTGTACAAGTGTGTACAAGGTTGTACAAGTGTACACAAGTTTGTACAAGTGTGTACAAGTTTGTACAAGTGTGTACAAGTTTGTACAAGTGTGTACAAGTTTGTACAAGGTTGTACAAATGTGTACAAGGGTGTACAAAAGTGTACAAGGGTGCACAAGTTTGTACAAGGGTGTACAAGTGTGTACAAGCTTGTACAAGTGTGTACAAGCTTGTACAAGTGTGTACAAGGGTGTACAGGTTTGTACAAGGTTGTACAAGTGTGTACAAGGGTGTACAAGTATGTACAAGAATGTACAATTTTGTACAAGTGTGTACAAGTTTGTAAAAGGTTGTACAAGTGTGTACAAGGGTGTACAAGTGTGTACAAGGTTGTACAAGTGTGTACAAGCTTGAACAAGTGTGTACAAGGTTGTACAAGTGTGTACAAGGTTGTACAAGTGTGTACAAGGTTGCACAAGTGTGTACAAGAGTGTACAATCGTGTACAAGCTTGTACAAGTGTGTACAAGGGTGTACAGGTTTGTACAAGGTTGTACAAGTGTGTACAAGGTTGTACAAGTGTGTACAAGGGTGTACAAGTTTGTACAAGTGTGTACAAGTTTGTACAAGTGTGTACAAGTTTGTACAAGTTTGTACAAATGTATACAAGGGTGTACAAAAGTGTACAAGGGTGCACAAGTTTGTACAAGGGTGTACAAGTGTGTACAAGCTTGTACAAGTGTGTACAAGCTTGTACAAGTGTGTACAAGGGTGTACAGGTTTGTACAATTTTGTACAAGTGTTTACAAGGGTGTACAAGTATGTACAAGAATGTACAAGTTTGTACAAGTGTGTACAAGTTTGTAAAAGGTTGTACATGTGTGTACAAGGGTGTACAAGTGTGTACAAGGGTGTACAGGTTTGTACAAGGGTGTACAGGTTTGTACAAAGTTGTACAAGTAAGTACAAGTTTGTACAAGAATGTACAAGTGTGTACAAGGTTTTACAATTGTGTAAAAGGTTGTACAAGTGTGTACAAGGTTGTACAAGTGTGTACAAGCTTGTACAAGTGTGTACAAGGTTGTACAAGTGTGTACAAGGTTGTACAAGTGTATACAAGCTTGTACAAGTGTGTACAAGGTTGTACAAGTGTGTACAAGGTTGTTCAAGTGTGTACATGTTTGTACAAGTGTGTTTAAGTTTGTACAAGGTTGTACAAATGTGTACAAGGGTGTACAAAAGTGTTCAAGGGTGCACAAGTTTGTACAAGGGTGTACAAGTGTGTACAAGCTTGTACAAGTGTGTACAAGCTTGTACAAGTGTGTACAAGGGTGTACAGGTTTGTACAAGGTTGTACAAGTGTGTACAAGGGTGTACAAGTATGTACAAGAATGTAAAATTTTGTACAAGTGTGTACAAGGGTGTACAAGTGTGTACAAGGTTGTACAAGTGTGTACAAGGTTTTACAATTGTGTACAAGGTTGTACAAGTGTGTACAAGGTTGTACAAGTGTGTACGAGGTTGTACAAGTGTGTACAAGGTTGTACAAGTGTGTACAAGGTTGTACAAATGTGTACAAGGTTGTACAAGTGTGTACAAGTTTGTACAAGTGTGTACAAGTTTGTACAAGGTTGTACAAATAAGACATCCCTCTAAATAACAAGACATCCCTCCAAATATTAAGACATTTCTCTAAATAACAAGACATCCCTCTAAATAACAAGACATCCCTCTAATAAACTAGACATTCCGCTAAATATTAAGACATCCCTCTAAATAACAAGACATCCCTCCAAATACCAAGACATCCCTCTAAATATTAAGACATCCCTCCAAATAACAAGACAACCCTTTAAAAAACAAGACATCCCTCTAAATAACAAGACATCCCTCTAAATAACAAGACATCCCTCTAAATATTAAGACATCCCTCCAAATAACAAGACATCCCTCTAAATATTAAGACATCCCTCTAAATAACAAGACATCCCTCTAAATATTAAGACATCCCTTTAAATAACAAGACATCTCTCTAAATAACAAGACATCCCTCTAAATAACAAGACATCCCACTAAATAACAAGACGTCCCTCTAAATAACAAGACATCCCTTTTAAATAACAAGACATTCCTCTAAATAACAAGACATCCCTCTAAATAACAAGACATCCCTCCAAATAAAAAGACATCCCTCTAAATAGCAAGACATCCCTCTAAATAACAAGACATCCCTCCAAATAACAAGACAACCCTCTAAAAAACAAGACATCCCTCTAAATAAAAAGACATCTCTCCAAATAACAAGACATCCCTCTAAATAACAAGACATCCCACTAAAAAACAAGACATCCCTCTAAATATTAAGACATCCCTCTAAATAACAAGACATCCCTCCAAATATTAAGACATCCCTCTAAATAACAAGACATCCCTCTAAATAACAAGACATCCCTCTAATAAACTAGACATTCCGCTAAATATTAAGACATCCCTCTAAATAACAAGACATCCCTCTAAATAACAAGACATCCCTCCAAATATGAAGACATCCCTCTAAATAACAAGACATCCCTCTAAATAACAAGACATCCCTCTAAATAACAAGACATCTCTCTAAATATTAAGACATCCCTTCAAATAACAAGAAATCCCTCTAAATAACAAGACATCCCTCTAAATAACAAGACATCCCTCTAAATAACAAGACATCCCTCTAAATAACAAGACATCCCTCTAAAAAACAAGACATCCCTCTAAATATTAAGACATCCCTCTAAATAACAAGACATCCCTCTAAATAACAAGACATCCCTCTAAATAACAAGACATCTCTCTAAAAAACAAGACATCCCTCTAAATATCAAGACATCCCTCTAAATAACAAGACATCCATCTATATAACAAGACATTCCTCTAAATATTAAGACATCCCTCTAAATAACAAGACATACCTGTAAATAACAAGACATCCCTCTAAATAACAAGACATCCCATCTAAATTACAACACAACCCTCTAAAAAACAAGACATCCCTCCAAATAACAAGACAACCCTCTAAAAAACAAGACATCCCTCTAAATAACAAGACATCCCTCTAAATAACAAGACATCCCTCTAATAAACTAGACATTCCGCTAAATATTAAGACATCCCTCTAAATAACAAGACATCCCTCTAAATACCAAGACATCCCTCTAAATATTAAGACATCCCTCCAAATAACAAGACAACCCTTTAAAAAACAAGACATCCCTCTAAATAACAAGACATCCCTCTAAATAACAAGACATCCCTCTAAATATTAAGACATCCCTTCAAATAACAAGACATCCCTCTAAATATTAAGACATCCCTCTAAATAACAAGACATCCCTCTAAATATTAAGACATCCCTTTAAATAACAAGACATCTCTCTAAATAACAAGACATCCCTCTAAATAACAAGACATCCCACTAAATAACAAGACATCCCTCTAAATAACAAGACATCCCTTTTAAATAACAAGACATTCCTCTAAATAACAAGACATCCCTCTAAATAACAAGACATCCCTCCAAATAAAAAGACATCCCTCTAAATAGCAAGACATCCCTCTAATAAACAAGACATTCCGCTAAATATTAAGACATCCCTCTAAATAACAAGACATCCCTCTAAATATTAAGACATCCCTTTAAATAACAAGACATCTCTCTAAATAACAAGACATCCCTCTAAATAACAAGACATCCCACTAAATAACAAGACATCCCTCTAAATAACAAGACATCCCTTTTAAATAACAACACATTCCTCTAAATAACAAGACATCCCTCTAAATAACAAGACATCCCTCCAAATAAAAAGACATCCCTCTAAATAGCAAGACATCCCTCTAATAAACAAGACATTCCGCTAAATATTAAGACATCCCTCTAAATAACAAGACATCCCACTAAAAAACAAGACATCCCACTAAATATTAAGACATCCCTCTAAATAACAAGACATCCCTCCAAATATTAAGACATCCCTCTAAATAACAAGACATCCCTCTAAATAACAAGACATCCCTCTAATAAACTAGACATTCCGCTAAATATTAAGACATCCCTCTAAATAACAAGACATCCCTCCAAATACCAAGACATCCCTCTAAATATTAAGACATCCCTCCAAATAACAAGAAAACCCTTTAAAAAACAAGACATCCCTCTAAATAACAAGACATCCCTCTAAATAACAAGACATCCCTCTAAATATTAAGACATCCCTCCAAATAACAAGACATCCCTCTAAATATTAAGACATCCCTCTAAATAACAAGACATCCCTCTAAATATTAAGACATCCCTTTAAATAACAAGACATCCCTCTAAATAACAAGACATCCCTCTAAGAACAAGACATCCCACTAAATAACAAGACGTCCCTCTAAATAACAAGACATCCCTTTTAAATAACAAGACATTCCTCTAAATAACAAGACATCCTTCTAAATAACAAGACATCCCTCCAAATAAAAAGACATCCCTCTAAATAGCAAGACATCCCTCTAAATAACAAGACATCCCTCCAAATAACAAGATATCCCTCTAAATAACAAGACATTCCTCCAAATAACAAGACTTCCCTCCAAATAAGAAGACATCCTTCTAAATAACAAGACATCCCTCTAAATAACAAGACATCCCTCTAAATACCAAGACATCCCTCCAAATAACAAGACAACCCTTTAAAAAACAAGACATCCCTCTAAATAACAAGACATCCCTCTAAATAACAAGACATCCCTCTAAATATTAAGACATCCCTTCAAATAACAAGACATCCCTCTAAATATTAAGACATCCCTCTAAATAACAAGACATCCCTCTAAATATTAAAACATCCCTTTAAATAACAAGACATCTCTCTAAATAACAAGACATCCCTCTAAATAACAAGACATCCCTCTAAATATTAAGACATCCCTCCAAATAACAAGACATCTCTCTAAATATTAAGACATCCCTCTAAATACCAAGACATCCCTCTAAATATTAAGACATCCATTTAAAAAACAAGACATCTCTCTAAATAACAAGACATCCCTCTAAATAACAAGACATCCCACTAAATAACAAGACATCCCTCTAAATAACAAGACATCCCTTTTAAATAACAAGACATTCCTCTAAATAACAAGACATCCCTCTAAATAACAAGACATCCCTCCAAATAACAAGAAATCCCTCAAAATAGCAAGACATCCCTCTAAATATTAAGACATCCCTTCAAATAACAAGACATCCCTCTAAATAACAAGACATCCCGCTAAATAACAAGACATCCCTCTAAATAAAAAGACATCCCTCTAAATAACTAGACATCCCTCCAAATACCAAGACATCCCTCTAAATAACAAGACATCCCTCTAAATAAAAAGACATCCCTCTAAATAACTAGACATCCCTCCAAATACCAAGACATCCCTCTAAATAACAAGACATCCCTCTAAATAACAAGACATACCTCCAAATAACAAGACATCCCTCGAAATTATAAGACATCCCTCTTAATAACAAGCATCCCTCCAAATAACAAGACATCCCTCTAAATAACAAGACATCCCTCCAAATATGAAGACATCCCTCCAAATATTAAGACATCCCTCTAAATAACAAGACATCCCTCTAAATAACAAGACATCTCTCTAAATATTAAGACATCCCTTCAAATAACAAGACATCCCTCTAAATAACAAGACATCCCTCTAAATAACAAGACATCCCTCTAAATAACAAGACATCCCTCTAAATAACAAGACATCCCTCTAAAAAACAAGACATCCCTCTAAATATTAAGACATCAATCTAAATAACAAGACATCCCTCCAAATAACAAGACAACCCTCTAAAAAACAAAAAAACCCTCTAAATAACAAGACATCCCTCTAAATAACAAGACATCCCACTAAAAAACAAGACATCCCTCTAAATATTAAGACATCCCTCTAAATAACAAGACATCCCTCCAAATATTAAGACATCCCTCTAAATAACAAGACATCCCTCTAAATAACAAGACATCCCTCTAATAAACAAGACATTCCGCTAAATATTAAGACATCCCTCTAAATAACAAGACATCCCTCCAAATACCAAGACATCCCTCTAAATATTAAGACATCCCTCCAAATAACAAGAAAACCCTTTAAAAAACAAGACATCCCTCTAAATAACAAGACATCCCTCTAAATATTAAGACATCCCTCCAAATAACAAGACATCCCTCTAAATATTAAGACATCCCTCTAAATAACAAGACATCCCTCTAAATATTAAGACATCCCTTTAAATAACAAGACATCTCTCTAAATAACAAGACATCCCTCTAAATAACAAGACATCCCACTAAATAACAAGACGTCCCTCTAAATAACAAGACATCCCTTTTAAATAACAAGACATTCCTCTAAATAACAAGACATCCCTCTAAATAACAAGACATCCCTCCAAATAAAAAGACATCCCTCTAAATAGCAAGACATCCCTCTAAATAACAAGACATCCCTCCAAATAACAAGATATCCCTCTAAATAACAAGACATTCCTCCAAATAACAAGACTTCCCTCCAAATAAGAAGACATCCCTCTAAATAACAAGACATCCCTCTAAATAACTAAACATCCCTCTAAATACCAAGACATCCCTCTAAATATTAAGACATCCCTCCAAATAACAAGACAACCCTTTAAAAAACAAGACATCCCTCTAAATAACAAGACATCCCTCTAAATAACAAGACATCCCTCTAAATATTAAGACATCCCTTCAAATAACAAGACATCCCTCTAAATATTAAGACATCCCTCTAAATAACAAGACATCCCTCTAAATATTAAGACATCCCTTTAAATAACAAGACATCTCTCTAAATAACAAGACATCCCTCTAAATAACAAGACATCCCTCTAAATATTAAGACATGCCTCCAAATAACAAGACATCCCTCTAAATATTAAGACATCCCTCTAAATAACAAGACATCCCTCTAAATATTAAGACATCCCTTTAAATAACAAGACATCTCTCTAAATAACAAGACATCCCTCTAAATAACAAGACATCCCACTAAATAACGAGACATCCCTCTAAATAACAAGACATCCCTTTTAAATAACAAGACATTCCTCTAAATAACAAGACATCCCTCTAAATAACAAGACATCCCTCCAAATAACAAGAAATCCCTCAAAATAGCAAGACATCCCTCTAAATATTAAGACATCCCTTCAAATAACAAGACATCCCTCTAAATAACAAGACATCCCTCTAAATAACAAGACATCCCTCTAAATAAAAAGACATCCCTCTAAATAACTAGACATCCCTCCAAATACCAAGACATCCCTCTAAATAACAAGACATCCCTCTAAATAAAAAGACATCCCTCTAAATAACTAGACATCCCTCCAAATACCAAGACATCCCTCTAAATAACAAGACATCCCTCTAAATAACAAGACATACCTCCAAATAACAAGACATCCCTCTAAATTATAAGACATCCCTCTTAATAACAAGCATCCCTCCAAATAACAAGACATCCCTCTAAATAACAAGACATCCCTCCAAATATGAAGACATCCCTCCAAATATGAAGACATCCCTCTAAATAACAAGACATCCCTCTAAATAACAAGACATCCCTCTAAATAACAAGACATCTCTCTAAATATTAAGACATCCCTTCAAATAACAAGACATCCCTCTAAATAACAAGACATCCCTCCAAATAACAAGACATCCCTCTAAATAACAAGACATCCCTCTAAATAACAAGACATCCCTCTAAATAACAAGACATCCCTTTTAAATAACAAGACATTCCTCTAAATAACAAGACATCCCTCTAAATAACAAGATATCCCTCCAAATAAAAAGACATCCCTCTAAATATTAAGACATCAATCTAAATAACAAGACATCCCTCCAAATAACAAGACAACCCTCTAAAAAACAAAAAAACCCTCTAAATAACAAGACATCTCTCTAAAAAACAAGACATCCATCTAAATATCAAGACATCCCTCTAAATATCAAGACATCCATCTATATAACAAGACATTCCTCTAAATATTAAGACATCCCTCTAAATAACAAGACATACCTGTAAATAACAAGACATCCCTCTAAATAACAAGACATCCCATCTAAATTACAAGACAACCCTCTAAAAAACAAGACATCCCTTAAGACATTCCGCTAAATATTAAGACATCCCTCTAAATAACAAGACATCCCTCTAAATACCAAGACATCCCTCTAAATATTAAGACATCCCTCCAAATAACAAGACAACCCTTTAAAAAACAAGACATCCCTCTAAATAACAAGACATCCCTCTAAATAACAAGACATCCCTCTAAATAACAAGACATCCCTCTAAATATTAAGACATCCCTTCAAATAACAAGACATCCCTCTAAATATTAAGACATCCCTCTAAATAACAAGACATCCCTCTAAATATTAAGACATCCCTTTAAATAACAAGACATCTCTCTAAATAACAAGACATCCCTCTAAATAACAAGAAATCCCACTAAATAACAAGACATCCCTCTAAATAACAAGACATCCCTTTTAAATAACAAGACATTCCTCTAAATAACAAGACATCCCTCTAAATAACAAGACATCCCTCTAAATAAAAAGACATCCCTCTAAATAACTAGACATCCCTCCAAATACCTAGACATCCCTCTAAATAACAAGACATCCCTCTAAATAAAAAGACATCCCTCTAAATAACTAGACATCCCTCCAAATACCAAGACATCCCTCTAAATAACAAGACATCCCTCTAAATAACAAGACATACCTCCAAATAACAAGACATCCCCCTAAATTATAAGCCATCCCTCTTAATAACAAGCATCCCTCCAAATAACAAGACATTCCTCTAAATAACAAGACATCCCTCCAAATATGAAGACATCCCTCCAAATATTAAGACATCCCTCTAAATAACAAGACATCCCTCTAAATAACAAGACATCTCTCTAAATATTAAGACATCCCTTCAAATAACAAGACATCCCTCTAAATAACAAGACATCCCTCTAAATAACAAGACATCCCTCTAAATAACAAGACATCCCTCTAAATAACAAGATATCCCTCTAAAAAACAAGACATCCCTCTAAATATTAAGACATCAATCTAAATAACAAGACATCCCTCCAAATAACAAGACAACCCTCTAAAAAACAAAAAAACCCTCTAAATAACAAGACATCCCTCTAAATAACAAGACATCCCACTAAAAAACAAGACATCCTTTTAAATATTAAGACATCCCTCTAAATAACAAGACATCCCTCCAAATATTAAGACATCCCTCTAAATAACAAGACATCCCTCTAAATAACAAGACATCCCTCTAATAAACTAGACATTCCGCTAAATATTAAGACATCCCTCTAAATAACAAGACATCCCTCCAAATACCAAGACATCCCTCTAAATATTAAGACATCCCTCCAAATAACAAGAAAACCCTTTAAAAAACAAGACATCCCTCTAAATAACAAGACATCCCTCTAAATATTAAGACATCCCTCCAAATAACAAGACATCCCTCTAAATATTAAGACATCCCTCTAAATAACAAGACATCTCTCTAAATATTAAGACATCCCTTTAAATAACAAGACATCTCTCTAAATAACAAGACATCCCTCTAAATAACAAGACATCCCACTAAATAACAAGACGTCCCTCTAAATAACAAGACATCCCTTTTAAATAACAAGACATTCCTCTAAATAACAAGACATCCTTCTAAATAACAAGACATCCCTCCAAATAAAAAGACATCCCTCTAAATAGCAAGACATCCCTCTAAATAACAAGACATCCCTCCAAATAACAAGATATTCCTCTAAATAACAAGACATTCCTCCAAATAACAAGACGTCCCTCCAAATAAGAAGACATCCCTCTAAATAACAAGACATCCCTCTAAATAACAAGACATCCCTCTAAATACCAAGACATCCCTCTAAATATTAAGACATCCCTCCAAATAACAAGACAACCCTTTAAAAAACAAGACATCCCTCTAAATAACAAGACATCCCTCTAAATAACAAGACATCCCTCTAAATATTAAGACATCCCTCCAAATAACAAGACATCCCTCTAAATATTAAGACATCCCTCTAAATATTAAGACATCCCTCTAAATAACAAGACATCCCTCTAAATATTAAGACATCCCTTTAAATAACAAGACATCTCTCTAAATAACAAGACATCCCTCTAAATAACAAGACATCCCTCTAAATATTAAGACATCCCTCCAAATAACAAGACATCCCTCTAAATATTAAGACATCCCTCTAAATAACAAGACATCCCTCTAAATATTAAGACATCCCTTTAAATAACAAGACATCTCTCTAAATAACAAGACATCCCTCTAAATAACAAGACATCCCACTAAATAACAAGACATCCCTCTAAATAACAAGACATCCCTTTTAAATAACAAGACATTCCTCTAAATAACAAGACATCCCTCTAAATAACAAGACATCCCTCCAAATAACAAGAAATCCCTCAAAATAGCAAGACATCCCTCTAAATATTAAGACATCCCTTCAAATAACAAGACATCCCTCTAAATAACAAGACATCCCTCTAAATAACAAGACATCCCTCTCAATAAAAAGACATCCCTCTAAATAACTAGACATCCCTCCAAATACCAAGACATCCCTCTAAATAACAAGACATCCCTCTAAATAAAAAGACATCAATCTAAATAACTAGACATCCCTCCAAATACCAAGACATCCCTCTAAATAACAAGACATCCCTCTAAATAACAAGACATACCTCCAAATAACAAGACATCCCTCTAAATTATAAGACATCCCTCTTAATAACAAGCATCCCTCCAAATAACAAGACATCCCTCTAAATAACAAGACATCCCTCTAAATAACAAGACATCCCTCTAAATAACAAGACATCTCTCTAAATATTAAGACATCCCTTCAAATAACAAGACATCCCTCTAAAAAACAAGACATCCCTCTAAATAACAAGACATCCCTCTAAATAACAAGACATCCCTCTAAATAACAAGACATCCCTTTTAAATAACAAGACATTCCTCTAAATAACAAGACATCCCACTAAATAACAAGACATCCCTCTAAATAACAAGACATCCCTTTTAAATAACAAGACATTCCTCTAAATAACAAGACATCCCTCTAAATAACAAGACATCCCTCCAAATAACAAGAAATCCCTCAAAATAGCAAGACATCCCTCTAAATATTAAGACATCCCTTCAAATAACAAGACATCCCTCTAAATAACAAGACATCGCTCTAAATAACAAGACATCCCTCTAAATAAAAAGACATCCCTCTAAATAACTAGACATCCCTCCAAATACCAAGACATCCCTCTAAATAACAAGACATCCCTCTAAATAAAAAGACATCCCTCTAAATAACTAGACATCCCTCCAAATACCAAGACATCCCTCTAAATAACAAGACATCCCTCTAAATAACAAGACATACCTCCAAATAACAAGACATCCCTCTAAATTATAAATCAAATCAAATCAAATCAAAATCATTTTTATTTCAGTAAGTAATACATTGTTACAATACTTTGTCAGTATCAATTTTATAGTTATGCAATGGTTATAATAATATACTGACTTAGTAATTAAATATGAAATGCCTCTCACATAGGCTACTGCCCGTGCGTGAGAGATTTCCGCTATCAGGAAATAAATATTAGAAATTGAAAAAAAAGAAGATATTTATGAAACATGACATGACAGTTAATTGGTAATAATTTAGTTGAAAGAAAAAGCCAATTCGAGAATAACTACAATAAAAAAAATATAATTTAAAAATACTGGTAAGACAGCTTTCTTATTTGGATAATTGGTGAACTTGGACAGACAAAATGAGACTTTGGACTTTACCTTCTCCCACACAACCATACACCGCACAAACTCAAGCTCCCTCTCTCTCTCTCTCTCTCTCCCCCCCCCCTCTCTCTCTCTCTCTCTCTCAGGCACTCACACACGCACTCACCAACTGCCCTCTTTCTTCCACAGTTGTGCTCGGACCAAGACCAACAGGCGGCTGGTAGCCCTGCTGCACACAGGGCCGTCGATGCTCTGTCCCTGAGTGGCCCATGGCCCCCGGAGCACGGAGTCAAGCTGACAGCTAGTGACACATGCATACTAACACCCACACTCGATGACCTATCGTCTGTATATAGAGGAAATTAGGTTTTCTGTGTTGTCCCTACCAATCGAATGTAGCCATTCATTAATTCGACGTTTATAAACTGGAAAAGAAATCCTCCTGTTTTTTAGTGAATCAGGTAAATTTCTATATAAAATGTGAGAAATGTAAAAAGAATTTGTGACTGAAAACGTTTTAGACAATTTAGGAATTTGGATGCCTAAATTTAATGTGTTCCTTGTCCTGTATGGATGTTCGATTGTTTTGAAGATATTATCATTGTTTTTATAAATATTACATATCACGGCTCTAATAAAAATCTGCCTAATATCCAACACTTTTACTTCGTCGTATAAAGCGTCCGTTGGGTACCGCCGACACCTACCCAAAGCCGCCTTCAAAATTGCTCTTTGTGTGATGAAAAGTGGATTTAATGTTGTTTTGTGAGCCCCACCCCAAGCTAATATCCCTCCCTCTATTATAGACTGTGCATATGCGCAATATATTACTTTAATTTCTTTAGGAGTTAAGATATTACTAAGCTGGTGAAAAGCAAATATTAATTTCCTCAGTTTACTATTGATAAATTTGACATGCACCGCCCATGACATTCTATTGTCTATCATAACCCCTAGATATTTGTATGAATTTACCCTTTCAATTGAGTCACACCCACAAGATATTGAATTTAAGTCTCCACAAACATGAATCTTAAGGCTAGTCGAAATTGTATCTGTTGTATCCCTTAAAGCGATTGGCATGAATTTAGTTTTTGATATATTAAGTGTGAGTAAATTTTGATCAAACCAAGTATTTATTTTGAATAAATCTCTTTTTGCCCCATCAAAAACTGAATCCCAACTGTCACCTTCATGAAGAATCGCTGTATCGTCTGCAAAAAGATATAATTTACCAGTTATATTAATTTTTGCTATATTGTTTACATAAATTAAGAATAATAGAGGACCCAATGTGCTTCCTTGGATGACTCCAAAATCTATGATTTTTTCACCACTATTGACCCCATTAATTGTTGTTATTTGTCTGCGATTTTCCAAATAGCTCTTGAACCAATCGTATGCCCTGCCCTTAACCCCAACTAAATTTAGCTTTTCAAGTAATTTCCTTCTGTCTACCGTATCAAAAGCTTTGGCCAGATCAAGAAAAGTAATTTGGCATCGTTTATTATTGCTAAGTGAATTATTTATATCTTTAGTTATTTTGAAAAGCGCGTCTGATATATTTTTAGACTTTCTAAACCCAAATTGATGCTCTGTTATTATTTCATGATTTTCCAGGTGCGCTACCAATTGATATTTTACAACCTTTTCTAAAACTTTAGAAAATACACTCAACAGACTAATTGGACGGTAATTGGATGTATTGGTTATGTCGTTTGTTTTGTAGAGTGGAACAACTTTGGCGACTTTGAAGGCGTCGGGGACCACCCCAGACACTATGCTCAGGTTTATGATATGTAGCAATGGCCGCCACAACGATTGGTAGTGTTGCTTCAGAAAGTCAGCCGATATGCCATCGTGGCCAGGAGCTGAGCCGCCACGCAGGTCTGAGACGTAGTGATGTAATTGGTCTTCCGTGATTGTGTGAAGTGACAAGTTATCGTCGACTGTGTAGTCGTTGTCATTCACGACAGGTGGGCCACCCGAGTCAATTTTTGAAGCTAAATTGTATCCAACCTGAGAGAAGTAAGTATTGAACTCATCGGCCACCTGTCGTCGTGGGTCTCCGTCTCCTATGTCTCTGTTTGAAGTAACCCGATCAAGAGGGAAAATATCTTTTTTTGATAATCTTCCCGACAGCTCACTAATAGTGTTCCAAAAATGTTTAGGGTTACTTGCGTTATTCATTTTGGATCTATAATACATATTCTTCGCACAGCGTATTATAACATTGAGTCTATTCCTATACTTCACATAGTATCTTTTCAAGTCTACATTGAATGGCTCATTTTTTAATCTCCTACTCATTTTATCTCGGGTTTTAATTGACTTAATTAATCCTGCAGTAATCCAAGGCTTTATTTTCTTTAATTTATTACTTTTCTTTTGACAGGTTTTAATAGAACATTTACTAATTTCATCTAAGATGTTTAGGAATTTATCACAGCTATTATTTACTTCCCAATTGTCGGTTACTTCTGTCCAGTCACAGTTGTCAACCAGTGTCCCCATGTGTGCCTTGTCAATGTAAGTAGAAGTGTTGTCTGCAGCAGCAGTGGAAGTACGTTTGTGCGGTATCTCGAGTGCCACGCAGTAGTGGTCTGTGATATCGGTCTCAATCACTGCAGCTTTGATTGTGTCTGAGTTAATGTGTTTCACAAAAATGTGATCAATGCATGTTTTGCTGTCTCCAGAAACTCTTGTTGGTTCATTTATGGCACTAACGAAACCACACTCAAACATTAAATCTAAATATCGCTCAGTTTTATTATTTGTTATGAGTAGGTTTGCGTTAATGTCACCCATGAGGATGTATGTTTTATCTCTAGTCATGTGTCTGTAGTAGTGTCCCAGTGACTGAGTGAAGTTGTCTAGGTCAGTGTCATGTGTGCGGTAAACGGTGAGCAGGTCAGATTGTGTACCTTGATAAGTAAAGTCGAAACTCAGACCAACCACGCCGCCCAGCTCCAGCTCCCTACAATCACTCACACTCACACACTCCCTTACATACACTAACACACCGTCGTTTCTATTTACCCTAGCGTTCGTTCTGAACATTTTATACCCCTCAAGATTTACCCATGTTTGCTCAGGATCCAGCCAAGTTTCACCCAATATAATTATATCCCATTTGATTTTTAAACTCTCCAAGAAAATAAGAAAACTGTCAAAATTTTTATTTAAACTTCTTATATTAAGATAAATACACCTGAAAAGATTTATTCCATCCGAAAAAAATGAACAAACTTGGTTGCCGTTAACTGTGTTGCAGTTAATTTCTCGAAAGGTTTCAATGTAGTCAGAGCTGTTATGCATAAAAACCAATTACCAATTAACGGTTAAGAAACTAAGAATAGAGTAAACCAATGTACAAAAAAAAAGAAAAGAAAAGATATAGAGAAAAAATAAAAAGCTCCCTGGCCTGCTTTGTTCTTAAATTAGATGTCGAAGATATGTACTATTTAATACACTGCATCAATCATACACGGGGCAGTTTACAACCAGTCTACCCTAGCAAAGAACAAATACTATTCAACTTATAATAAGTAAGCAGAAATGGTTACAAACTGTATATAATTTTATGGCTCCAACGTAACCTTTTTATGTCTAATAAAATAATGATTTGATCTTATATATGACCCTAATAGTTTTATATTCAGAAATAATATCTTTGATTGAGAACGAAATTTTAGATTAAATTCACTGTTAAAGTTAAAAATCAAGATGCCTAATGAACTATGTCATCACAACAATACTCAGCTAAACTCAAATCAACACAATTGAAATAATAATATAAAAAATAACAATAATAAGTTAATATATCTTTATTAGAACGAAATCTAAGACTTAGCTTGAGACTTGAGCAAAACTATTACGATGGCAAATGAACAGTTTTATGGAATCATCATCTATATATTAATACTCAACTGAGCTCAGATAACCAATACAGTGATATTAAACTATAAAATAAAATTAAAATTAAAATTAAAGACCCTTTAGAACAATAGAACGTAATGTTGAACTAAATTTGACCCTCAAAACAGTAGGATGACAAATAAAATGTTATTGAAACCACAATTTTTTTAAATAATCAATTGAACTTAGACAAACCCTAATAATTTAAATCACAAAAATATCTTTTAAGATAATAGAGTATATTTAGACTAAATTTGACGGTTTTAAAACATTAAAAATAGCAAATAATAAATTGATCTTAACATCACTTTGTAAAAAATAACCAATATCAAAGATGATAAATGAAGTGTGTACAAAGCATCGCCTTGTTATTAATATTAATTTTGATTGCCTCGATTAATTTTAACAAAAATCATACACTATACTCTAGAAATACTGGTTATGCAAAATTAAATTGTTTGGAATCTATTAATTAATCGTAAGTGAATGGACCATAGAATGTTTTGATGTGGTTTTTGAAAAAAAGAAAGATTTTATTTTGAAGAATATTTACTATGCAAGAATATTTAATGTTGTGAGAGTGGATCCTATACAATTAAAATTTAAATTATTTAAGATAAACTCTAAAACAAAACTATAATAAAAATATTAATACAATTACCGCCTAAGCTGGGTTTTCTAGTAGAATGTCCGTGCTTAAATTCATTCGGTAGTCACCGATGTATGTGACTCACCGTTGTTGGGGCTGGACCGTGGACCTCTCACCAACAGCTGCAGGTCACCGATGTCACCAACACGTCGCGGCCGGCCCTTCTCCGTCACCCTGACCAGCACTCGTCCTTCTCTCACCCAGGCGAAGGCGAGTTGTTGTTTACTGACCATCTTCTTAGCCTCGTTGAGCACCGCCCTGGTGTGTGCCGTGAGGTGTTCGTTGATGAATATCTGCGAAGGTGTGAAGACTGAGCTAAGATGTACAGCATCCAGTCCCCTCTTCTCTCGTGCGGCAGTTAACCATGCGGCTCGTGTAGATCTACTTATAAAGCGCACAACGATGTTGGGATGACGGTCCTTCCGGCTGCTGGGGAGGCGATGAGCCACCGAGATATCGGTGCGTAGCCATGGTACATCTATGCTATTTGCGACCTTTTCTAATATAGCATAAATATTTTCATTTTTTGTTAGGGGAACGCCAACAATCTCTATGTTGCTTAGTCTGCTGTATTGCTGCATATCTCTCATTTGACTTTTTAAGTCTTGAAGATCAGACGTGGATTTTTCTAAACTGTCTTCTAGCTGTTTACACTTTTCTTTCAAAACATCATTATCATTTTTTAAGGTATCAACAGACTCTTGAAATGTTAACTTAACGCTGTTAATATCTGTGCGTATAGAAGCTAAGCTAACCTCCAACTTACTTGATATTTTGTCTTCCAAACCCTCTAGCTTCGTGTCTAGTATTTGTTGAAGATCTGTTTTCAGCCCAGAAATTGCCTTGAGCACCTGTTGGTTACCACTAAACTCTTCTGAATCACTGCTATTTGCAGACATCGGTGTCCCCAAACATTTTGCACAACGAAAACTGCTTTGTCTTGTAGCTTTCTTCGATGGATTGATTCCAGCACATAAGTAATGTAAATGTTCACTGCACTTAGAACACTTGACGATATCACTTGCACTAGGGTTCACGGGAACACTGCACATTAAACAGGAAGACATCGTGTAGGCGGAAAATGTTTAAATTAAAACAACGAAAGACTTAATAATTATAAGACATCCCTCTTAATAACAAGCATCCCTCCAAATAACAAGACATCCCTCTAAATAACAAGACATCCCTCTAAATAACAAGACATCCCTCTAAATAACAAGACATCTCTCTAAATATTAAGACATCCCTTCAAATAACAAGACATCCCTCTAAATAACAAGACATCCCTCTAAATAACAAGACATCCCTCTAAATAACAAGACATCCCTCTAAATAACAAGACATCCCTCTAAATAACAAGACATCCCTTTTAAATAACAAGACATTCCTCTAAATAACAAGACATCCCTCTAAATAACAAGACATCCCTCCAAATAAAAAGACATCCCTCTAAATATTAAGACATCAATCTAAATAACAAGACATCCCTCCAAATAACAAGACAACCCTCTAAAAAACAAAAAAACCCTCTAAATAACAAGACATCTCTCTAAAAAACAAGACATCCCTCTAAATATCAAGACATCCCTCTAAATAACAAGACATCCATCTATATAACAAGACATTCCTCTAAATATTAAGACATCCCTCTAAATAACAAGACATACCTGTAAATAACAAGACATCCCTCTAAATAACAAGACATCCCATCTAAATTACAAGACAACCCTGTAAAAAACAAGACATCCCTTAAGACATTCCGCTAAATATTAAGACATCCCTCTAAATAACAAGACATCCCTCTAAATACCAAGACATCCCTCTAAATATTAAGACATCCCTCCAAATAACAAGACAACCCTTTAAAAAAACAAGACATCCCTCTAAATAACAAGACATCCCTCTAAATAACAAGACATCCCTCTAAATAACAAGACATCCCTCTAAATATTAAGACATCCCTTCAAATAACAAGACATGACTCTAAATATTAAGACATCCCTCTAAATAACAAGACATCCCTCTAAATATTAAGACATCCCTTTAAATAACAAGACATCTCTCTAAATAACAAGACATCCCTCTAAATAACAAGACATCCCACTAAATAACAAGACATCCCTCTAAATAACAAGACATCCCTTTTAAATAACAAGACATTCCTCTAAATAACAAGACATCCCTCTAAATAACAAGACATCCCTCTAAATAAAAAGACATCCCTCTAAATAACTAGACATCCCTCCAAATACCAAGACATCCCTCTAAATAACTAGACATCCCTCCAAATACCAAGACATCCCTCTAAATAACAAGACATCCCTCTAAATAACAAGACATACCTCCAAATAACAAGACATCCCTCTAAATTATAAGACATCCCTCTTAATAACAAGCATCCCTCCAAATAACAAGACATCCCTCTAAATAACAAGACATCCCTCCAAATATGAAGACATCCCTCCAAATATTAAGACATCCCTCTAAATAACAAGACATCCCTCTAAATAACAAGACATCTCTCTAAATATTAAGACATCCCTTCAAATAACAAGACATCCCTCTAAATAACAAGACATCCCTCTAAATAACAAGACATCCCTCTAAATAACAAGACATCCCTCTAAATAACAAGACATCCCTCTAAAAAACAAGACATCCCTCTAAATATTAAGACATCAATCTAAATAACAAGACATCCCTCCAAATAACAAGACAACCCTCTAAAAAACAAAAAAACCCTCTAAATAACAAGACATCCCTCTAAATAACAAGACATCCCACTAAAAAACAAGACATCCCTCTAAATATTAAGACATCCCTCTAAATAACAAGACATCCCTCCAAATATTAAGACATCCCTCTAAATAACAAGACATCCCTCTAAATAACAAGACATCCCTCTAATAAACTAGACATTCCGCTAAATATTAAGACATCCCTCTGAATAACAAGACATCCCTCCAAATACCAAGACATCCCTCTAAATATTAAGACATCCCTCCAAATAACAAGAAAACCCTTTAAAAAACAAGACATCCCTCTAAATAACAAGACATCCCATCTAAATTACAAGACAACCCTCTAAAAAACAAGACATCCCTCTAAATAACAAGACATCCCTCTAAATAACAAGACATCCCTCTAAATATTAAGACATCCCTCCAAATAACAAGACATCCCTCTAAATATTAAGACATCCCTCTAAATAACAAGACATCCCTCTAAATATTAAGACATCCCTTTAAATAACAAGACATCTCTCTAAATAACAAGACATCCCTCTAAATAACAAGACATCCCACTAAATAACAAGACGTCCCTCTAAATAACAAGACATCCCTTTTAAATAACAAGACATTCCTCTAAATAACAAGACATCCCTCTAAATAACAAGACATCCCTCCAAATAAAAAGACATCCCTCTAAATAGCAAGACATCCCTCTAAATAACAAGACATCCCTCCAAATAACAAGATATCCCTCTAAATAACAAGACATTTCTCTAAATAACAAGACTTCCCTCCAAATAAGAAGACATCCCTCTAAATAACAAGACATCCCTCTAAATAACAAGACATCCCTCTAAATACCAAGACATCCCTCTAAATATTAAGACATCCCTCCAAATAACAAGACAACCCTTTAAAAAACAAGACATCCCTCTAAATAACAAGACATCCCTCTAAATAACAAGACATCCCTCTAAATATTAAGACATCCCTTCAAATAACAAGACATCCCTCTAAATATTAAGACATCCCTTTAAATAACAAGACATCCCTCTAAATATTAAGACATCCCTTTAAATAACAAGACATCTCTCTAAATAACAAGACATCCCTCTAAATAACAAGACATCCCTCTAAATATTAAGACATCCCTCCAAATAACAAGACATCCCTCTAAATATTAAGACATCCCTCTAAATAACAAGACATCCCTCTAAATATTAAGACATCCCTTTAAATAACAAGACATCTCTCTAAATAACAAGACATCCCTCTAAATAACAAGACATCTCACTAAAAAACAAGACATCCCTCTAAATAACAAGACATCTCTTTTAAATAACAAGACATTCCTCTAAATAACAAGACATCCCTCTAAATAACAAGACATCCCTCCAAATAACAAGAAATCCCTCAAAAAAGCAAGACATCCCTCTAAATATTAAGACATCCCTTCAAATAACAAGACATCCCTCTAAATAACAAGACATCCCTCTAAATAACAAGACATCCCTCTAAATAAAAAGACATCCCTCTAAATAACTAGACATCCCTCCAAATACCAAGACATCCCTCTAAATAACAAGACATCCCTCTAAATAACAAGACATCCCTCTAAATAAAAAGACATCCCTCTAAATAACTAGACATCCCTCCAAATACCAAGACATCCCTCTAAATAACAAGACATCCCTCTAAATAACAAGACATACCTCCAAATAACAAGACATCCCTCTAAATTATAAGACATCCCTCTTAATAACAAGCATCCCTCCAAATAACAAGACATCCCTCTAAATAACAAGACATCCCTCTAAATAACAAGACATCCCTCTAAATAACAAGACATCTCTCTAAATATTAAGACATCCCTTCAAATAACAAGACATCCCTCTAAATAACAAGACATCCCTCTAAATAACAAGACATCCCTCTAAATAACAAGACATCCCTCTAAATAACAAGACATCCCTCTAAATAACAAGACATCCCTTTTAAATAACAAGACATTCCTCTAAATAACAAGACATCCCTCTAAATAACAAGACATCCCTCCAAATAAAAAGACATCCCTCTAAATATTAAGACATCAATCTAAATAACAAGACATCCCTCCAAATAACAAGACAACCCTCTAAAAAACAAAAAAACCCTCTAAATATTAAGACATCTCTCTAAAAAACAAGACATCCCTCTAAATATCAAGACATCCCTCTAAATAACAAGACATCCATCTATATAACAAGACATTCCTCTAAATATTAAGACATCCCTCTAAATAACAAGACATACCTGTAAATAACAAGACATCCCTCTAAATAACAAGACATCCCATCTAAATTACAAGACAACCCTCTAAAAAACAAGACATCCCTTAAGACATTCCGCTAAATATTAAGACATCCCTCTAAATAACAAGACATCCCTCTAAATACCAAGACATCCCTCTAAATATTAAGACATCCCTCCAAATAACAAGACAACCCTTTAAAAAACAAGACATCCCTCTAAATAACAAGACATTCCTCTAAATAACAAGACATCCCTCTAAATATTAAGACATCCCTTTAAATAACAAGACATCTCTCTAAATAACAAGACATCCCTCTAAATAACAAGACATCCCACTAAATAACAAGACATTCCTCTAAATAACAAGACATCCCTCTAAATAACAAGACATCCCTCCAAATAACAAGAAATCCCTCAAAAAAGCAAGACATCCCTCCAAATATGAAGACATCCCTCCAAATATGAAGACATCCCTCTAAATAACAAGACATCCCTCTAAATAACAAGACATCCCTCTAAATAACAAGACATCTCTCTAAATATTAAGACATCCCTTCAAATAACAAGACATCCCTCTAAATAACAAGACATCCCTCTAAATAACAAGACATCCCTCTAAATAACAAGACATCCCTCTAAATAACAAGACATCCCTCTAAATAACAAGACATCCCTTTTAAATAACAAGACATTCCTCTAAATAACAAGACATCCCTCTAAATAACAAGACATCCCTCCAAATAAAAAGACATCCCTCTAAATATTAAGACATCAATCTAAATAACAAAACATCCCTCCAAATAACAAGACAAACCTCTAAAAAACAAAAAAACCCTCTAAATAACAAGACATCTCTCTAAAAAACAAGACATCCCTCTAAATATCAAGACATCCCTCTAAATAACAAGAAATCCATCTATATAACAAGACATTCCTCTAAATATTAAGACATCCCTCTAAATAACAAGACATACCTGTAAATAACAAGACATCCCTCTAAATAACAAGACATCCCATCTAAATTACAAGACAACCCTCTAAAAAACAAGACATCCCTTAAGACATTCCGCTAAATATTAAGACATCCCTCTAAATAACAAGACATCCCTCTAAATACCAAGACATCCCTCTAAATATTAAGACATCCCTCCAAATAACAAGACAACCCTTTAAAAAACAAGACATCCCTCTAAATAACAAGACATCCCTCTAAATAACAAGACATCCCTCTAAATAACAAGACATCCCTCTAAATATTAAGACATCCCTTCAAATAACAAGACATCCCTCTAAATATTAAGACATCCCTCTAAATAACAAGACATCCCTCTAAATATTAAGACATCCCTTTAAATAACAAGACATCTCTCTAAATAACAAGACATCCCTCTAAATAACAAGACATCCCACTAAATAACAAGACATCCCTCTAAATAACAAGACATCCCTTTTAAATAACAAGACATTCCTCTAAATAACAAGACATCCCTCTAAATAACAAGACATCCCTCTAAATAAAAAGACATCCCTCTAAATAACTAGACATCCCTCCAAATACCAAGACATCCCTCTAAATAACAAGACATCCCTCTAAATAAAAAGACATCCCTCTAAATAACTAGACATCCCTCCAAATACCAAGACATCCCTCTAAATAACAAGACATCCCTCTAAATAACAAGACATACCTCCAAATAACAAGACATCCCTCTAAATTATAAGACATCCCTCTTAATAACAAGCATCCCTCCAAATAACAAGACATCCCTCTAAATAACAAGACATCCCTCCAAATATGAAGACATCCCTCCAAATATTAAGACATCCCTCTAAATAACAAGACATCCCTCTAAATAACAAGACATCTCTCTAAATATTAAGACATCCCTTCAAGTAACAAGACATCCCTCTAAATAACAAGACATCCCTCTAAATAACAAGACATCCCTCTAAATAACAAGACATCCCTCTAAATAACAAGACATCCCTCTAAATAACAAGACATCCCTCTAAAAAACAAGACATCCCTCTAAATATTAAGACATCAATCTAAATAACAAGACATCCCTCCAAATAACAAGACAACCCTCTAAAAAACAAAAAAACCCTCTAAATAACAAGACATCCCTCTAAATAACAAGACATCCCACTAAAAAACAAGACATCCCTCTAAATATTAAGACATCCCTCTAAATAACAAGACATCCCTCCAAATATTAAGACATCCCTCTAAATAACAAGACATCCCTCTAAATAACAAGACATCCCTCTAATAAACTAGACATTCCGCTAAATATTAAGACATCCCTCTAAATAACAAGACATCCCTCCAAATACCAAGACATCCCTCTAAATATTAAGACATCCCTCCAAATAACAAGAAAACCCTTTAAAAAACAAGACATCCCTCTAAATAACAAGACATCCCATCTTAATTACAAGACAACCCTCTAAAAAACAAGACATCCCTCTAAATAACAAGACATCCCTCTAAATAACAAGACATCACTCTAAATATTAAGACATCCCTCCAAATAACAAGACATCCCTCTAAATATTAAGACATCCCTCTAAATAACAAGACATCCCTCTAAATATTAAGACATCCCTTTAAATAACAAGACATCTCTCTAAATAACAAGACATCCCTCTAAATAACAAGACATCCCACTAAATAACAAGACGTCCCTCTAAATAACAAGACATCCCTTTTAAATAACAAGACATTCCTCTAAATAACAAGACATCCCTCTAAATAACAAGACATCCCTCCAAATAAAAAGACATCCCTCTAAATAGCAAGACATCCCTCTAAATAACAAGACATCCCTCCAAATAACAAGATATCCCTCTAAATAACAAGACATTCCTCCAAATAACAAGACTTCCCTCCAAATAAGAAGACATCCCTCTAAATAACAAGACATCCCTCTAAATAACAAGACATCCCTCTAAATACCAAGACATCCCTCTAAATATTAAGACATCCCTCCAAATAACAAGACAACCCTTTAAAAAACAAGACATCCCTCTAAATAACAAGACATCCCTCTAAATAACAAGACATCCCTCTAAATATTAAGACATCCCTTCAAATAACAAGACATCCCTCTAAATATTAAGACATCCCTCTAAATAACAAGACATCCCTCTAAATATTAAGACATCCCTTTAAATAACAAGACATCTCTCTAAATAACAAGACATCCCTCTAAATAACAAGACATCCCTCTAAATATTAAGACATCCCTCCAAATAACAAGACATCCCTCTAAATATTAAGACATCCCTCTAAATAACAAGACATCCCTCTAAATATTAAGACATCCCTTTAAATAACAAGACATCTCTCTAAATAACAAGACATCCCTCTAAATAACAAGACATCTCACTAAAAAACAAGACATCCCTCTAAATAACAAGACATCTCTTTTAAATAACAAGACATTCCTCTAAATAACAAGACATCCCTCTAAATAACAAGACATCCCTCCAAATAACAAGAAATCCCTCAAAAAAGCAAGACATCCCTCTAAATATTAAGACATCCCTTCAAATAACAAGACATCCCTCTAAATAACAAGACATCCCTCTAAATAACAAGACATCCCTCTAAATAAAAAGACATCCCTCTAAATAACTAGACATCCCTCCAAATACCAAGACATCCCTCTAAATAACAAGACATCCCTCTAAATAACAAGACATACCTCCAAATAACGAAACATCCCTCTAAATTATAAGACATCCCTCTTAATAACAAGCATCCCTCCAAATAACAAGACATCCCTCTAAATAACATGACATCCCCCTAAATATGAAGACATCCCTCTAAATAACAAGACATCCCTCTAAATAACAAGACATCCCTCTAAATAACAAGACATCTCTCTAAATATTAAGACATCCCTTCAAATAACAAGACATCCCTCTAAATAACAAGACATCCCTCTAAATAACAAGACATCCCTCTAAATAACAAGACATCCCTCTAAATAACAAGACATCCCTCTAAATAACAAGACATCCCTCTAAAAAACAAGACATCCCTCTAAATATTAAGACATCAATCTAAATAACAAGACATCCCTCCAAATAACAAGACAACCCTCTAAAAAACAAAAAAAAACCTTTAAATAACAAGACATCTCTCTAAAAAACAAGACATCCCTCTAAATATCAAGACATCCCTCTAAATAACAAGACATTCATCTATATAACAAGACATTCCTCTAAATATTAAGACATCCCTCTAAATAACAAGACATACCTGTAAATAACAAGACATCCCTCTAAATAACAAGACATCCCATCTAAATTACAAGACAACCCTCTAAAAAACAAGACATCCCTCCAAATAACAAGACAACCCTCTAAAAACAAGACATCCCTCTAAATAACAAGACATCCCTCTAAATAACAAGACATCACTCTAAATATTAAGACATCCCTCCAAATAACAAGACAACCCTTTAAAAAACAAGACATCCCTCTAAATAACAAGACATCCCTCTAAATAACAAGACATCCCTCTAAATATTAAGACATCCCTTTAAATAACAAGACATCTCTCTAAATAACAAGACATCCCTCTAAATAACAAGACATCCCACTAAATAACAAGACATCCCTCTAAATAACAAGACATCCCTTTTAAATAACAAGACATTCCTCTAAATAACAAGACATCCCTCTAAATATTAAGACATCCCTCTAAATAACAAGACATCCCTCCAAATAAAAAGACATCCCTCTAAATAGCAAGACATCCCTCTAATAAACAAGACATTCCGCTAAATATTAAGACATCCCTCTAAATAACAAGACATCCCATCTAAATTACAAGAAAACCCTCTAAAAAACAAGACAACCCTCTAAAAAACAAGACATCCCTCTAAATAAAAAGACATCTTAGACACAAGTGTGTACAAGGTTGTACAAGTGTGTACAAGGTTGTACAAGTGTGTACAAGGGTGTACAAGTTTGTACAAGTGTGTACAAGTTTGTACAAGTGTGTACAAGTTTGTACAAGGTTGTACAAATGTATACAAGGGTGTACAAAAGTGTACAAGGGTGCACAAGTTTGTACAAGGGTGTACAAGTGTGTACAAGCTTGTAGAAGTGTGTACAAGCTTGTACAAGTGTGTACAAGAGTGTACAGGTTTGTACAAGGTTGTACAAGTGTTTACAAGGGAGTACAAGTATGTACAAGAATGTACAAGTTTGTACAAGTGTGTACAAGTGTGTACAAGGTTGTACAAGTGTGTACAAGGTTGTACAAGTGTGTACAAGGTTGTACAAGTGTGTACAAGGTTGAACAAGTGTGTACAAAGGTGTACAAGTGTGTACAAGGTTGTACAAGTGTGTACAAGGTTGTACAAGTGTGTACAAGGTTGTACAAGTGTGTACAAGGTTGTACAAGGTTGTACAATTGTGTACAAGGTTGTACAAGTGTGTACAAGGTTGTACAAGTGTGTACAAGGGTGTACAAGTGTGTACAAGCTTGTACAAGTGTGTACAAGGGTGTACAGGTTTGTACAAGGTTGTACAAGTGTTTACAAGGGTGTACAAGTATGTACAAGAATGTACAAGTTTGTACAAGTGTGTACAAGTTTGTAAAAGGTTGTACAAGTGTGTACAAGGGTGTACAAGTGTGTACAAGGGTGCACAAGTGTGTACAAGGGTGTACAATCGTGTACAAGCTTGTACAAGTGTGTACAAGGGTGTACAGGTTTGTACAAGGTTGTACAAGTGTGTACAAGGTTGTACAAGTGTGTACAAGGGTGTACAAGTTTGTACAAGTGTGTACAAGTTTGTACAATTGTGTACACGTTTGTACAAGGTTGTACAAATGTATACAAGGGTGTACAAAAGTGTACAAGGGTGCACAAGTTTGTACAAGGGTGTACAAGTGTGTACAAGCTCGTACAAGTGTGTACAAGCTTGTACAAGTGTGTACAAGGGTGTACAGGTTTGTACAAGGTTGTACAAGTGTTTACAAGGGTGTACAAGTATGCACAAGAATGTACAAGTTTGTACAAGTGTGTACAAGTTTGTAAAAGGTTGTACAAGTGTATACAAGGGTGTACAAGTGTGTACAAGGGTGCACAAGTGTGTACAAGGGTGTACAATCTTGTACAAGCTTGTACAAGTGTGTACAAGGGTGTACAGGTTTGTACAAGGTTGTACAAGTGTGTACAAGGGTGTACAAATGTGTACAAGGATGTAAAAGTTTGTACAAGTGTGTACAAGTTTGTACAATGTTGTACAAGTAAGTACAAGTTTGTACAAGAATGTACAAGTGTGTACAAGGTTTTACAATTGTGTAAAAGGTTGTACAAGTGTGTACAAGGTTGTACAAGTGTGTACAAGTTTGTACAAGTGTGTACAAGTTTGTACAAGTGTGTACAAGGTTGTACAAGTGTGTACAAGGTTGTACAAGTGTGTACAAGGTTGTACAAGTGTGTACAAGGTTGTACAAGTGTGTACAAGGTTGTACAAGTGTGTACAAGGGTGTACAATCGTGTACATGCTTGTACAAGTTTTTACAAGGTTGTACAAGTGTGTACAAGGTTGTACAAGTGTGTACAAGGTTGTACAAACGTGTACAAGGTTGTACAAGTGTGTACAAGGTTGTACAAGTGTGTACAAGGTTGTATAAGTGTGTACAAAGGTGTACAAGTGTGTACAAGGTTGTACAAGTGTGTACAAGGTTGTACAAGTGTGTACATGGTTGTACAAGGTTGTACAATTGTGTACAAGGTTGTACAAGTGTGTACAAGGTTGTACAAGTGTGTACAAGGGTGTACAAGTTTGTAAAAGTGTGTACAAGTTTGTACAAGTGTGTACAAGTTTGTACAAGGTTGTACTAATGTATACAAGGGTGTACAAAAGTGTACAAGGGTGCACAAGTTTGTACAAGGGTGTACAAGTGTGTACAAGCTTGTACAAGTGTGTACAAGCTTGTACAAGTGTGTACAAGGGTGTACAGGTTTGTACAAGGTTGTACAAGTGTTTACAAGGGTGTACAAAAGAATGTACAAGTTTGTACAAGTGTGTACAAGTTTGTAAAAGGTTGTACAAGTGTGTACAAGGTTGTACAAGTGTGTACAAGGTTGTATCATAGTGTACAAGGTTGTACAAGTGTGTACAAAGGTGTACAAGTGTGTAAAAGGTTGTACAAGTGTGTACAAAGTTGTACAAGTGTGTACATGGTTGTACAAGGTTGTACAATTGTGTACAAGGTTGTACAAGTGTGTACAAGGGTGCACAAGTTTGTACAAGGGTGTACAAGTGTGTACAAGCTTGTACAAGTGTGTACAAGCTTGTACAAGTGTGTACAAGTGTGTACAAGTTTGTACAAGGTTGTACAAGTGTTTACAAGTGTGTACAAGTATGTACAAGAATGTTCAAGTTTGTACAAGTGTGTACAAGTTTGTAAAAGGTTGTACAAGTGTGTACAAGGGTGTACAAGTGTGTACAAGGGTGCACAAGTGTGTACAAGGGTGTACAATCGTGTACAAGCTTGTACAAGTGTGTACAAGGGTGTACAGGTTTGTACAAGGTTGTACAAGTGTGTACAAGGGTGTACAAATGTGTACAAGGATGTAAAAGTTTGTACAAGTGTGTACAAGTTTGTACAAGGTTGTACAAGTAAGTACAAGTTTGTACAAGAATGTACAAGTGTGTACAAGGTTTTACAATTGTGTTAAAGGTTGTACAAGTGTGTACAAGGTTGTACAAGTGTGTACAAGGTTGTACAAGTGTGTACAAGCTTGTACAAGTGTGTACAAGCTTGTACAAGTGTGTACAAGGTTGTACAAGTGTGTACAAGGTTGTACAAGTGTGTACAAGTTTGTTCAAGTGTGTACAAGTTTGTACAAGGTTGTACAAATGTGTACAAGGGTGTACAAAAGTGTACAAGGGTGCACAAGTTTGTACAAGGGTGTACAAGTGTGTACAAGTTTGTACAAGTGTGTACAAGCTTGTACAAGGGTTTACAGGTTTGTACAAGGTTGTACAAGTGTGTACAAGGGTGTACAAGTATGTACAAGAATGTACAAGTTTGTACAAGTGTGTACAAGGGTGTACAAGTATGTACAAGAATGTTCAAGTTTGTACAAGTGTGTACAAGGGTGTACAAATGTGTACAAGGATGTAAAAGTTTGTACAAGTGTGTACAAGTTTGTAGTAGGTTGTACAAGGTTGTACAAGTGTGTACAAGGTTGTACAAGTGTATACAAGGTTGTACAAGTGTGTACAAGGTTGTACAAGTGTGTACAAGGTTGTACAAGGTTGTACAAGTGTGTACAAGGTTGTACAAGTGTGTACAAGGTTGTACAAGTGTGGACAAGGGTTCACAAGTGTGTACAAGGGTGTACAATCGTGTACAAGCTTGTACAATCGTGTACAAGCTTGTACAAGTGTGTACAAGGGTTTACAGGTTTGTACAAGGTTGTACAAGTGTGTACAAGGGTGTACAAATGTGTACAAGGATGTAAAAGTTTATACAAGTGTGTACAAGGTTGTTTAAGTGTGTACAATGTTTTACAATTGTGTACAAGGTTGTACAAGTGTGTACAAGGTTGTACAAGTGTGTACAAGGATGTACAAGTGTGTACAAGGTTGTACAAGTGTGTACAAGTTTGTACAAGTGTGTACAAGTTTGTACAAGTGTGTACAAGTTTGTACAAGGTTGTACAAATGTGTACAAGGGTGTACAAAAGTGTACAAGGGTGCACAAGTTTGTACAAGGGTGTACAAGTGTGTACAAGGGTGTACAGGTTTGTACAAGGTTGTACAAGTGTGTACAAGCTTGAACAAGTGTGTACAAGGTTGTACAAGTGTTTACAAGGTTGTACAAGTGTGTACAAGGTTGCACAAGTGTGTACAAGGTTGCACAAGTGTGTACAAGAGTGTACAATCGTGTACAAGCTTGTACAAGTGTGTACAAGGGTGTACAGGTTTGTACAAGGTTGTACAAGTGTGTACAAGGTTTTACAATTGTGTACAAGGTTGTACAAGTGTGTACAAGGTTGTACAAGTGTGTACAAGGTTGTACAAGTGTGTACAAGCTTGTACAAGTGTGTACAAGGTTGTACAAGTGTGTACATGGTTGTTCAAGTGTGTACATGTTTGTACAAGTGTGTTTAAGTTTGTACAAGGTTGTACAAATGTGTACAAGGGTGTACAAAAGTGTACAAGGGTGCACAAGTTTGTACAAGGGTGTACAAGTGTGTACAAGCTTGTACAAGTGTGTACAAGCTTGTACAAGGGTTTACAGGTTTGTACAAGGTTGTACAAGTGTGTACAAGGGTGTACAAGTATGTACAAGAATGTACAAGTTTGTACAAGTGTGTACAAGGGTGTACAAGTATGTACAAGAATGTACAAGTTTGTACAAGTGTGTACAAGGATGTACAAATGTGTACAAGGATGTAAAAGTTTGTACAAGTGTGTACAAGTTTGTACAAGGTTGTACAAGGTTGTACAAGTGTGTACAAGGTTGTACAAGTGTGTACAAGGTTGTACAAGTGTGTACAAGGTTGTACAAGTGTGTACAAGGTTGTACAAGTGTGTACAAGGGTGCACAAGTGTGTACAATGGTGTACAATCGTGTACAAGCTTGTACAATCGTGTACATGCTTGTTTCAAGTTTGTACAAGGGTTTACAGGTTTGTACAAGGTTGTACAAGTGTGTACAAGGGTGTACAAGTATGTACAATAATGTACAAGTTTGTACAAGTGTGTACAAGGGTGTACAAATGTGTACAAGGATGTAAAAGTTTGTACAAGTGTGTACAAGTTTGTACAAGGTTGTACAAGGTTGTACAAGTGTGTACAAGGTTGTACAAGGTTGTACAAGTGTGTACAAGGTTGTACAAGTGTGTACAAGGTTGTACAAGTGTGTACAAGTTTGTACAAGTGTGTACAAGGGTGTACAATCGTGTACAAGCTTGTACAAGTGTGTACAAGGGTGTACAGGTTTGTACAAGGTTGTACAAGTGTGTACAAGGTTGTACAAGTGTGTACAAGGGTGTACAAGTTTGTACAAGTGTGTACAAGTTTGTACAATTGTGTACACGTTTGTACAAGGTTGTACAAATGTATACAAGGGTGTACAAAAGTGTACAAGGGTGCACAAGTTTGTACAAGGGTGTACAAGTGTGTACAAGCTTGTACAAGTGTGTACAAGCTTGTACAAGTGTGTACAAGGGTGTACAGGTTTGTACAAGGTTGTACAAGTGTTTACAAGGGTGTACAAGTATGCACAAGAATGTACAAGTTTGTACAAGTGTGTACAAGTTTGTAAAAGGTTGTACAAGTGTATACAAGGGTGTACAAGTGTGTACAAGGGTGCACAAGTGTGTACAAGGGTGTACAATCTTGTACATGCTTGTACAAGTGTGTACAAGGGTGTACAATCTTGTACATGCTTGTACAAGTGTGTACAAGGGTGTACAGGTTTGTACAAGGTTGTACAAGTGTGTACAAGGGTGTACAAATGTGTACAAGGATGTAAAAGTTTGTACAAGTGTGTACAAGTTTGTACAATGTTGTACAAGTAAGTACAAGTTTGTACAAGAATGTACAAGTGTGTACAAGGTTTTACAATTGTGTAAAAGGTTGTACAAGTGTGTACAAGGTTGTACAAGTGTGTACAAGGTTGTACAAGTGTGTACAAGGTTGTACAAGTGTGTACAAGTTTGTACAAGTGTGTACAAGTTTGTACAAGTGTGTACAAGGTTGTACAAGTGTGTACAAGGTTGTACAAGTGTGTACAAGGTTGTACAAGTGTGTACAAGGTTGTACAAGTGTGTACAAGGGTGTACAATCGTGTACATGCTTGTACAAGTTTTTACAAGGTTGTACAAGTGTGTACAAGGTTGTACAAGTGTGTACAAGGTTGTACAAACGTGTACAAGGTTGTACAAACGTGTACAAGGTTGTACAAGTGTGTACAAGGTTGTACAAGTGTGTACAAGGTTGTATAAGTGTGTACAAGGGTGTACAGGTTTGTACAAGGTTGTACAAGTGTTTACAAGGGTGTACAAGGGTGTACAAGTTTGTAAAAGTGTGTACAAGTTTGTACAAGTGTGTACAAGTTTGTACAAGGTTGTACTAATGTATACAAGGGTGTACAAAAGTGTACAAGGGTGCACAAGTTTGTACAAGGGTGTACAAGTGTGTACAAGCTTGTACAAGTGTGTACAAGCTTGTACAAGTGTGTACAAGGGTGTACAGTTTTGTACAAGGTTGTACAAGTGTTTACAAGGGTGTACAAAAGAATGTACAAGTTTGTACAAGTGTGTACAAGTTTGTAAAAGGTTGTACAAGTGTGTACAAGGTTGTACAAGTGTGTACAAGGTTGTATCATAGTGTACAAGGTTGTACAAGTGTGTACAAAGGTGTACAAGTGTGTAAAAGGTTGTACAAGTGTGTACAAAGTTGTACAAGTGTGTACATGGTTGTACAAGGTTGTACAATTGTGTACAAGGTTGTACAAGTGTGTACAAGGGTGCACAAGTTTGTACAAGGGTGTACAAGTGTGTACAAGCTTGTACAAGTGTGTACAAGCTTGTACAAGTGTGTACAAGTGTGTACAAGTTTGTACAAGGTTGTACAAGTGTTTACAAGTGTGTACAAGTATGTACAAGAATGTTCAAGTTTGTACAAGTGTGTACAAGTTTGTAAAAGGTTGTACAAGTGTGTACAAGGGTGTACAAGTGTGTACAAGGGTGCACAAGTGTGTACAAGGGTGTACAATCGTGTACAAGCTTGTACAAGTGTGTACAAGGGTGTACAGGTTTGTACAAGGTTGTACAAGTGTGTACAAGGGTGTACAAATGTGTACAAGGATGTAAAAGTTTGTACAAGTGTGTACAAGTTTGTACAAGGTTGTACAAGTAAGTACAAGTTTGTACAAGAATGTACAAGTGTGTACAAGGTTTTACAATTGTGTTAAAGGTTGTACAAGTGTGTACAAGGTTGTACAAGTGTGTACAAGGTTGTACAAGTGTGTACAAGCTTGTACAAGTGTGTACAAGGTTGTACAAGTGTGTACAAGGTTGTACAAGTGTGTACAAGTTTGTTCAAGTGTGTACAAGTTTGTACAAGGTTGTACAAATGTGTACAAGGGTGTACAAAAGTGTACAAGGGTGCACAAGTTTGTACAAGGGTGTACAAGTGTGTACAAGTTTGTACAAGTGTGTACAAGCTTGTACAAGGGTTTACAGGTTTGTACAAGGTTGTACAAGTGTGTACAAGGGTGTACAAGTATGTACAAGAATGTACAAGTTTGTACAAGTGTGTACAAGGGTGTACAAGTATGTACAAGAATGTTCAAGTTTGTACAAGTGTGTACAAGGGTGTACAAATGTGTACAAGGATGTAAAAGTTTGTACAAGTGTGTACAAGTTTGTAGTAGGTTGTACAAGGTTGTACAAGTGTGTACAAGGTTGTACAAGTGTATACAAGGTTGTACAAGTGTGTACAAGGTTGTACAAGTGTGTACAAGGTTGTACAAGGTTGTACAAGTGTGTACAAGGTTGTACAAGTGTGTACAAGGTTGTACAAGTGTGGACAAGGGTTCACAAGTGTGTACAAGGGTGTACAATCGTGTACAAGCTTGTACAATCGTGTACAAGCTTGTACAATCGTGTACAAGCTTGTACAAGTGTGTACAAGGGTTTACAGGTTTGTACAAGGTTGTACAAGTGTGTACAAGGGTGTACAAATGTGTACAAGGATGTAAAAGTTTATACAAGTGTGTACAAGGTTGTTTAAGTGTGTACAATGTTTTACAATTGTGTACAAGGTTGTACAAGTGTGTACAAGGTTGTACAAGTGTGTACAAGGATGTACAAGTGTGTACAAGGTTGTACAAGTGTGTACAAGTTTGTACAAGTGTGTACAAGTTTGTACAAGTGTGTACAAGTTTGTACAAGGTTGTACAAATGTGTACAAGGGTGTACAAAAGTGTACAAGGGTGCACAAGTTTGTACAAGGGTGTACAAGTGTGTACAAGGGTGTACAGGTTTGTACAAGGTTGTACAAGTGTGTACAAGCTTGAACAAGTGTGTACAAGGTTGTACAAGTGTTTACAAGGTTGTACAAGTGTGTACAAGGTTGCACAAGTGTGTACAAGGTTGCACAAGTGTGTACAAGAGTGTACAATCGTGTACAAGCTTGTACAAGTGTGTACAAGGGTGTACAGGTTTGTACAAGGTTGTACAAGTGTGTACAAGGTTTTACAATTGTGTACAAGGTTGTACAAGTGTGTACAAGGTTGTACAAGTGTGTACAAGGTTGTACAAGTGTGTACAAGCTTGTACAAGTGTGTACAAGGTTGTACAAGTGTGTACATGGTTGTTCAAGTGTGTACATGTTTGTACAAGTGTGTTTAAGTTTGTACAAGGTTGTACAAATGTGTACAAGGGTGTACAAAAGTGTACAAGGGTGCACAAGTTTGTACAAGGGTGTACAAGTGTGTACAAGCTTGTACAAGTGTGTACAAGCTTGTACAAGGGTTTACAGGTTTGTACAAGGTTGTACAAGTGTGTACAAGGGTGTACAAGTATGTACAAGAATGTACAAGTTTGTACAAGTGTGTACAAGGGTGTACAAGTATGTACAAGAATGTACAAGTGTGTACAAGTTTGTACAAGGTTGTACAAGGTTGTACAAGTGTGTACAAGGTTGTACAAGTGTGTACAAGGTTGTACAAGTGTGTACAAGGTTGTACAAGTGTGTACAAGGTTGTACAAGTGTGTACAAGGGTGCACAAGTGTGTACAAGGGTGTACAATCGTGTACAAGCTTGTACAATCGTGTACATGCTTGTTTCAAGTTTGTACAAGGGTTTACAGGTTTGTACAAGGTTGTACAAGTGTGTACAAGGGTGTACAAGTATGTACAATAATGTACAAGTTTGTACAAGTGTGTACAAGGGTGTACAAATGTGTACAAGGATGTAAAAGTTTGTACAAGTGTGTACAAGTTTGTACAAGGTTGTACAAGGTTGTACAAGTGTGTACAAGGTTGTACAAGGTTGTACAAGTGTGTACAAGGTTGTACAAGTGTGTACAAGGTTGTACAAGTGTGTACAAGTTTGTACAAGTGTGTACAAGGGTGTACAATCGTGTACAAGCTTGTACAAGTGTGTACAAGGGTGTACAGGTTTGTACAAGGTTGTACAAGTGTGTACAAGGTTGTACAAGTGTGTACAAGGGTGTACAAGTTTGTACAAGTGTGTACAAGTTTGTACAATTGTGTACACGTTTGTACAAGGTTGTACAAATGTATACAAGGGTGTACAAAAGTGTACAAGGGTGCACAAGTTTGTACAAGGGTGTACAAGTGTGTACAAGCTTGTACAAGTGTGTACAAGCTTGTACAAGTGTGTACAAGGGTGTACAGGTTTGTACAAGGTTGTACAAGTGTTTACAAGGGTGTACAAGTATGCACAAGAATGTACAAGTTTGTACAAGTGTGTACAAGTTTGTAAAAGGTTGTACAAGTGTATACAAGGGTGTACAAGTGTGTACAAGGGTGCACAAGTGTGTACAAGGGTGTACAATCTTGTACATGCTTGTACAAGTGTGTACAAGGGTGTACAGGTTTGTACAAGGTTGTACAAGTGTGTACAAGGGTGTACAAATGTGTACAAGGATGTAAAAGTTTGTACAAGTGTGTACAAGTTTGTACAATGTTGTACAAGTAAGTACAAGTTTGTACAAGAATGTACAAGTGTGTACAAGGTTTTACAATTGTGTAAAAGGTTGTACAAGTGTGTACAAGGTTGTACAAGTGTGTACAAGGTTGTACAAGTGTGTACAAGGTTGTACAAGTGTGTACAAGTTTGTACAAGTGTGTACAAGTTTGTACAAGTGTGTACAAGGTTGTACAAGTGTGTACAAGGTTGTACAAGTGTGTACAAGGTTGTACAAGTGTGTACAAGGTTGTACAAGTGTGTACAAGGTTGTACAAGTGTGTACAAGGGTGTACAATCGTGTACATGCTTGTACAAGTTTTTACAAGGTTGTACAAGTGTGTACAAGGTTGTACAAGTGTGTACAAGGTTGTACAAACGTGTACAAGGTTGTACAAGTGTGTACAAGGTTGTACAAGTGTGTACAAGGTTGTATAAGTGTGTACAAAGGTGTACAAGTGTGTACAAGGTTGTACAAGTGTGTACAAGGTTGTACAAGTGTGTACATGGTTGTACAAGGTTGTACAATTGTGTACAAGGTTGTACAAGTGTGTACAAGGTTGTACAAGTGTGTACAAGGGTGTACAAGTTTGTAAAAGTGTGTACAAGTTTGTACAAGTGTGTACAAGTTTGTACAAGGTTGTACTAATGTATACAAGGGTGTACAAAAGTGTACAAGGGTGCACAAGTTTGTACAAGGGTGTACAAGTGTGTACAAGCTTGTACAAGTGTGTACAAGCTTGTACAAGTGTGTACAAGGGTGTACAGGTTTGTACAAGGTTGTACAAGTGTTTACAAGGGTGTACAAAAGAATGTACAAGTTTGTACAAGTGTGTACAAGTTTGTAAAAGGTTGTACAAGTGTGTACAAGGTTGTACAAGTGTGTACAAGGTTGTATCATAGTGTACAAGGTTGTACAAGTGTGTACAAAGGTGTACAAGTGTGTAAAAGGTTGTACAAGTGTGTACAAAGTTGTACAAGTGTGTACATGGTTGTACAAGGTTGTACAATTGTGTACAAGGTTGTACAAGTGTGTACAAGGGTGCACAAGTTTGTACAAGGGTGTACAAGTGTGTACAAGCTTGTACAAGTGTGTACAAGCTTGTACAAGTGTGTACAAGTGTGTACAAGTTTGTACAAGGTTGTACAAGTGTTTACAAGTGTGTACAAGTATGTACAAGAATGTTCAAGTTTGTACAAGTGTGTACAAGTTTGTAAAAGGTTGTACAAGTGTGTACAAGGGTGTACAAGTGTGTACAAGGGTGCACAAGTGTGTACAAGGGTGTACAATCGTGTACAAGCTTGTACAAGTGTGTACAAGGGTGTACAGGTTTGTACAAGGTTGTACAAGTGTGTACAAGGGTGTACAAATGTGTACAAGGATGTAAAAGTTTGTACAAGTGTGTACAAGTTTGTACAAGGTTGTACAAGTAAGTACAAGTTTGTACAAGAATGTACAAGTGTGTACAAGGTTTTACAATTGTGTTAAAGGTTGTACAAGTGTGTACAAGCTTGAACAAGTGTGTACAAGGTTGTACAAGTGTTTACAAGGTTGTACAAGTGTGTACAAGGTTGCACAAGTGTGTACAAGGTTGCACAAGTGTGTACAAGAGTGTACAATCGTGTACAAGCTTGTACAAGTGTGTACAAGGGTGTACAGGTTTGTACAAGGTTGTACAAGTGTGTACAAGGTTTTACAATTGTGTACAAGGTTGTACAAGTGTGTACAAGGTTGTACAAGTGTGTACAAGGTTGTACAAGTGTGTACAAGCTTGTACAAGTGTGTACAAGGTTGTACAAGTGTGTACATGGTTGTTCAAGTGTGTACATGTTTGTACAAGTGTGTTTAAGTTTGTACAAGGTTGTACAAATGTGTACAAGGGTGTACAAAAGTGTACAAGGGTGCACAAGTTTGTACAAGGGTGTACAAGTGTGTACAAGCTTGTACAAGTGTGTACAAGCTTGTACAAGGGTTTACAGGTTTGTACAAGGTTGTACAAGTGTGTACAAGGGTGTACAAGTATGTACAAGAATGTACAAGTTTGTACAAGTGTGTACAAGGGTGTACAAGTATGTACAAGAATGTACAAGTTTGTACAAGTGTGTACAAGGATGTACAAATGTGTACAAGGATGTAAAAGTTTGTACAAGTGTGTACAAGTTTGTACAAGGTTGTACAAGGTTGTACAAGTGTGTACAAGGTTGTACAAGTGTGTACAAGGTTGTACAAGTGTGTACAAGGTTGTACAAGTGTGTACAAGGTTGTACAAGTGTGTACAAGGGTGCACAAGTGTGTACAATGGTGTACAATCGTGTACAAGCTTGTACAATCGTGTACATGCTTGTTTCAAGTTTGTACAAGGGTTTATAGGTTTGTACAAGGTTGTACAAGTGTGTACAAGGGTGTACAAGTATGTACAATAATGTACAAGTTTGTACAAGTGTGTACAAGGGTGTACAAATGTGTACAAGGATGTAAAAGTTTGTACAAGTGTGTACAAGTTTGTACAAGGTTGTACAAGGTTGTACAAGTGTGTACAAGGTTGTACAAGGTTGTACAAGTGTGTACAAGGTTGTACAAGTGTGTACAAGGTTGTACAAGTGTGTACAAGTTTGTACAAGTGTGTACAAGGGTGTACAATCGTGTACAAGCTTGTACAAGTGTGTACAAGGGTGTACAGGTTTGTACAAGGTTGTACAAGTGTGTACAAGGTTGTACAAGTGTGTACAAGGGTGTACAAGTTTGTACAAGTGTGTACAAGTTTGTACAATTGTGTACACGTTTGTACAAGGTTGTACAAATGTATACAAGGGTGTACAAAAGTGTACAAGGGTGCACAAGTTTGTACAAGGGTGTACAAGTGTGTACAAGCTTGTACAAGTGTGTACAAGCTTGTACAAGTGTGTACAAGGGTGTACAGGTTTGTACAAGGTTGTACAAGTGTTTACAAGGGTGTACAAGTATGCACAAGAATGTACAAGTTTGTACAAGTGTGTACAAGTTTGTAAAAGGTTGTACAAGTGTATACAAGGGTGTACAAGTGTGTACAAGGGTGCACAAGTGTGTACAAGGGTGTACAATCTTGTACATGCTTGTACAAGTGTGTACAAGGGTGTACAATCTTGTACATGCTTGTACAAGTGTGTACAAGGGTGTACAGGTTTGTACAAGGTTGTACAAGTGTGTACAAGGGTGTACAAATGTGTACAAGGATGTAAAAGTTTGTACAAGTGTGTACAAGTTTGTACAATGTTGTACAAGTAAGTACAAGTTTGTACAAGAATGTACAAGTGTGTACAAGGTTTTACAATTGTGTAAAAGGTTGTACAAGTGTGTACAAGGTTGTACAAGTGTGTACAAGGTTGTACAAGTGTGTACAAGGTTGTACAAGTGTGTACAAGTTTGTACAAGTGTGTACAAGTTTGTACAAGTGTGTACAAGGTTGTACAAGTGTGTACAAGGTTGTACAAGTGTGTACAAGGTTGTACAAGTGTGTACAAGGTTGTACAAGTGTGTACAAGGGTGTACAATCGTGTACATGCTTGTACAAGTTTTTACAAGGTTGTACAAGTGTGTACAAGGTTGTACAAGTGTGTACAAGGTTGTACAAACGTGTACAAGGTTGTACAAACGTGTACAAGGTTGTACAAGTGTGTACAAGGTTGTACAAGTGTGTACAAGGTTGTATAAGTGTGTACAAGGGTGTACAGGTTTGTACAAGGTTGTACAAGTGTTTACAAGGGTGTACAAGGGTGTACAAGTTTGTAAAAGTGTGTACAAGTTTGTACAAGTGTGTACAAGTTTGTACAAGGTTGTACTAATGTATACAAGGGTGTACAAAAGTGTACAAGGGTGCACAAGTTTGTACAAGGGTGTACAAGTGTGTACAAGCTTGTACAAGTGTGTACAAGCTTGTACAAGTGTGTACAAGGTTGTACAAGTGTGTACAAGGTTGTACAAGTGTGTACAAGCTTGTACAAGTGTGTACAAGGTTGTACAAGTGTGTACATGGTTGTTCAAGTGTGTACATGTTTGTACAAGTGTGTTTAAGTTTGTACAAGGTTGTACAAATGTGTACAAGGGTGTACAAAAGTGTACAAGGGTGCACAAGTTTGTACAAGGGTGTACAAGTGTGTACAAGCTTGTACAAGTGTGTACAAGCTTGTACAAGGGTTTACAGGTTTGTACAAGGTTGTACAAGTGTGTACAAGGGTGTACAAGTATGTACAAGAATGTACAAGTTTGTACAAGTGTGTACAAGGGTGTACAAGTATGTACAAGAATGTACAAGTTTGTACAAGTGTGTACAAGGATGTACAAATGTGTACAAGGATGTAAAAGTTTGTACAAGTGTGTACAAGTTTGTACAAGGTTGTACAAGGTTGTACAAGTGTGTACAAGGTTGTACAAGTGTGTACAAGGTTGTACAAGTGTGTACAAGGTTGTACAAGTGTGTACAAGGTTGTACAAGTGTGTACAAGGGTGCACAAGTGTGTACAATGGTGTACAATCGTGTACAAGCTTGTACAATCGTGTACATGCTTGTTTCAAGTTTGTACAAGGGTTTACAGGTTTGTACAAGGTTGTACAAGTGTGTACAAGGGTGTACAAGTATGTACAATAATGTACAAGTTTGTACAAGTGTGTACAAGGGTGTACAAATGTGTACAAGGATGTAAAAGTTTGTACAAGTGTGTACAAGTTTGTACAAGGTTGTACAAGGTTGTACAAGTGTGTACAAGGTTGTACAAGGTTGTACAAGTGTGTACAAGGTTGTACAAGTGTGTACAAGGTTGTACAAGTGTGTACAAGTTTGTACAAGTGTGTACAAGGGTGTACAATCGTGTACAAGCTTGTACAAGTGTGTACAAGGGTGTACAGGTTTGTACAAGGTTGTACAAGTGTGTACAAGGTTGTACAAGTGTGTACAAGGGTGTACAAGTTTGTACAAGTGTGTACAAGTTTGTACAATTGTGTACACGTTTGTACAAGGTTGTACAAATGTATACAAGGGTGTACAAAAGTGTACAAGGGTGCACAAGTTTGTACAAGGGTGTACAAGTGTGTACAAGCTTGTACAAGTGTGTACAAGCTTGTACAAGTGTGTACAAGGGTGTACAGGTTTGTACAAGGTTGTACAAGTGTTTACAAGGGTGTACAAGTATGCACAAGAATGTACAAGTTTGTACAAGTGTGTACAAGTTTGTAAAAGGTTGTACAAGTGTATACAAGGGTGTACAAGTGTGTACAAGGGTGCACAAGTGTGTACAAGGGTGTACAATCTTGTACATGCTTGTACAAGTGTGTACAAGGGTGTACAATCTTGTACATGCTTGTACAAGTGTGTACAAGGGTGTACAGGTTTGTACAAGGTTGTACAAGTGTGTACAAGGGTGTACAAATGTGTACAAGGATGTAAAAGTTTGTACAAGTGTGTACAAGTTTGTACAATGTTGTACAAGTAAGTACAAGTTTGTACAAGAATGTACAAGTGTGTACAAGGTTTTACAATTGTGTAAAAGGTTGTACAAGTGTGTACAAGGTTGTACAAGTGTGTACAAGGTTGTACAAGTGTGTACAAGGTTGTACAAGTGTGTACAAGTTTGTACAAGTGTGTACAAGTTTGTACAAGTGTGTACAAGGTTGTACAAGTGTGTACAAGGTTGTACAAGTGTGTACAAGGTTGTACAAGTGTGTACAAGGTTGTACAAGTGTGTACAAGGGTGTACAATCGTGTACATGCTTGTACAAGTTTTTACAAGGTTGTACAAGTGTGTACAAGGTTGTACAAGTGTGTACAAGGTTGTACAAACGTGTACAAGGTTGTACAAACGTGTACAAGGTTGTACAAGTGTGTACAAGGTTGTACAAGTGTGTACAAGGTTGTATAAGTGTGTACAAGGGTGTACAGGTTTGTACAAGGTTGTACAAGTGTTTACAAGGGTGTACAAGGGTGTACAAGTTTGTAAAAGTGTGTACAAGTTTGTACAAGTGTGTACAAGTTTGTACAAGGTTGTACTAATGTATACAAGGGTGTACAAAAGTGTACAAGGGTGCACAAGTTTGTACAAGGGTGTACAAGTGTGTACAAGCTTGTACAAGTGTGTACAAGCTTGTACAAGTGTGTACAAGGGTGTACAGTTTTGTACAAGGTTGTACAAGTGTTTACAAGGGTGTACAAAAGAATGTACAAGTTTGTACAAGTGTGTACAAGTTTGTAAAAGGTTGTACAAGTGTGTACAAGGTTGTACAAGTGTGTACAAGGTTGTATCATAGTGTACAAGGTTGTACAAGTGTGTACAAAGGTGTACAAGTGTGTAAAAGGTTGTACAAGTGTGTACAAAGTTGTACAAGTGTGTACATGGTTGTACAAGGTTGTACAATTGTGTACAAGGTTGTACAAGTGTGTACAAGGGTGCACAAGTTTGTACAAGGGTGTACAAGTGTGTACAAGCTTGTACAAGTGTGTACAAGCTTGTACAAGTGTGTACAAGTGTGTACAAGTTTGTACAAGGTTGTACAAGTGTTTACAAGTGTGTACAAGTATGTACAAGAATGTTCAAGTTTGTACAAGTGTGTACAAGTTTGTAAAAGGTTGTACAAGTGTGTACAAGGGTGTACAAGTGTGTACAAGGGTGCACAAGTGTGTACAAGGGTGTACAATCGTGTACAAGCTTGTACAAGTGTGTACAAGGGTGTACAGGTTTGTACAAGGTTGTACAAGTGTGTACAAGGGTGTGCAAATGTGTACAAGGATGTAAAAGTTTGTACAAGTGTGTACAAGTTTGTACAAGGTTGTACAAGTAAGTACAAGTTTGTACAAGAATGTACAAGTGTGTACAAGGTTTTACAATTGTGTTAAAGGTTGTACAAGTGTGTACAAGGTTGTACAAGTGTGTACAAGGTTGTACAAGTGTGTACAAGCTTGTACAAGTGTGTACAAGGTTGTACAAGTGTGTACAAGGTTGTACAAGTGTGTACAAGTTTGTTCAAGTGTGTACAAGTTTGTACAAGGTTGTACAAATGTGTACAAGGGTGTACAAAAGTGTACAAGGGTGCACAAGTTTGTACAAGGGTGTACAAGTGTGTACAAGTTTGTACAAGTGTGTACAAGCTTGTACAAGGGTTTACAGGTTTGTACAAGGTTGTACAAGTGTGTACAAGGGTGTACAAGTATGTACAAGAATGTACAAGTTTGTACAAGTGTGTACAAGGGTGTACAAGTATGTACAAGAATGTTCAAGTTTGTACAAGTGTGTACAAGGGTGTACAAATGTGTACAAGGATGTAAAAGTTTGTACAAGTGTGTACAAGTTTGTAGTAGGTTGTACAAGGTTGTACAAGTGTGTACAAGGTTGTACAAGTGTATACAAGGTTGTACAAGTGTGTACAAGGTTGTACAAGTGTGTACAAGGTTGTACAAGGTTGTACAAGTGTGTACAAGGTTGTACAAGTGTGTACAAGGTTGTACAAGTGTGGACAAGGGTTCACAAGTGTGTACAAGGGTGTACAATCGTGTACAAGCTTGTACAATCGTGTACAAGCTTGTACAAGTGTGTACAAGGGTTTACAGGTTTGTACAAGGTTGTACAAGTGTGTACAAGGGTGTACAAATGTGTACAAGGATGTAAAAGTTTATACAAGTGTGTACAAGGTTGTTTAAGTGTGTACAATGTTTTACAATTGTGTACAAGGTTGTACAAGTGTGTACAAGGTTGTACAAGTGTGTACAAGGATGTACAAGTGTGTACAAGGTTGTACAAGTGTGTACAAGTTTGTACAAGTGTGTACAAGTTTGTACAAGTGTGTACAAGTTTGTACAAGGTTGTACAAATGTGTACAAGGGTGTACAAAAGTGTACAAGGGTGCACAAGTTTGTACAAGGGTGTACAAGTGTGTACAAGGGTGTACAGGTTTGTACAAGGTTGTACAAGTGTGTACAAGCTTGAACAAGTGTGTACAAGGTTGTACAAGTGTTTACAAGGTTGTACAAGTGTTTACAAGGTTGTACAAGTGTGTACAAGGTTGCACAAGTGTGTACAAGGTTGCACAAGTGTGTACAAGAGTGTACAATCGTGTACAAGCTTGTACAAGTGTGTACAAGGGTGTACAGGTTTGTACAAGGTTGTACAAGTGTGTACAAGGTTTTACAATTGTGTACAAGGTTGTACAAGTGTGTACAAGGTTGTACAAGTGTGTACAAGGTTGTACAAGTGTGTACAAGCTTGTACAAGTGTGTACAAGGTTGTACAAGTGTGTACATGGTTGTTCAAGTGTGTACATGTTTGTACAAGTGTGTTTAAGTTTGTACAAGGTTGTACAAATGTGTACAAGGGTGTACAAAAGTGTACAAGGGTGCACAAGTTTGTACAAGGGTGTACAAGTGTGTACAAGCTTGTACAAGTGTGTACAAGCTTGTACAAGGGTTTACAGGTTTGTACAAGGTTGTACAAGTGTGTACAAGGGTGTACAAGTATGTACAAGAATGTACAAGTTTGTACAAGTGTGTACAAGGGTGTACAAGTATGTACAAGAATGTACAAGTTTGTACAAGTGTGTACAAGGATGTACAAATGTGTACAAGGATGTAAAAGTTTGTACAAGTGTGTACAAGTTTGTACAAGGTTGTACAAGGTTGTACAAGTGTGTACAAGGTTGTACAAGTGTGTACAAGGTTGTACAAGTGTGTACAAGGTTGTACAAGTGTGTACAAGGTTGTACAAGTGTGTACAAGGGTGCACAAGTGTGTACAAGGGTGTACAATCGTGTACAAGCTTGTACAATCGTGTACATGCTTGTTTCAAGTTTGTACAAGGGTTTACAGGTTTGTACAAGGTTGTACAAGTGTGTACAAGGGTGTACAAGTATGTACAATAATGTACAAGTTTGTACAAGTGTGTACAAGGGTGTACAAATGTGTACAAGGATGTAAAAGTTTGTACAAGTGTGTACAAGTTTGTACAAGGTTGTACAAGGTTGTACAAGTGTGTACAAGGTTGTACAAGGTTGTACAAGTGTGTACAAGGTTGTACAAGTGTGTACAAGGTTGTACAAGTGTGTACAAGTTTGTACAAGTGTGTACAAGGGTGTACAATCGTGTACAAGCTTGTACAAGTGTGTACAAGGGTGTACAGGTTTGTACAAGGTTGTACAAGTGTGTACAAGGTTGTACAAGTGTGTACAAGGGTGTACAAGTTTGTACAAGTGTGTACAAGTTTGTACAATTGTGTACACGTTTGTACAAGGTTGTACAAATGTATACAAGGGTGTACAAAAGTGTACAAGGGTGCACAAGTTTGTACAAGGGTGTACAAGTGTGTACAAGCTTGTACAAGTGTGTACAAGCTTGTACAAGTGTGTACAAGGGTGTACAGGTTTGTACAAGGTTGTACAAGTGTTTACAAGGGTGTACAAGTATGCACAAGAATGTACAAGTTTGTACAAGTGTGTACAAGTTTGTAAAAGGTTGTACAAGTGTATACAAGGGTGTACAAGTGTGTACAAGGGTGCACAAGTGTGTACAAGGGTGTACAATCTTGTACATGCTTGTACAAGTGTGTACAAGGGTGTACAGGTTTGTACAAGGTTGTACAAGTGTGTACAAGGGTGTACAAATGTGTACAAGGATGTAAAAGTTTGTACAAGTGTGTACAAGTTTGTACAATGTTGTACAAGTAAGTACAAGTTTGTACAAGAATGTACAAGTGTGTACAAGGTTTTACAATTGTGTAAAAGGTTGTACAAGTGTGTACAAGGTTGTACAAGTGTGTACAAGGTTGTACAAGTGTGTACAAGGTTGTACAAGTGTGTACAAGTTTGTACAAGTGTGTACAAGTTTGTACAAGTGTGTACAAGGTTGTACAAGTGTGTACAAGGTTGTACAAGTGTGTACAAGGTTGTACAAGTGTGTACAAGGTTGTACAAGTGTGTACAAGGTTGTACAAGTGTGTACAAGGGTGTACAATCGTGTACATGCTTGTACAAGTTTTTACAAGGTTGTACAAGTGTGTACAAGGTTGTACAAGTGTGTACAAGGTTGTACAAACGTGTACAAGGTTGTACAAGTGTGTACAAGGTTGTACAAGTGTGTACAAGGTTGTATAAGTGTGTACAAAGGTGTACAAGTGTGTACAAGGTTGTACAAGTGTGTACAAGGTTGTACAAGTGTGTACATGGTTGTACAAGGTTGTACAATTGTGTACAAGGTTGTACAAGTGTGTACAAGGTTGTACAAGTGTGTACAAGGGTGTACAAGTTTGTAAAAGTGTGTACAAGTTTGTACAAGTGTGTACAAGTTTGTACAAGGTTGTACTAATGTATACAAGGGTGTACAAAAGTGTACAAGGGTGCACAAGTTTGTACAAGGGTGTACAAGTGTGTACAAGCTTGTACAAGTGTGTACAAGCTTGTACAAGTGTGTACAAGGGTGTACAGGTTTGTACAAGGTTGTACAAGTGTTTACAAGGGTGTACAAAAGAATGTACAAGTTTGTACAAGTGTGTACAAGTTTGTAAAAGGTTGTACAAGTGTGTACAAGGTTGTACAAGTGTGTACAAGGTTGTATCATAGTGTACAAGGTTGTACAAGTGTGTACAAAGGTGTACAAGTGTGTAAAAGGTTGTACAAGTGTGTACAAAGTTGTACAAGTGTGTACATGGTTGTACAAGGTTGTACAATTGTGTACAAGGTTGTACAAGTGTGTACAAGGGTGCACAAGTTTGTACAAGGGTGTACAAGTGTGTACAAGCTTGTACAAGTGTGTACAAGCTTGTACAAGTGTGTACAAGTGTGTACAAGTTTGTACAAGGTTGTACAAGTGTTTACAAGTGTGTACAAGTATGTACAAGAATGTTCAAGTTTGTACAAGTGTGTACAAGTTTGTAAAAGGTTGTACAAGTGTGTACAAGGGTGTACAAGTGTGTACAAGGGTGCACAAGTGTGTACAAGGGTGTACAATCGTGTACAAGCTTGTACAAGTGTGTACAAGGGTGTACAGGTTTGTACAAGGTTGTACAAGTGTGTACAAGGGTGTACAAATGTGTACGAGGATGTAAAAGTTTGTACAAGTGTGTACAAGTTTGTACAAGGTTGTACAAGTAAGTACAAGTTTGTACAAGAATGTACAAGTGTGTACAAGGTTTTACAATTGTGTTAAAGGTTGTACAAGTGTGTACAAGGTTGTACAAGTGTGTACAAGGTTGTACAAGTGTGTACAAGCTTGTACAAGTGTGTACAAGGTTGTACAAGTGTGTACAAGGTTGTACAAGTGTGTACAAGTTTGTTCAAGTGTGTACAAGTTTGTACAAGGTTGTACAAATGTGTACAAGGGTGTACAAAAGTGTACAAGGGTGCACAAGTTTGTACAAGGGTGTACAAGTGTGTACAAGTTTGTACAAGTGTGTACAAGCTTGTACAAGGGTTTACAGGTTTGTACAAGGTTGTACAAGTGTGTACAAGGGTGTACAAGTATGTACAAGAATGTACAAGTTTGTACAAGTGTGTACAAGGGTGTACAAGTATGTACAAGAATGTTCAAGTTTGTACAAGTGTGTACAAGGGTGTACAAATGTGTACAAGGATGTAAAAGTTTGTACAAGTGTGTACAAGTTTGTAGTAGGTTGTACAAGGTTGTACAAGTGTGTACAAGGTTGTACAAGTGTATACAAGGTTGTACAAGTGTGTACAAGGTTGTACAAGTGTGTACAAGGTTGTACAAGGTTGTACAAGTGTGTACAAGGTTGTACAAGTGTGTACAAGGTTGTACAAGTGTGGACAAGGGTTCACAAGTGTGTACAAGGGTGTACAATCGTGTACAAGCTTGTACAATCGTGTACAAGCTTGTACAAGTGTGTACAAGGGTTTACAGGTTTGTACAAGGTTGTACAAGTGTGTACAAGGGTGTACAAATGTGTACAAGGATGTAAAAGTTTATACAAGTGTGTACAAGGTTGTTTAAGTGTGTACAATGTTTTACAATTGTGTACAAGGTTGTACAAGTGTGTACAAGGTTGTACAAGTGTGTACAAGGATGTACAAGTGTGTACAAGGTTGTACAAGTGTGTACAAGTTTGTACAAGTGTGTACAAGTTTGTACAAGTGTGTACAAGTTTGTACAAGGTTGTACAAATGTGTACAAGGGTGTACAAAAGTGTACAAGGGTGCACAAGTTTGTACAAGGGTGTACAAGTGTGTACAAGGGTGTACAGGTTTGTACAAGGTTGTACAAGTGTGTACAAGCTTGAACAAGTGTGTACAAGGTTGTACAAGTGTTTACAAGGTTGTACAAGTGTGTACAAGGTTGCACAAGTGTGTACAAGGTTGCACAAGTGTGTACAAGAGTGTACAATCGTGTACAAGCTTGTACAAGTGTGTACAAGGGTGTACAGGTTTGTACAAGGTTGTACAAGTGTGTACAAGGTTTTACAATTGTGTACAAGGTTGTACAAGTGTGTACAAGGTTGTACAAGTGTGTACAAGGTTGTACAAGTGTGTACAAGCTTGTACAAGTGTGTACAAGGTTGTACAAGTGTGTACATGGTTGTTCAAGTGTGTACATGTTTGTACAAGTGTGTTTAAGTTTGTACAAGGATGTACAAATGTGTACAAGGGTGTACAAAAGTGTACAAGGGTGCACAAGTTTGTACAAGGGTGTACAAGTGTGTACAAGCTTGTACAAGTGTGTACAAGCTTGTACAAGGGTTTACAGGTTTGTACAAGGTTGTACAAGTGTGTACAAGGGTGTACAAGTATGTACAAGAATGTACAAGTTTGTACAAGTGTGTACAAGGGTGTACAAGTATGTACAAGAATGTACAAGTTTGTACAAGTGTGTACAAGGATGTACAAATGTGTACAAGGATGTAAAAGTTTGTACAAGTGTGTACAAGTTTGTACAAGGTTGTACAAGGTTGTACAAGTGTGTACAAGGTTGTACAAGTGTGTACAAGGTTGTACAAGTGTGTACAAGGTTGTACAAGTGTGTACAAGGTTGTACAAGTGTGTACAAGGGTGCACAAGTGTGTACAAGGGTGTACAATCGTGTACAAGCTTGTACAATCGTGTACATGCTTGTTTCAAGTTTGTACAAGGGTTTACAGGTTTGTACAAGGTTGTACAAGTGTGTACAAGGGTGTACAAGTATGTACAATAATGTACAAGTTTGTACAAGTGTGTACAAGGGTGTACAAATGTGTACAAGGATGTAAAAGTTTGTACAAGTGTGTACAAGTTTGTACAAGGTTGTACAAGGTTGTACAAGTGTGTACAAGGTTGTACAAGGTTGTACAAGTGTGTACAAGGTTGTACAAGTGTGTACAAGGTTGTACAAGTGTGTACAAGTTTGTACAAGTGTGTACAAGGGTGTACAATCGTGTACAAGCTTGTACAAGTGTGTACAAGGGTGTACAGGTTTGTACAAGGTTGTACAAGTGTGTACAAGGTTGTACAAGTGTGTACAAGGGTGTACAAGTTTGTACAAGTGTGTACAAGTTTGTACAATTGTGTACACGTTTGTACAAGGTTGTACAAATGTATACAAGGGTGTACAAAAGTGTACAAGGGTGCACAAGTTTGTACAAGGGTGTACAAGTGTGTACAAGCTTGTACAAGTGTGTACAAGCTTGTACAAGTGTGTACAAGGGTGTACAGGTTTGTACAAGGTTGTACAAGTGTTTACAAGGGTGTACAAGTATGCACAAGAATGTACAAGTTTGTACAAGTGTGTACAAGTTTGTAAAAGGTTGTACAAGTGTATACAAGGGTGTACAAGTGTGTACAAGGGTGCACAAGTGTGTACAAGGGTGTACAATCTTGTACATGCTTGTACAAGTGTGTACAAGGGTGTACAGGTTTGTACAAGGTTGTACAAGTGTGTACAAGGGTGTACAAATGTGTACAAGGATGTAAAAGTTTGTACAAGTGTGTACAAGTTTGTACAATGTTGTACAAGTAAGTACAAGTTTGTACAAGAATGTACAAGTGTGTACAAGGTTTTACAATTGTGTAAAAGGTTGTACAAGTGTGTACAAGGTTGTACAAGTGTGTACAAGGTTGTACAAGTGTGTACAAGGTTGTACAAGTGTGTACAAGTTTGTACAAGTGTGTACAAGTTTGTACAAGTGTGTACAAGGTTGTACAAGTGTGTACAAGGTTGTACAAGTGTGTACAAGGTTGTACAAGTGTGTACAAGGTTGTACAAGTGTGTACAAGGTTGTACAAGTGTGTACAAGGGTGTACAATCGTGTACATGCTTGTACAAGTTTTTACAAGGTTGTACAAGTGTGTACAAGGTTGTACAAGTGTGTACAAGGTTGTACAAACGTGTACAAGGTTGTACAAGTGTGTACAAGGTTGTACAAGTGTGTACAAGGTTGTATAAGTGTGTACAAAGGTGTACAAGTGTGTACAAGGTTGTACAAGTGTGTACAAGGTTGTACAAGTGTGTACATGGTTGTACAAGGTTGTACAATTGTGTACAAGGTTGTACAAGTGTGTACAAGGTTGTACAAGTGTGTACAAGGGTGTACAAGTTTGTAAAAGTGTGTACAAGTTTGTACAAGTGTGTACAAGTTTGTACAAGGTTGTACTAATGTATACAAGGGTGTACAAAAGTGTACAAGGGTGCACAAGTTTGTACAAGGGTGTACAAGTGTGTACAAGCTTGTACAAGTGTGTACAAGCTTGTACAAGTGTGTACAAGGGTGTACAGGTTTGTACAAGGTTGTACAAGTGTTTACAAGGGTGTACAAAAGAATGTACAAGTTTGTACAAGTGTGTACAAGTTTGTAAAAGGTTGTACAAGTGTGTACAAGGTTGTACAAGTGTGTACAAGGTTGTATCATAGTGTACAAGGTTGTACAAGTGTGTACAAAGGTGTACAAGTGTGTAAAAGGTTGTACAAGTGTGTACAAAGTTGTACAAGTGTGTACATGGTTGTACAAGGTTGTACAATTGTGTACAAGGTTGTACAAGTGTGTACAAGTATGTACAAGAATGTTCAAGTTTGTACAAGTGTGTACAAGTTTGTAAAAGGTTGTACAAGTGTGTACAAGGGTGTACAAGTGTGTACAAGGGTGCACAAGTGTGTACAAGGGTGTACAATCGTGTACAAGCTTGTACAAGTGTGTACAAGGGTGTACAGGTTTGTACAAGGTTGTACAAGTGTGTACAAGGGTGTACAAATGTGTACAAGGATGTAAAAGTTTGTACAAGTGTGTACAAGTTTGTACAAGGTTGTACAAGTAAGTACAAGTTTGTACAAGAATGTACAAGTGTGTACAAGGTTTTACAATTGTGTTAAAGGTTGTACAAGTGTGTACAAGGTTGTACAAGTGTGTACAAGGTTGTACAAGTGTGTACAAGCTTGTACAAGTGTGTACAAGGTTGTACAAGTGTGTACAAGGTTGTACAAGTGTGTACAAGTTTGTTCAAGTGTGTACAAGTTTGTACAAGGTTGTACAAATGTGTACAAGGGTGTACAAAAGTGTACAAGGGTGCACAAGTTTGTACAAGGGTGTACAAGTGTGTACAAGTTTGTACAAGTGTGTACAAGCTTGTACAAGGGTTTACAGGTTTGTACAAGGTTGTACAAGTGTGTACAAGGGTGTACAAGTATGTACAAGAATGTACAAGTTTGTACAAGTGTGTACAAGGGTGTACAAGTATGTACAAGAATGTTCAAGTTTGTACAAGTGTGTACAAGGGTGTACAAATGTGTACAAGGATGTAAAAGTTTGTACAAGTGTGTACAAGTTTGTAGTAGGTTGTACAAGGTTGTACAAGTGTGTACAAGGTTGTACAAGTGTATACAAGGTTGTACAAGTGTGTACAAGGTTGTACAAGTGTGTACAAGGTTGTACAAGGTTGTACAAGTGTGTACAAGGTTGTACAAGTGTGTACAAGGTTGTACAAGTGTGGACAAGGGTTCACAAGTGTGTACAAGGGTGTACAATCGTGTACAAGCTTGTACAATCGTGTACAAGCTTGTACAAGTGTGTACAAGGGTTTACAGGTTTGTACAAGGTTGTACAAGTGTGTACAAGGGTGTACAAATGTGTACAAGGATGTAAAAGTTTATACAAGTGTGTACAAGGTTGTTTAAGTGTGTACAATGTTTTACAATTGTGTACAAGGTTGTACAAGTGTGTACAAGGTTGTACAAGTGTGTACAAGGATGTACAAGTGTGTACAAGGTTGTACAAGTGTGTACAAGTTTGTACAAGTGTGTACAAGTTTGTACAAGTGTGTACAAGTTTGTACAAGGTTGTACAAATGTGTACAAGGGTGTACAAAAGTGTACAAGGGTGCACAAGTTTGTACAAGGGTGTACAAGTGTGTACAAGGGTGTACAAGTTTGTAAAAGTGTGTACAAGTTTGTACAAGTGTGTACAAGTTTGTACAAGGTTGTACTAATGTATACAAGGGTGTACAAAAGTGTACAAGGGTGCACAAGTTTGTACAAGGGTGTACAAGTGTGTACAAGCTTGTACAAGTGTGTACAAGCTTGTACAAGTGTATACAAGGTTGTACAAGTGTGTACAAGGTTGTACAAGTGTGTACAAGGTTGTACAAGGTTGTACAAGTGTGTACAAGGTTGTACAAGTGTGTACAAGGTTGTACAAGTGTGGACAAGGGTTCACAAGTGTGTACAAGGGTGTACAATCGTGTACAAGCTTGTACAATCGTGTACAAGCTTGTACAAGTGTGTACAAGGGTTTACAGGTTTGTACAAGGTTGTACAAGTGTGTACAAGGGTGTACAAATGTGTACAAGGATGTAAAAGTTTATACAAGTGTGTACAAGGTTGTTTAAGTGTGTACAATGTTTTACAATTGTGTACAAGGTTGTACAAGTGTGTACAAGGTTGTACAAGTGTGTACAAGGATGTACAAGTGTGTACAAGGTTGTACAAGTGTGTACAAGTTTGTACAAGTGTGTACAAGTTTGTACAAGTGTGTACAAGTTTGTACAAGGTTGTACAAATGTGTACAAGGGTGTACAAAAGTGTACAAGGGTGCACAAGTTTGTACAAGGGTGTACAAGTGTGTACAAGGGTGTACAGGTTTGTACAAGGTTGTACAAGTGTGTACAAGCTTGAACAAGTGTGTACAAGGTTGTACAAGTGTTTACAAGGTTGTACAAGTGTGTACAAGGTTGCACAAGTGTGTACAAGGTTGCACAAGTGTGTACAAGAGTGTACAATCGTGTACAAGCTTGTACAAGTGTGTACAAGGGTGTACAGGTTTGTACAAGGTTGTACAAGTGTGTACAAGGTTTTACAATTGTGTACAAGGTTGTACAAGTGTGTACAAGGTTGTACAAGTGTGTACAAGGTTGTACAAGTGTGTACAAGCTTGTACAAGTGTGTACAAGGTTGTACAAGTGTGTACATGGTTGTTCAAGTGTGTACATGTTTGTACAAGTGTGTTTAAGTTTGTACAAGGTTGTACAAATGTGTACAAGGGTGTACAAAAGTGTACAAGGGTGCACAAGTTTGTACAAGGGTGTACAAGTGTGTACAAGCTTGTACAAGTGTGTACAAGCTTGTACAAGGGTTTACAGGTTTGTACAAGGTTGTACAAGTGTGTACAAGGGTGTACAAGTATGTACAAGAATGTACAAGTTTGTACAAGTGTGTACAAGGGTGTACAAGTATGTACAAGAATGTACAAGTTTGTACAAGTGTGTACAAGGATGTACAAATGTGTACAAGGATGTAAAAGTTTGTACAAGTGTGTACAAGTTTGTACAAGGTTGTACAAGGTTGTACAAGTGTGTACAAGGTTGTACAAGTGTGTACAAGGTTGTACAAGTGTGTACAAGGTTGTACAAGTGTGTACAAGGTTGTACAAGTGTGTACAAGGGTGCACAAGTGTGTACAAGGGTGTACAATCGTGTACAAGCTTGTACAATCATGTACATGCTTGTTTCAAGTTTGTACAAGGGTTTACAGGTTTGTACAAGGTTGTACAAGTGTGTACAAGGGTGTACAAGTATGTACAATAATGTACAAGTTTGTACAAGTGTGTACAAGGGTGTACAAATGTGTACAAGGATGTAAAAGTTTGTACAAGTGTGTACAAGTTTGTACAAGGTTGTACAAGGTTGTACAAGTGTGTACAAGGTTGTACAAGGTTGTACAAGTGTGTACAAGGTTGTACAAGTGTGTACAAGGTTGTACAAGTGTGTACAAGATTGTACAAGTGTGTACAAGGGTGTACAATCGTGTACAAGCTTGTACAAGTGTGTACAAGGGTGTACAGGTTTGTACAAGGTTGTACAAGTGTGTACAAGGTTGTACAAGTGTGTACAAGGGTGTACAAGTTTGTACAAGTGTGTACAAGTTTGTACAATTGTGTACACGTTTGTACAAGGTTGTACAAATGTATACAAGGGTGTACAAAAGTGTACAAGGGTGCACAAGTTTGTACAAGGGTGTACAAGTGTGTACAAGCTTGTACAAGTGTGTACAAGCTTGTACAAGTGTGTACAAGGGTGTACAGGTTTGTACAAGGTTGTACAAGTGTTTACAAGGGTGTACAAGTATGCACAAGAATGTACAAGTTTGTACAAGTGTGTACAAGTTTGTAAAAGGTTGTACAAGTGTATACAAGGGTGTACAAGTGTGTACAAGGGTGCACAAGTGTGTACAAGGGTGTACAATCTTGTACAAGCTTGTACAAGTGTGTACAAGGGTGTACAGGTTTGTACAAGGTTGTACAAGTGTGTACAAGGGTGTACAAATGTGTACAAGGATGTAAAAGTTTGTACAAGTGTGTACAAGTTTGTACAATGTTGTACAAGTAAGTACAAGTTTGTACAAGAATGTACAAGTGTGTACAAGGTTTTACAATTGTGTAAAAGGTTGTACAAGTGTGTACAAGGTTGTACAAGTGTGTACAAGGTTGTACAAGTGTGTACAAGGTTGTACAAGTGTGTACAAGTTTGTACAAGTGTGTACAAGTTTGTACAAGTGTGTACAAGGTTGTACAAGTGTGTACAAGGTTGTACAAGTGTGTACAAGGTTGTACAAGTGTGTACAAGGTTGTACAAGTGTGTACAAGGTTGTACAAGTGTGTACAAGGGTGTACAATCGTGTACATGCTTGTACAAGTTTTTACAAGGTTGTACAAGTGTGTACAAGGTTGTACAAGTGTGTACAAGGTTGTACAAACGTGTACAAGGTTGTACAAGTGTGTACAAGGTTGTACAAGTGTGTACAAGGTTGTATAAGTGTGTACAAAGGTGTACAAGTGTGTACAAGGTTGTACAAGTGTGTACAAGGTTGTACAAGTGTGTACATGGTTGTACAAGGTTGTACAATTGTGTACAAGGTTGTACAAGTGTGTACAAGGTTGTACAAGTGTGTACAAGGGTGTACAAGTTTGTAAAAGTGTGTACAAGTTTGTACAAGTGTGTACAAGTTTGTACAAGGTTGTACTAATGTATACAAGGGTGTACAAAAGTGTACAAGGGTGCACAAGTTTGTACAAGGGTGTACAAGTGTGTACAAGCTTGTACAAGTGTGTACAAGCTTGTACAAGTGTGTACAAGGGTGTACAGGTTTGTACAAGGTTGTACAAGTGTTTACAAGGGTGTACAAAAGAATGTACAAGTTTGTACAAGTGTGTACAAGTTTGTAAAAGGTTGTACAAGTGTGTACAAGGTTGTACAAGTGTGTACAAGGTTGTATCATAGTGTACAAGGTTGTACAAGTGTGTACAAAGGTGTACAAGTGTGTAAAAGGTTGTACAAGTGTGTACAAAGTTGTACAAGTGTGTACATGGTTGTACAAGGTTGTACAATTGTGTACAAGGTTGTACAAGTGTGTACAAGGGTGCACAAGTTTGTACAAGGGTGTACAAGTGTGTACAAGCTTGTACAAGTGTGTACAAGCTTGTACAAGTGTGTACAAGTGTGTACAAGTTTGTACAAGGTTGTACAAGTGTTTACAAGTGTGTACAAGTATGTACAAGAATGTTCAAGTTTGTACAAGTGTGTACAAGTTTGTAAAAGGTTGTACAAGTGTGTACAAGGGTGTACAAGTGTGTACAAGGGTGCACAAGTGTGTACAAGGGTGTACAATCGTGTACAAGCTTGTACAAGTGTGTACAAGGGTGTACAGGTTTGTACAAGGTTGTACAAGTGTGTACAAGGGTGTACAAATGTGTACAAGGATGTAAAAGTTTGTACAAGTGTGTACAAGTTTGTACAAGGTTGTACAAGTAAGTACAAGTTTGTACAAGAATGTACAAGTGTGTACAAGGTTTTACAATTGTGTAAAAGGTTGTACAAGTGTGTACAAGGTTGTACAAGTGTGTACAAGGTTGTACAAGTGTGTACAAGCTTGTACAAGTGTGTACAAGGTTGTACAAGTGTGTACAAGGTTGTACAAGTGTGTACAAGGTTGTACAAGTGTGTACAAGTTTGTTCAAGTGTGTACAAGTTTGTACAAGGTTGTACAAATGTGTACAAGGGTGTACAAAAGTGTACAAGGGTGCACAAGTTTGTACAAGGGTGTACAAGTGTGTACAAGTTTGTACAAGTGTGTACAAGCTTGTACAAGGGTTTACAGGTTTGTACAAGGTTGTACAAGTGTGTACAAGGGTGTACAAGTATGTACAAGAATGTACAAGTTTGTACAAGTGTGTACAAGGGTGTACAAGTATGTACAAGAATGTTCAAGTTTGTACAAGTGTGTACAAGGGTGTACAAATGTGTACAAGGATGTAAAAGTTTGTACAAGTGTGTACAAGTTTGTAGTAGGTTGTACAAGGTTGTACAAGTGTGTACAAGGTTGTACAAGTGTATACAAGGTTGTACAAGTGTGTACAAGGTTGTACAAGTGTGTACAAGGTTGTACAAGTGTGTACAAGGTTGTACAAGTGTGGACAAGGGTTCACAAGTGTGTACAAGGGTGTACAATCGTGTACAAGCTTGTACAATCGTGTACAAGCTTGTACAAGTGTGTACAAGGGTTTACAGGTTTGTACAAGGTTGTACAAGTGTGTACAAGGGTGTACAAATGTGTACAAGGATGTAAAAGTTTATACAAGTGTGTACAAGTTTGTACAAGGTTGTTTAAGTGTGTACAATGTTTTACAATTGTGTACAAGGTTGTACAAGTGTGTACAAGGTTGTACAAGTGTGTACAAGGATGTACAAGTGTGTACAAGGTTGTACAAGTGTGTACAAGTTTGTACAAGTGTGTACAAGTTTGTACAAGTGTGTACAAGTTTGTACAAGGTTGTACAAATGTGTACAAGGGTGTACAAAAGTGTACAAGGGTGCACAAGTTTGTACAAGGGTGTACAAGTGTGTACAAGGGTGTACAGGTTTGTACAAGGTTGTACAAGTGTGTACAAGCTTGAACAAGTGTGTACAAGGTTGTACAAGTGTTTACAAGGTTGTACAAGTGTGTACAAGGTTGCACAAGTGTGTACAAGGTTGCACAAGTGTGTACAAGAGTGTACAATCGTGTACAAGCTTGTACAAGTGTGTACAAGGGTGTACAGGTTTGTACAAGGTTGTACAAGTGTGTACAAGGTTTTACAATTGTGTACAAGGTTGTACAAGTGTGTACAAGGTTGTACAAGTGTGTACAAGGTTGTACAAGTGTGTACAAGCTTGTACAAGTGTGTACAAGGTTGTACAAGTGTGTACATGGTTGTTCAAGTGTGTACATGTTTGTACAAGTGTGTTTAAGTTTGTACAAGGTTGTACAAATGTGTACAAGGGTGTACAAAAGTGTACAAGGGTGCACAAGTTTGTACAAGGGTGTACAAGTGTGTACAAGCTTGTACAAGTGCGTACAATGGTGTACAGGTTTGTACTAGGTTGTACAAATGTGTACAAGGATGTACAAGTATGTACAAGAATGTACAATTTTGTACAAGTGTGTACAAGTTTGTAAAAGGTTGTACAAGTGTGTACAAGGGTGAACAAGTGTGTACAAGGTTGTACAAGTGTGTACAAGCTTGTACAAGTGTGTACAAGCTTGTACAAGTGTGTACAAGGGTGTACAAGTGTGTACAAGGTTGTACAAGTTTTTACAAGGTTGTACAAGTGTGTACAAGGTTGTACAAGTGTGTACAAGGTTGTACAAGTGTGTACAAGGTTGTACAAGTGTGTACAAGGTTGTACAAGGTTGTACAAGTGTGTACAAGGTTGTACAAGTGTGTACAAGGTTGTACAAGTGTGTACAAGGGTGTACAAGTTTGTACAAGTGTGTACAAGGTTGTACAAGTGTGTACAAGGGTGTACAAGTTTGTACAAGTGTGTACAAGTTTGTACAATTGTGTACAAGTTTGTACAAGGTTGTACAAATGTATACAAGGGTGCACAAGTGTGTACAAGGGTGTACAATCGTGTACAAGCTTGTACAAGTGTGTACAAGGGTGTACAGGTTTGTACAAGGTTGTACAAGTGTGTACAAGGGTGTACAAATGTGTACAAGGATGTAAAAGTTTGTACAAGTGTGTACAAGGTTGTACAAGCGTGTACAAGGTTGTACAAGTGTGTACAAGGTTGTACAAGTGTGTACAAGGTTGTACAAGTGTGTACAAGTTTGTTCAAGTGTGTACAAGTTTGTACAAGGTTGTACAAATGTGTACAAGGGTGTACAAAAGTGTACAAGGGTGCACAAGTTTGTACAAGGGTGTACAAGTGTGTACAAGCTTGTACAAGTGTGTACAAGCTTGTACAAGGGTTTACAGGTTTGTACAAGGTTGTACAAGTGTGTACAAGGGTGTACAAGTATGTACAAGAATGTACAAGTTTGTACAAGTGTGTACAAGGGTGTACAAGTATGTACAAGAATGTACAAGTTTGTACAAGTGTGTACAAGGATGTACAAATGTGTACAAGGATGTAAAAGTTTGTACAAGTGTGTACAAGTTTGTACAAGGTTGTACAAGGTTGTACAAGTGTGTACAAGGTTGTACAAGTGTGTACAAGGTTGTACAAGTGTGTACAAGGTTGTACAAGTGTGTACAAGGTTGTACAAGTGTGTACAAGGGTGCACAAGTGTGTACAAGGGTGTACAATCGTGTACAAGCTTGTACAATCGTGTACATGCTTTTTTCAAGTTTGTACAAGGGTTTACAGGTTTGTACAAGGTTGTACAAGTGTGTACAAGGGTGTACAAGTATGTACAATAATGTACAAGTTTGTACAAGTGTGTACAAGGGTGTACAAATGTGTACAAGGATGTAAAAGTTTGTACAAGTGTGTACAAGTTTGTACAAGGTTGTACAAGGTTGTACAAGTGTGTACAAGGTTGTACAAGGTTGTACAAGTGTGTACAAGGTTGTACAAGTGTGTACAAGGTTGTACAAGTGTGTACAAGTTTGTACAAGTGTGTACAAGTTTGTACAAGGTTGTACAAATGTGTACAAGGGTGTACAAAAGTGTACAAGGGTGCACAAGTTTGTACAAGGGTGTACAAGTGTGTACAAGGGTGTACAGGTTTGTACAAGGTTGTACACGTGTTTACAAGGTTGTACAAGTGTGTACAAGGTTGCACAAGTGTGTACAAGAGTGCACAATCGTGTACAAGCTTGTACAAGTGTGTACAAGTGTGCACAGGTTTGTACAAGGTTGTACAAGTGTGTACAAGGTTTTACAATTGTGTACAAGGTTTTACAAGTGTGTACAAGGTTGTACAAGTGTGTACAAGTTTGTACAAGTGTGTACAAGCTTGTACAAGTGTGTACAAGGTTGTACAAGTGTGTACATGGTTGTTCAAGTGTGTACATGTTGGTACAAGTGTGTTTAAGTTTGTACAAGGTTGTACAAGTGTGTACAAGGGTGAACAAGTGTGTACAAGGTTGTACAAGTGTGTACAAGCTTGTACAAGTGTGTACAAGGGTGTACAAGTGTGTACAAGGTTGTACAAGTTTTTACAAGGTTGTACAAGTGTGTACAAGGTTGTACAAGCGTGTACAAGGTTGTACAAGTTTGTACAAGGTTGTACAAGTGTGTACAAGGTTGTATAAGTGTGTACAAGGTTGAAAAAGTGTGTACAAGGTTGTAAAAGTGTGTACAAGGTTGTACAAGTGTGTACAAGGTTGTACAAGTGTGTACAAAGGTGTACAAGTGTGTACAAGGTTGTACAAGTGTGTACAAGGTTGTACAAGTGTGTACAAGGTTGTACAAGTGTGTACAAGGTTGTACAAGGTTGTACAATTGTGTACAAGGTTGTACATGTGTGTACAAATTTGTACAAGTGTGTACAAGGTTGTACAAGTGTGTACAAGGGTGTACAAGTTTGTACAAGTGTGTACAAGTTTGTACAATTGTGTACAAGTTTGTACAAGGTTGTACAAATGTATACAAGGGTGTACAAAAGTGTACAAGGAAGCACAAGTTTGTACAAGGGTGTACAAGTGTGTACAAGCTTGTACAAGTGTGTACAAGCTTGTACAAGTGTGTACAAGGGTGTACAGGTTTGTACAAGGTTGTACAAGTGTTTACAAGGGTGTACAAGTATGTACAAGAATGTACAAGTTTGTACAAGTGTGTACAAGTTTGTAAAAGGTTGTACAAGTGTGTACAAGGGTGTACAAGTGTGTACAAGGGTGCACAAGTGTGTACAAGCTTGTACAAGTTTGTACAAGGGTGTACAGGTTTGTACAAGGTTGTACAAGTGTGTACAAGGATGTACAAGTATGTACAAGAATGTACAATTTTGTACAAGTGTGTACAAGTTTGTAAAAGGTTGTACAAGTGTGTACAAGGGTGTACAAGTGTGTACAAGGCTGTACAAGTGTGTACAAGCTTGTACAAGTGTGTACAAGGGTGTACAAGTGTGTACAAGCTTGTACAAGTGTGTACAAGGGTGTACAAGTGTGTACAAGGTTGTACAAGTTTTTACAAGGTTGTACAAGTGTGTACAAGGTTGTACAAGTGTGTACAAGGTTGTACAAGTGTGTACAAGGTTGTACAAGTGTGTACAAGGTTGTATAAGTGTGTACAAGGTTGAAAAAGTGTGTACAAGGTTGTACAAGTGTGTACAAGGTTGTACAAGTGTTAACAAGGTTGTACAAGTGTGTACAAAGGTGTACAATTGTGTACAAGGTTGTACAAGTGTGTACAAGGTTGTACAAGTGTGTACAAGGTTGTACAAGTGTGTACAAGGTTGTACAAGGTTGTACAATTGTGTACAAGGTTGTACAAGTGTGTACAAGGTTGTACAAGTGTGTACAAGGTTGTACAAGTGTGTACAAGGTTGTACAAGTGAGTACAAGGGTGTACAAGTTTGTACAAGTGTGTACAAGTTTGTACAAGTGTGTACAAGTTTGTACAAGGTTGTACAAATGTATACAAGCATGTACAAAAGTGTACAAGGGTGCACAAGTTTGTACAAGGGTGTACAAGTGTGTACAAGCTTGTACAAGTGTGTACAAGCTTGTACAAGTGTGTACAAGGGTGTACAGGTTTGTACAAGGTTGTATAAGTGTTTACAAGGGTGTACAAGTATGTACAAGAATGTACAATTTTGTACAAGTGTGTACAAGTGTGTACAAGGTTGTACAAGTGTGTACAAGGTTGTACAAGTGTGTACAAGGTTGTACAAGTGTGTACAAGGTTGTACAAGTGTGTACAAGGTTGTACAAGTGTGTACAAGGTTGTACAAGTGTGTACAAAGGTGTACAAGTGTGTACAAGGTTGTACAAGTGTGTACAAGGTTGAACAAGTGTGTTCAAGGTTGTACAAGGTTGTACAATTGTGTACAAGGTTGTACAAGTGTGTACAAGGTTGTACAAGTGTGTACAAGGGTGTACAAGTGTGTACAAGGTTGTACAAACGTGTACAAGTTTGTACAAGTGTGTACAAGGTTGTACAAGTGTGTACAAGGTTGTACAAGTGTGTACAAGGTTGTACAAGTGTGTACAAGGTTGTACAAGTGTGTACAAGGTTGTACAAGTGTGTACAAGGGTGTACAATCGTGTACATGCTTGTACAAGTTTTTACAAGGTTGTACAAGTGTGTACAAGGTTGTACAAGTGTGTACAAGGTTGTACAAACGTGTACAAGGTTGTACAAGTGTGTACAAGGTTGTACAAGTGTGTACAAGGTTGTATAAGTGTGTACAAAGGTGTACAAGTGTGTACAAGGTTGTACAAGTGTGTACAAGGTTGTACAAGTGTGTACATGGTTGTACAAGGTTGTACAATTGTGTACAAGGTTGTACAAGTGTGTACAAGGTTGTACAAGTGTGTACAAGGGTGTACAAGTTTGTAAAAGTGTGTACAAGTTTGTACAAGTGTGTACAAGTTTGTACAAGGTTGTACTAATGTATACAAGGGTGTACAAAAGTGTACAAGGGTGCACAAGTTTGTACAAGGGTGTACAAGTGTGTACAAGCTTGTACAAGTGTGTACAAGCTTGTACAAGTGTGTACAAGGGTGTACAGGTTTGTACAAGGTTGTACAAGTGTTTACAAGGGTGTACAAAAGAATGTACAAGTTTGTACAAGTGTGTACAAGTTTGTAAAAGGTTGTACAAGTGTGTACAAGGTTGTACAAGTGTGTACAAGGTTGTATCATAGTGTACAAGGTTGTACAAGTGTGTACAAAGGTGTACAAGTGTGTAAAAGGTTGTACAAGTGTGTACAAAGTTGTACAAGTGTGTACATGGTTGTACAAGGTTGTACAATTGTGTACAAGGTTGTACAAGTGTGTACAAGGGTGCACAAGTTTGTACAAGGGTGTACAAGTGTGTACAAGCTTGTACAAGTGTGTACAAGCTTGTACAAGTGTGTACAAGTGTGTACAAGTTTGTACAAGGTTGTACAAGTGTTTACAAGTGTGTACAAGTATGTACAAGAATGTTCAAGTTTGTACAAGTGTGTACAAGTTTGTAAAAGGTTGTACAAGTGTGTACAAGGGTGTACAAGTGTGTACAAGGGTGCACAAGTGTGTACAAGGGTGTACAATCGTGTACAAGCTTGTACAAGTGTGTACAAGGGTGTACAGGTTTGTACAAGGTTGTACAAGTGTGTACAAGGGTGTACAAATGTGTACAAGGATGTAAAAGTTTGTACAAGTGTGTACAAGTTTGTACAAGGTTGTACAAGTAAGTACAAGTTTGTACAAGAATGTACAAGTGTGTACAAGGTTTTACAATTGTGTAAAAGGTTGTACAAGTGTGTACAAGGTTGTACAAGTGTGTACAAGGTTGTACAAGTGTGTACAAGCTTGTACAAGTGTGTACAAGGTTGTACAAGTGTGTACAAGGTTGTACAAGTGTGTACAAGGTTGTACAAGTGTGTACAAGTTTGTTCAAGTGTGTACAAGTTTGTACAAGGTTGTACAAATGTGTACAAGGGTGTACAAAAGTGTACAAGGGTGCACAAGTTTGTACAAGGGTGTACAAGTGTGTACAAGTTTGTACAAGTGTGTACAAGCTTGTACAAGGGTTTACAGGTTTGTACAAGGTTGTACAAGTGTGTACAAGGGTGTACAAGTATGTACAAGAATGTACAAGTTTGTACAAGTGTGTACAAGTGTGTACAAGGGTGTACAAATGTGTACAAGGATGTAAAAGTTTGTACAAGTGTGTACAAGTTTGTAGTAGGTTGTACAAGGTTGTACAAGTGTGTACAAGGTTGTACAAGTGTATACAAGGTTGTACAAGTGTGTACAAGGTTGTACAAGTGTGTACAAGGTTGTACAAGTGTGTACAAGGTTGTACAAGTGTGGACAAGGGTTCACAAGTGTGTACAAGGGTGTACAATCGTGTACAAGCTTGTACAATCGTGTACAAGCTTGTACAAGTGTGTACAAGGGTTTACAGGTTTGTACAAGGTTGTACAAGTGTGTACAAGGGTGTACAAATGTGTACAAGGATGTAAAAGTTTATACAAGTGTGTACAAGTTTGTACAAGGTTGTTTAAGTGTGTACAATGTTTTACAATTGTGTACAAGGTTGTACAAGTGTGTACAAGGTTGTACAAGTGTGTACAAGGATGTACAAGTGTGTACAAGGTTGTACAAGTGTGTACAAGTTTGTACAAGTGTGTACAAGTTTGTACAAGTGTGTACAAGTTTGTACAAGGTTGTACAAATGTGTACAAGGGTGTACAAAAGTGTACAAGGGTGCACAAGTTTGTACAAGGGTGTACAAGTGTGTACAAGGGTGTACAGGTTTGTACAAGGTTGTACAAGTGTGTACAAGCTTGAACAAGTGTGTACAAGGTTGTACAAGTGTTTACAAGGTTGTACAAGTGTGTACAAGGTTGCACAAGTGTGTACAAGGTTGCACAAGTGTGTACAAGAGTGTACAATCGTGTACAAGCTTGTACAAGTGTGTACAAGGGTGTACAGGTTTGTACAAGGTTGTACAAGTGTGTACAAGGTTTTACAATTGTGTACAAGGTTGTACAAGTGTGTACAAGGTTGTACAAGTGTGTACAAGGTTGTACAAGTGTGTACAAGCTTGTACAAGTGTGTACAAGGTTGTACAAGTGTGTACATGGTTGTTCAAGTGTGTACATGTTTGTACAAGTGTGTTTAAGTTTGTACAAGGTTGTACAAATGTGTACAAGGGTGTACAAAAGTGTACAAGGGTGCACAAGTTTGTACAAGGGTGTACAAGTGTGTACAAGCTTGTACAAGTGCGTACAATGGTGTACAGGTTTGTACTAGGTTGTACAAATGTGTACAAGGATGTACAAGTATGTACAAGAATGTACAATTTTGTACAAGTGTGTACAAGTTTGTAAAAGGTTGTACAAGTGTGTACAAGGGTGAACAAGTGTGTACAAGGTTGTACAAGTGTGTACAAGCTTGTACAAGTGTGTACAAGCTTGTACAAGTGTGTACAAGGGTGTACAAGTGTGTACAAGGTTGTACAAGTTTTTACAAGGTTGTACAAGTGTGTACAAGGTTGTACAAGTGTGTACAAGGTTGTACAAGTGTGTACAAGGTTGTACAAGTGTGTACAAGGTTGTACAAGGTTGTACAAGTGTGTACAAGGTTGTACAAGTGTGTACAAGGTTGTACAAGTGTGTACAAGGGTGTACAAGTTTGTACAAGTGTGTACAAGGTTGTACAAGTGTGTACAAGGGTGTACAAGTTTGTACAAGTGTGTACAAGTTTGTACAATTGTGTACAAGTTTGTACAAGGTTGTACAAATGTATACAAGGGTGCACAAGTGTGTACAAGGGTGTACAATCGTGTACAAGCTTGTACAAGTGTGTACAAGGGTGTACAGGTTTGTACAAGGTTGTACAAGTGTGTACAAGGGTGTACAAATGTGTACAAGGATGTAAAAGTTTGTACAAGTGTGTACAAGGTTGTACAAGCGTGTACAAGGTTGTACAAGTGTGTACAAGGTTGTACAAGTGTGTACAAGGTTGTACAAGTGTGTACAAGTTTGTTCAAGTGTGTACAAGTTTGTACAAGGTTGTACAAATGTGTACAAGGGTGTACAAAAGTGTACAAGGGTGCACAAGTTTGTACAAGGGTGTACAAGTGTGTACAAGCTTGTACAAGTGTGTACAAGCTTGTACAAGGGTTTACAGGTTTGTACAAGGTTGTACAAGTGTGTACAAGGGTGTACAAGTATGTACAAGAATGTACAAGTTTGTACAAGTGTGTACAAGGGTGTACAAGTATGTACAAGAATGTACAAGTTTGTACAAGTGTGTACAAGGATGTACAAATGTGTACAAGGATGTAAAAGTTTGTACAAGTGTGTACAAGTTTGTACAAGGTTGTACAAGGTTGTACAAGTGTGTACAAGGTTGTACAAGTGTGTACAAGGTTGTACAAGTGTGTACAAGGTTGTACAAGTGTGTACAAGGTTGTACAAGTGTGTACAAGGGTGCACAAGTGTGTACAAGGGTGTACAATCGTGTACAAGCTTGTACAATCGTGTACATGCTTGTTTCAAGTTTGTACAAGGGTTTACAGGTTTGTACAAGGTTGTACAAGTGTGTACAAGGGTGTACAAGTATGTACAATAATGTACAAGTTTGTACAAGTGTGTACAAGGGTGTACAAATGTGTACAAGGATGTAAAAGTTTGTACAAGTGTGTACAAGTTTGTACAAGGTTGTACAAGGTTGTACAAGTGTGTACAAGGTTGTACAAGGTTGTACAAGTGTGTACAAGGTTGTACAAGTGTGTACAAGGTTGTACAAGTGTGTACAAGTTTGTACAAGTGTGTACAAGTTTGTACAAGGTTGTACAAATGTGTACAAGGGTGTACAAAAGTGTACAAGGGTGCACAAGTTTGTACAAGGGTGTACAAGTGTGTACAAGGGTGTACAGGTTTGTACAAGGTTGTACACGTGTTAACAAGGTTGTACAAGTGTGTACAAGGTTGCACAAGTGTGTACAAGAGTGCACAATCGTGTACAAGCTTGTACAAGTGTGTACAAGTGTGTACAGGTTTGTACAAGGTTGTACAAGTGTGTACAAGGTTTTACAATTGTGTACAAGGTTTTACAAGTGTGTACAAGGTTGTACAAGTGTGTACAAGTTTGTACAAGTGTGTACAAGCTTGTACAAGTGTGTACAAGGTTGTACAAGTGTGTACATGGTTGTTCAAGTGTGTACATGTTGGTACAAGTGTGTTTAAGTTTGTACAAGGTTGTACAAGTGTGTACAAGGGTGAACAAGTGTGTACAAGGTTGTACAAGTGTGTACAAGCTTGTACAAGTGTGTACAAGGGTGTACAAGTGTGTACAAGGTTGTACAAGTTTTTACAAGGTTGTACAAGTGTGTACAAGGTTGTACAAGCGTGTACAAGGTTGTACAAGTTTGTACAAGGTTGTACAAGTGTGTACAAGGTTGTATAAGTGTGTACAAGGTTGAAAAAGTGTGTACAAGGTTGTAAAAGTGTGTACAAGGTTGTACAAGTGTGTACAAGGTTGTACAAGTGTGTACAAAGGTGTACAAGTGTGTACAAGGTTGTACAAGTGTGTACAAGGTTGTACAAGTGTGTACAAGGTTGTACAAGTGTGTACAAGGTTGTACAAGGTTGTACAATTGTGTACAAGGTTGTACATGTGTGTACAAATTTGTACAAGTGTGTACAAGGTTGTACAAGTGTGTACAAGGGTGTACAAGTTTGTACAAGTGTGTACAAGTTTGTACAATTGTGTACAAGTTTGTACAAGGTTGTACAAATGTATACAAGGGTGTACAAAAGTGTACAAGGAAGCACAAGTTTGTACAAGGGTGTACAAGTGTGTACAAGCTTGTACAAGTGTGTACAAGCTTGTACAAGTGTGTACAAGGGTGTACAGGTTTGTACAAGGTTGTACAAGTGTTTACAAGGGTGTACAAGTATGTACAAGAATGTACAAGTTTGTACAAGTGTGTACAAGTTTGTAAAAGGTTGTACAAGTGTGTACAAGGGTGTACAAGTGTGTACAAGGGTGCACAAGTGTGTACAAGCTTGTACAAGTTTGTACAAGGGTGTACAGGTTTGTACAAGGTTGTACAAGTGTGTACAAGGATGTACAAGTATGTACAAGAATGTACAATTTTGTACAAGTGTGTACAAGTTTGTAAAAGGTTGTACAAGTGTGTACAAGGGTGTACAAGTGTGTACAAGGCTGTACAAGTGTGTACAAGCTTGTACAAGTGTGTACAAGGGTGTACAAGTGTGTACAAGCTTGTACAAGTGTGTACAAGGGTGTACAAGTGTGTACAAGGTTGTACAAGTTTTTACAAGGTTGTACAAGTGTGTACAAGGTTGTACAAGTGTGTACAAGGTTGTACAAGTGTGTACAAGGTTGTACAAGTGTGTACAAGGTTGTATAAGTGTGTACAAGGTTGAAAAAGTGTGTACAAGGTTGTACAAGTGTGTACAAGGTTGTACAAGTGTGAACAAGGTTGTACAAGTGTGTACAAAGGTGTACAATTGTGTACAAGGTTGTACAAGTGTGTACAAGGTTGTACAAGTGTGTACAAGGTTGTACAAGTGTGTACAAGGTTGTACAAGGTTGTACAATTGTGTACAAGGTTGTACAAGTGTGTACAAGGTTGTACAAGTGTGTACAAGGTTGTACAAGTGTGTACAAGGTTGTACAAGTGAGTACAAGGGTGTACAAGTTTGTACAAGTGTGTACAAGTTTGTACAAGTGTGTACAAGTTTGTACAAGGTTGTACAAATGTATACAAGCATGTACAAAAGTGTACAAGGGTGCACAAGTTTGTACAAGGGTGTACAAGTGTGTACAAGCTTGTACAAGTGTGTACAAGCTTGTACAAGTGTGTACAAGGGTGTACAGGTTTGTACAAGGTTGTATAAGTGTTTACAAGGGTGTACAAGTATGTACAAGAATGTACAATTTTGTACAAGTGTGTACAAGTGTGTACAAGGTTGTACAAGTGTGTACAAGGTTGTACAAGTGTGTACAAGGTTGTACAAGTGTGTACAAGGTTGTACAAGTGTGTACAAAGGTGTACAAGTGTGTACAAGGTTGTACAAGTGTGTACAAGGTTGAACAAGTGTGTTCAAGGTTGTACAAGGTTGTACAATTGTGTACAAGGTTGTACAAGTGTGTACAAGGTTGTACAAGTGTGTACAAGGGTGTACAGGTTTGTACAAGTTTGTACAAGTGTTTACAAGGGTGTACAAGTATGTACAAGAATGTACAAGTTTGTACAAGTGTGTACAAGTTTGTAAAAGGTTGTACAAGTGTGTACAAGGGTGTACAAGTGTGTACTAGTGTGTACAAGTTTGTACAAGTGTGTACAAGTTTGTACAATTGTGTACAAGTTTGTACAAGGTTGTACAAATGTATACAAGGGTGTACAAAAGTAAACAAGGGTGCACAAGTTTGTACAAGGGTGTACAAGTGTGTACAAGCTTGTACAAGTGTGTACAAGCTTGTACAAGTGTGTACAAGGGTGTACAGGTTTGTACAAGTTTGTACAAGTGTTTACAAGGGTGTACAAGTATGTACAAGAATGTACAAGTTTGTACAAGTGTGTACAAGTTTGTAAAAGGTTGTACAAGTGTGTACAAGGGTGTACAAGTGTGTACAAGGGTGCTAAAGTGTGTACAAGGGTGTACAATCGTGTACAAGCTTGTACAAGTGTGTTCAAGGGTGTACAGGTTTGTACAAGGTTGTACAAGTGTGTACAAGGGTGTACAAATGTGTACAAGGATGTAAAAGTTTGTACAAGTGTGTACAAGTTTGTACAAGGTTGTACAAGTAAGTACAAGTTTGTACAAGGGTGCACAAGTGTGTACAAGTGTGTACAAGCTTGTAAAAGTGTGTACAAGGTTGTACAAGTGTGTACAAGGTTGTACAAGTGTGTACAAGGTTGTACAAGTGTGTACAAGGTTGTACAAGTGTGTACAAGGGTGCACAAGTGTGTACAAGGGTGTACAATCGTGTACAAGCTTGTACAAGTTTTTACAAGGTTGTACAAGTGTGTACAAGGTTGTACAAGTGTGTACAAGGTTGTACAAGTGTGTACAAGGTTGTACAAGTGTGTACAAGGTTGTACAAGTGTGTACAAGGTTGTATAAGTGTGTACAAAGGTGTACAAGTCTGTACAAGGTTGTACAAGTGTGTACAAGGTTGTACAAGTGTGTACATGGTTGTACAAGGTTGTACAATTGTGTACAAGGTTGTACAAGTGTGTACAAGGTTGTACAATGTGAACAAGGGTGTACAAGTTTGTACAAGTGTGTACAAGTTTGTACAAGTGTGTACAAGTTTGTACAAGGTTGTACAAATGTATACAAGAGTGTACAAAAGTGTACAAGGGTGCACAAGTTTGTACAAGGGTGTACAAGTGTGTACAAGCTTGTACAAGTGTGTACAAGCTTGTACAAGTGTGTACAAGGGTGTACAGGTTTGTACAAGGTTGTACAAGTGTTTACACGGGTGTACAAAAGAATGTACAAGTTTGTACAAGTGTGTACAAGTTTGTAAAAGGTTGTACAATTGTGTACAAGGTTGTACAAGTGTGTACAAGGTTGTACCATAGTGTACAAGGTTGTACAAGTGTGTACAAAGGTGTACAAGTGTGTACAAGGTTGTACAAGTGTGTACAAAGTTGTACAAGTGTGTACATGGTTGTACAAGGTTTTACAATTGTGTACAAGGTTGTACAAGTGTGTACAAGGTTGTACAAGTGTGTACAAGGGTGTACAAGTTTGTACAAGTGTGTACAAGTTTGTACAAGTGTGTACAAGTTTGTACAAGGTTGTACAAATGTACACAAGGGTGTACAAAAGTGTACAAGGGTGCACAAGTTTGTACAAGGTTGTACAAGTGTGTACAAGTTTGTACAAGGTTGTACAAGTGTGTACAAGTTTGTACAAGGTTGTACAAACGTGTACAATTGTGTACAAGTTTGTACAAGTGTGTACAAGGTTGTACAAGTGTGTACAAGGTTGTACAAGTGTGTACAAGGTTGTACAAGTGTGTACATGGTTGTACAAGTGTGTACAAGGTTGTACAAGTGTGTACAAATTTGTACAAGTGTGTACAAGGTTGTACAAGTGTGTACAAGGGTGCACAAGTGTGTACAAGGGTGTACAATCGTGTACAAGCTTGTACAATCGTGTACAAGCTTGTACAAGTGTGTACAAGGGTTTACAGGTTTGTACAAGGTTGTACAAGTGTGTACAAGGGTGTACAAATGTGTACAAGGATGTAAAAGTTTGTACAAGTGTGTACAAGTTTGTACAAGTTTGTACAAGTGTGTACAATGTTTTACAATTGTTTACAAGGTTGTACAAGTGTGTACAAGGTTGTACAGGTTTGTACAAGGTTGTACAAGTGTTTACAAGGGAGTACAAGTATGTACAAGAATGTACAAGTTTGTACAAGTGTGTACAAGTGTGTACAAAGTTGTACAAGTGTGTACAAGGTTGTACAAGTGTGTACAAGGTTGTACAAGTGTGTACAAGGTTGTACAAGTGTGTACAAGGTTAAACAAGTGTGTACAAAGGTGTACAAGTGTGTACAAGGTTGTACAAGTGTGTACAAGGTTGTACAAGTGTGTACAAGGTTGTACAAGTGTGTACAAGGTTGTACAAGTGTGTACAAGGTTGTACAAGTGTGTACAAGGTTGTACAAGTGTGTACAAGGTTAAACAAGTGTGTACAAAGGTGTACAAGTGTTTACAAGGGTGTACAAGTATGTACAAGAATGTACAAGTTTGTACAAGTGTGTACAAGTTTGTAAAAGGTTGTACAAGTGTGTACAAGGGTGTACAAGTGTGTACAAGGGTGCTAAAGTGTGTACAAGGGTGTACAATCGTGTACAAGCTTGTACAAGTGTGTTCAAGGGTGTACAGGTTTGTACAAGGTTGTACAAGTGTGTACAAGGGTGTACAAATGTGTACAAGGATGTAAAAGTTTGTACAAGTGTGTACAAGTTTGTACAAGGTTGTACAAGTAAGTACAAGTTTGTACAAGGGTGCACAAGTGTGTACAAGTGTGTACAAGCTTGTAAAAGTGTGTACAAGGTTGTACAAGTGTGTACAAGGTTGTACAAGTGTGTACAAGGTTGTACAAGTGTGTACAAGGTTGTACAAGTGTGTACAAGGGTGCACAAGTGTGTACAAGGGTGTACAATCGTGTACAAGCTTGTACAAGTTTTTACAAGGTTGTACAAGTGTGTACAAGGTTGTACAAGTGTGTACAAGGTTGTACAAGTGTGTACAAGGTTGTACAAGTGTGTACAAGGTTGTACAAGTGTGTACAAGGTTGTATAAGTGTGTACAAAGGTGTACAAGTCTGTACAAGGTTGTACAAGTGTGTACAAGGTTGTACAAGTGTGTACATGGTTGTACAAGGTTGTACAATTGTGTACAAGGTTGTACAAGTGTGTACAAGGTTGTACAATGTGAACAAGGGTGTACAAGTTTGTACAAGTGTGTACAAGTTTGTACAAGTGTGTACAAGTTTGTACAAGGTTGTACAAATGTATACAAGAGTGTACAAAAGTGTACAAGGGTGCACAAGTTTGTACAAGGGTGTACAAGTGTGTACAAGCTTGTACAAGTGTGTACAAGCTTGTACAAGTGTGTACAAGGGTGTACAGGTTTGTACAAGGTTGTACAAGTGTTTACACGGGTGTACAAAAGAATGTACAAGTTTGTACAAGTGTGTACAAGTTTGTAAAAGGTTGTACAATTGTGTACAAGGTTGTACAAGTGTGTACAAGGTTGTACCATAGTGTACAAGGTTGTACAAGTGTGTACAAAGGTGTACAAGTGTGTACAAGGTTGTACAAGTGTGTACAAAGTTGTACAAGTGTGTACATGGTTGTACAAGGTTTTACAATTGTGTACAAGGTTGTACAAGTGTGTACAAGGTTGTACAAGTGTGTACAAGGGTGTACAAGTTTGTACAAGTGTGTACAAGTTTGTACAAGTGTGTACAAGTTTGTACAAGGTTGTACAAATGTACACAAGGGTGTACAAAAGTGTACAAGGGTGCACAAGTTTGTACAAGGTTGTACAAGTGTGTACAAGTTTGTACAAGGTTGTACAAGTGTGTACAAGTTTGTACAAGGTTGTACAAACGTGTACAATTGTGTACAAGTTTGTACAAGTGTGTACAAGGTTGTACAAGTGTGTACAAGGTTGTACAAGTGTGTACAAGGTTGTACAAGTGTGTACATGGTTGTACAAGTGTGTACAAGGTTGTACAAGTGTGTACAAATTTGTACAAGTGTGTACAAGGTTGTACAAGTGTGTACAAGGGTGCACAAGTGTGTACAAGGGTGTACAATCGTGTACAAGCTTGTACAATCGTGTACAAGCTTGTACAAGTGTGTACAAGGGTTTACAGGTTTGTACAAGGTTGTACAAGTGTGTACAAGGGTGTACAAATGTGTACAAGGATGTAAAAGTTTGTACAAGTGTGTACAAGTTTGTACAAGTTTGTACAAGTGTGTACAATGTTTTACAATTGTTTACAAGGTTGTACAAGTGTGTACAAGGTTGTACAGGTTTGTACAAGGTTGTACAAGTGTTTACAAGGGAGTACAAGTATGTACAAGAATGTACAAGTTTGTACAAGTGTGTACAAGTGTGTACAAAGTTGTACAAGTGTGTACAAGGTTGTACAAGTGTGTACAAGGTTGTACAAGTGTGTACAAGGTTGTACAAGTGTGTACAAGGTTAAACAAGTGTGTACAAAGGTGTACAAGTGTGTACAAGGTTGTACAAGTGTGTACAAGGTTGTACAAGTGTGTACAAGGTTGTACAAGTGTGTACAAGGTTGTACAAGGTTGTACAATTGTGTACAAGGTTGTACAAGTGTGTACAAGGTTGTACAAGTGTGTACAAGTTTGTACAAGTGTGTACAAGTTTGTACAAGGTTGTACAAATGTGTACAAGGGTGTACAAAAGTGTACAAGGGTGCACAAGTTTGTACAAGGGTGTACAAGTGTGTACAAGGGTGTACAGGTTTGTACAAGGTTGTACAAGTGTTTACAAGGTTGTACAAGTGTGTACAAGGTTGCACAAGTGTGTACAAGAGTGTACAATCGTGTACAAGCTTGTACAAGTGTGTACAAGTGTGTACAGGTTTGTACAAGGTTGTACAAGTGTGTACAAGGTTTTACAATTGTGTACAAGGTTGTACAAGTGTGTACAAGGTTGTACAAGTGTGTACAAGTTTGTACAAGTGTGTACAAGCTTGTACAAGTGTGTACAAGGTTGTACAAGTGTGTACATGGTTGTTCAAGTGTGTACATGTTTGTACAAGTGTGTTTAAGTTTGTACAAGGTTGTACAAATGTGTACAAGGGTGTACAAAAGTGTACAAGGGTGCACAAGTTTGTACAAGGGTGTACAAGTGTGTACAAGCTTGTACAAGTGTGTACAAGGGTGTACAGGTTTGTACAAGGTTGTACAAATGTGTACAAGGATGTACAAGTATGTACAAGAATGTACAATTTTGTACAAGTGTGTACGAGTCTGTAAAAGGTTGTACAAGTGTGTACAAGGGTGAACAAGTGTGTACAAGGTTGTACAAGTGTGTACAAGCTTGTACAAGTGTGTACAAGGGTGTACAAGTGTGTACAAGGTTGTACAAGTTTTTACAAGGTTGTACAAGTGTGTACAAGGTTGTACAAGTGTGTACAAGGTTGTACAAGTTTGTACAAGGTTGTACAAGTGTGTACAAGGTTGTATAAATGTGTACAAGGTTGAAAAAGTGTGTACAAGGTTGTACAAGTGTGTACAAGGTTGTACAAGTGTGTACAAGGTTGTACAAGTGTGTACAAAGGTGTACAAGTGTGTACAAGGTTGTACAAGTGTGTACAAGGTTGTACAAGGTTGTACAATTGTGTACAAGGTTGTACATGTGTGTACAAGGTTGTACAAGTGTGTACAAGGTTGTACAAGTGTGTACAAGGGTGTACAAGTTTGTACAAGTGTGTACAAGTTTGTACAATTGTGTACAAGTTTGTACAAGGTTGTACAAATGTATACAAGGGTGTACAAAAGTGTACAAGGGTGCACAAGTTTGTACAAGGGTGTACAAGTGTGTACAAGCTTGTACAAGTGTGTACAAGCTTGTACAAGTGTGTACAAGGGTGTACAGGTTTGTACAAGGTTGTACAAGTGTTTACAAGGGTGTACAAGTATGTACAAGAATGTACAAGTTTGTACAAGTGTGTACAAGTTTGTAAAAGGTTGTACAAGTGTGTACAAGGGTGTACAAGTGTGTACAAGGGTGCACAAGTGTGTACAAGCTTGTACAAGTTTGTACAAGGGTGTACAGGTTTGTACAAGGTTGTACAAGTGTGTACAAGGATGTACAAGTATGTACAAGAATGTACAATTTTGTACAAGTGTGTACAAGTTTGTAAAAGGTTGTCCAAGTAAGGGTGTACAAGTGTGTACAAGGCTGTACAAGTGTGTACAAGCTTGTACAAGTGTGTACAAGGGTGTACAAGTGTGTACAAGCTTGTACAAGTGTGTACAAGGGTGTACAAGTGTGTACAAGGTTGTACAAGTTTTTACAAGGTTGTACAAGTGTGTACAAGGTTGTACAAGTGTGTACAAGGTTGTACAAGTGTGTACAAGGTTGTACAAGTGTGTACAAGGTTGTACAAGTGTGTACAAGGTTGAAAAAGTGTGTACAAGGTTGTACAAGTGTGTACAAGGTTGTACAAGTGTGTACAAGGTTGTACAAGTGTGGACAAGGTTGTACAAGTGTGTACAAAGGTGTACAATTGTGTACAAGGTTGTACAAGTGTGTACAAGGTTGTACAAGTGTGTACAAGGTTGTACAAGTGTGTACAAGGTTGTACAAGGTTGTACAATTGTGTACAAGGTTGTACAAGTGTGTACAAGGTTGTACAAGTGTGTACAAGGTTGTACAAGTGTGTACAAGGTTGTACAAGTGAGTACAAGGGTGTACAAGTTTGTACAAGTGTGTACAAGTTTGTACAAGTGTGTACAAGTTTGTACAAGGTTGTACAAATGTATACAAGCATGTACAAAAGTGTACAAGGGTGCACAAGTTTGTACAAGGGTGTACAAGTGTGTACAAATTTGTACAAGTGTGTACAAGCTTGTACAAGTGTGTACAAGGGTGTACAGGTTTGTACAAGGTTGTACAAGTGTTTACAAGGGTGTACAAGTATGTACAAGAATGTACAAGTTTGTACAAGTGTGTACAAGTGTGTACAAGGTTGTACAAGTGTGTACAAGGTTGTACAAGTGTGTACAAGGTTGTACAAGTGTGTACAAGGTTGTACAAGTGTGTACAAAGGTGTACAAGTGTGTACAAGGTTGTACAAGTGTGTACAAGGTTGAACAAGTGTGTACAAGGTTGTACAAGGTTGTACAATTGTGTACAAGGTTGTACAAGTGTGTACAAGGTTGTACAAGTGTGTACAAGGGTGTACAGGTTTGTACAAGTTTGTACAAGTGTTTACAAGGGTGTACAAGTATGTACAAGAATTTACAAGTTTGTACAAGTGTGTACAAGTTTGTAAAAGGTTGTACAAGTGTGTACAAGGGTGTACAAGTGTGTACAAGTTAGTACAAGTGTGTACAAGTTTGTACAATTGTGTACAAGTTTGTACAAGGTTGTACAAATGTATTCAAGGGTGTACAAAAGTAAACAAGGGTGCACAAGTTTGTACAAGGGTGTACAAGTGTGTACAAGCTTGTACAAGTGTGTACAAGCTTGTACAAGTGTGTACAAGGGTGTACAGGTTTGTACAAGTTTGTACAAGTGTTTACAAGGGTGTACAAGTATGTACAAGAATGTACAAGTTTGTACAAGTGTGTACAAGTTTTTAAAAGGTTGTACAAGTGTGTACAAGGGTGTACAAGTGTGTACAAGGGTGCACAAGTGTGTACAAGGGTGTACAATCGTGTACAAGCTTGTACAAGTGTGTTCAAGGGTGTACAGGTTTGTACAAGGTTGTACAAGTGTGTACAAGGGTGTACAAATGTGTACAAGGATGTAAAAGTTTGTACAAGTGTGTACAAGTTTGTACAAGGTTGTACAAGTAAGTACAAGTTTGTACAAGGGTGCACAAGTGTGTACAAGTGTGTACAAGCTTGTACAAGTGTGTACAAGGTTGTACAAGTGTGTACAAGGTTGTACAAGTGTGTACAAGGTTGTACAAGTGTGTACAAGGTTGTACAAGTGTGTACAAGGGTGCACAAGTGTGTACAAGGGTGTACAATCGTGTACAAGCTTGTACAAGTTTTTACAAGGTTGTACAAGTGTGTACAAGGTTGTACAAGTGTGTACAAGGTTGTACAAGTGTGTACAAGGTTGTACAAGTGTGTACAAGGTTGTACAAGTGTGTACAAGGTTGTATAAGTGTGTACAAAGGTGTACAAGTCTGTACAAGGTTGTACAAGTGTGTACAAGGTTGTACAAGTGTGTACATGGTTGTACAAGGTTGTACAATTGTGTACAAGGTTGTACAAGTGTGTACAAGGTTGTACAATGTGAACAAGGGTGTACAAGTTTGAACAAGTGTGTACAAGTTTGTACAAGTGTGTACAAGTTTGTACAAGGTTGTACAAATGTATACAAGGGTGTACAAAAGTGTACAAGGGTGCACAAGTTTGTACAAGGGTGTACAAGTGTGTACAAGCTTGTACAAGTGTGTACAAGCTTGTACAAGTGTGTACAAGGGTGTACAGGTTTGTACAAGGTTGTACAAGTGTTTACAAGGGTGTACAAAAGAATGTACAAGTTTGTACAAGTGTGTACAAGTTTGTAAAAGGTTGTACAAGTGTGTACAAGGTTGTACAAGTGTGTACAAGGTTGTACCATAGTGTACAAGGTTGTACAAGTGTGTACAAAGGTGTACAAGTGTGTACAAGGTTGTACAAGTGTGTACAAAGTTGTACAAGTGTGTACATGGTTGTACAAGGTTTTACAATTGTGTACAAGGTTGTACAAGTGTGTACAAGGTTGTACAAGTGTGTACAAGGGTGTACAAGTTTGTACAAGTGTGTACATGGTTGTTCAAGTGTGTACATGTTTGTACAAGTGTGTTTAAGTTTGTACAAGGTTGTACAAATGTGTACAAGGGTGTACAAAAGTGTACAAGGGTGCACAAGTTTGTACAAGGGTGTACAAGTGTGTACAAGCTTGTACAAGTGTGTACAAGGGTGTACAGGTTTGTACAAGGTTGTACAAATGTGTACAAGGATGTACAAGTATGTACAAGAATGTACAATTTTGTACAAGTGTGTACGAGTCTGTAAAAGGTTGTACAAGTGTGTACAAGGGTGAACAAGTGTGTACAAGGTTGTACAAGTGTGTACAAGCTTGTACAAGTGTGTACAAGGGTGTACAAGTGTGTACAAGGTTGTACAAGTTTTTACAAGGTTGTACAAGTGTGTACAAGGTTGTACAAGTGTGTACAAGGTTGTACAAGTTTGTACAAGGTTGTACAAGTGTGTACAAGGTTGTATAAATGTGTACAAGGTTGAAAAAGTGTGTACAAGGTTGTACAAGTGTGTACAAGGTTGTACAAGTGTGTACAAGGTTGTACAAGTGTGTACAAAGGTGTACAAGTGTGTACAAGGTTGTACAAGTGTGTACAAGGTTGTACAAGTGTGTACAAGGTTGTACAAGTGTGTACAAGGTTGTACAAGTGTGTACAAGGTTGTACAAGGTTGTACAATTGTGTACAAGGTTGTACATGTGTGTACAAGGTTGTACAAGTGTGTACAAGGTTGTACAAGTGTGTACAAGGGTGTACAAGTTTGTACAAGTGTGTACAAGTTTGTACAATTGTGTACAAGTTTGTACAAGGTTGTACAAATGTATACAAGGGTGTACAAAAGTGTACAAGGGTGCACAAGTTTGTACAAGGGTGTACAAGTGTGTACAAGCTTGTACAAGTGTGTACAAGCTTGTACAAGTGTGTACAAGGGTGTACAGGTTTGTACAAGGTTGTACAAGTGTTTACAAGGGTGTACAAGTATGTACAAGAATGTACAAGTTTGTACAAGTGTGTACAAGTTTGTACAAGGGTGTACAGGTTTGTACAAGGTTGTACAAGTGTGTACAAGGATGTACAAGTATGTACAAGAATGTACAATTTTGTACAAGTGTGTACAAGTTTGTAAAAGGTTGTCCAAGTGTGTACAAGGGTGTACAAGTGTGTACAAGGCTGTACAAGTGTGTACAAGCTTGTACAAGTGTGTACAAGGGTGTACAAGTGTGTACAAGCTTGTACAAGTGGGTACAAGGGTGTACAAGTGTGTACAAGGTTGTACAAGTTTTTACAAGGTTGTACAAGTGTGTACAAGGTTGTACAAGTGTGTACAAGGTTGTACAAGTGTGTACAAGGTTGTACAAGTGTGTACAAGGTTGTATAAGTGTGTACAAGGTTGAAAAAGTGTGTACAAGGTTGTACAAGTGTGTACAAGGTTGTACAAGTGTGGACAAGGTTGTACAAGTGTGTACAAAGGTGTACAATTGTGTACAAGGTTGTACAAGTGTGTACAAGGTTGTACAAGTGTGTACAAGGTTGTACAAGTGTGTACAAGGTTGTACAAGGTTGTACAATTGTGTACAAGGTTGTACAAGTGTGTACAAGGTTGTACAAGTGTGTACAAGGTTGTACAAGTGTGTACAAGGTTGTACAAGTGAGTACAAGGGTGTACAAGTTTGTACAAGTGTGTACAAGTTTGTACAAGTGTGTACAAGTTTGTACAAGGTTGTACAAATGTATACAAGCATGTACAAAAGTGTACAAGGGTGCACAAGTTTGTACAAGGGTGTACAAGTGTGTACAAATTTGTACAAGTGTGTACAAGCTTGTACAAGTGTGTACAAGGGTGTACAGGTTTGTACAAGGTTGTACAAGTGTTTACAAGGGTGTACAAGTATGTACAAGAATGTACAAGTTTGTACAAGTGTGTACAAGTGTGTACAAGGTTGTACAAGTGTGTACAAGGTTGTACAAGTGTGTACAAGGTTGTACAAGTGTGTACAAGGTTGTACAAGTGTGTACAAAGGTGTACAAGTGTGTACAAGGTTGTACAAGTGTGTACAAGGTTGAACAAGTGTGTACAAGGTTGTACAAGGTTGTACAATTGTGTACAAGGTTGTACAAGTGTGTACAAGGTTGTACAAGTGTGTACAAGGGTGTACAGGTTTGTACAAGTTTGTACAAGTGTTTACAAGGGTGTACAAGTATGTACAAGAATTTACAAGTTTGTACAAGTGTGTACAAGTTTGTAAAAGGTTGTACAAGTGTGTACAAGGGTGTACAAGTGTGTACAAGTTAGTACAAGTGTGTACAAGTTTGTACAATTGTGTACAAGTTTGTACAAGGTTGTACAAATGTATTCAAGGGTGTACAAAAGTAAACAAGGGTGCACAAGTTTGTACAAGGGTGTACAAGTGTGTACAAGCTTGTACAAGTGTGTACAAGCTTGTACAAGTGTGTACAAGGGTGTACAGGTTTGTACAAGTTTGTACAAGTGTTTACAAGGGTGTACAAGTATGTACAAGAATGTACAAGTTTGTACAAGTGTGTACAAGTTTTTAAAAGGTTGTACAAGTGTGTACAAGGGTGTACAAGTGTGTACAAGGGTGCACAAGTGTGTACAAGGGTGTACAATCGTGTACAAGCTTGTACAAGTGTGTTCAAGGGTGTACAGGTTTGTACAAGGTTGTACAAGTGTGTACAAGGGTGTACAAATGTGTACAAGGATGTAAAAGTTTGTACAAGTGTGTACAAGTTTGTACAAGGTTGTACAAGTAAGTACAAGTTTGTACAAGGGTGCACAAGTGTGTACAAGTGTGTACAAGCTTGTACAAGTGTGTACAAGGTTGTACAAGTGTGTACAAGGTTGTACAAGTGTGTACAAGGTTGTACAAGTGTGTACAAGGTTGTACAAGTGTGTACAAGGGTGCACAAGTGTGTACAAGGGTGTACAATCGTGTACAAGCTTGTACAAGTTTTTACAAGGTTGTACAAGTGTGTACAAGGTTGTACAAGTGTGTACAAGGTTGTACAAGTGTGTACAAGGTTGTACAAGTGTGTACAAGGTTGTACAAGTGTGTACAAGGTTGTATAAGTGTGTACAAAGGTGTACAAGTCTGTACAAGGTTGTACAAGTGTGTACAAGGTTGTACAAGTGTGTACATGGTTGTACAAGGTTGTACAATTGTGTACAAGGTTGTACAAGTGTGTACAAGGTTGTACAATGTGAACAAGGGTGTACAAGTTTGAACAAGTGTGTACAAGTTTGTACAAGTGTGTACAAGTTTGTACAAGGTTGTACAAATGTATACAAGGGTGTACAAAAGTGTACAAGGGTGCACAAGTTTGTACAAGGGTGTACAAGTGTGTACAAGCTTGTACAAGTGTGTACAAGCTTGTACAAGTGTGTACAAGGGTGTACAGGTTTGTACAAGGTTGTACAAGTGTTTACAAGGGTGTACAAAAGTGTACAAGGGTGCACAAGTTTGTACAAGAATGTACAAGTTTGTACAAGTGTGTACAAGGATGTACAAATGTGTACAAGGATGTAAAAGTTTGTACAAGTGTGTACAAGTTTGTACAAGGTTGTACAAGGTTGTACAAGTGTGTACAAGGTTGTACAAGTGTGTACAAGGTTGTACAAGTGTGTACAAGGTTGTACAAGTGTGTACAAGGTTGTACAAGTGTGTACAAGGGTGCACAAGTGTGTACAAGGGTGTACAATCGTGTACAAGCTTGTACAATCGTGTACATGCTTGTTTCAAGTTTGTACAAGGGTTTACAGGTTTGTACAAGGTTGTACAAGTGTGTACAAGGGTGTACAAGTATGTACAATAATGTACAAGTTTGTACAAGTGTGTACAAGGGTGTACAAATGTGTACAAGGATGTAAAAGTTTGTACAAGTGTGTACAAGTTTGTACAAGGTTGTACAAGGTTGTACAAGTGTGTACAAGGTTGTACAAGGTTGTACAAGTGTGTACAAGGTTGTACAAGTGTGTACAAGGTTGTACAAGTGTGTACAAGTTTGTACAAGTGTGTACAAGGGTGTACAATCGTGTACAAGCTTGTACAAGTGTGTACAAGGGTGTACAGGTTTGTACAAGGTTGTACAAGTGTGTACAAGGTTGTACAAGTGTGTACAAGGGTGTACAAGTTTGTACAAGTGTGTACAAGTTTGTACAATTGTGTACACGTTTGTACAAGGTTGTACAAATGTATACAAGGGTGTACAAAAGTGTACAAGGGTGCACAAGTTTGTACAAGGGTGTACAAGTGTGTACAAGCTTGTACAAGTGTGTACAAGCTTGTACAAGTGTGTACAAGGGTGTACAGGTTTGTACAAGGTTGTACAAGTGTTTACAAGGGTGTACAAGTATGCACAAGAATGTACAAGTTTGTACAAGTGTGTACAAGTTTGTAAAAGGTTGTACAAGTGTATACAAGGGTGTACAAGTGTGTACAAGGGTGCACAAGTGTGTACAAGGGTGTACAATCTTGTACATGCTTGTACAAGTGTGTACAAGGGTGTACAGGTTTGTACAAGGTTGTACAAGTGTGTACAAGGGTGTACAAATGTGTACAAGGATGTAAAAGTTTGTACAAGTGTGTACAAGTTTGTACAATGTTGTACAAGTAAGTACAAGTTTGTACAAGAATGTACAAGTGTGTACAAGGTTTTACAATTGTGTAAAAGGTTGTACAAGTGTGTACAAGGTTGTACAAGTGTGTACAAGGTTGTACAAGTGTGTACAAGGTTGTACAAGTGTGTACAAGTTTGTACAAGTGTGTACAAGTTTGTACAAGTGTGTACAAGGTTGTACAAGTGTGTACAAGGTTGTACAAGTGTGTACAAGGTTGTACAAGTGTGTACAAGGTTGTACAAGTGTGTACAAGGTTGTACAAGTGTGTACAAGGGTGTACAATCGTGTACATGCTTGTACAAGTTTTTACAAGGTTGTACAAGTGTGTACAAGGTTGTACAAGTGTGTACAAGGTTGTACAAACGTGTACAAGGTTGTACAAGTGTGTACAAGGTTGTACAAGTGTGTACAAGGTTGTATAAGTGTGTACAAAGGTGTACAAGTGTGTACAAGGTTGTACAAGTGTGTACAAGGGTGTACAAGTGTGTACAAGTTAGTACAAGTGTGTACAAGTTTGTACAATTGTGTACAAGTTTGTACAAGGTTGTACAAATGTATTCAAGGGTTTACAAAAGTAAACAAGGGTGCACAAGTTTGTACAAGGGTGTACAAGTGTGTACAAGCTTGTACAAGTGTGTACAAGCTTGTACAAGTGTGTACAAGGGTGTACAGGTTTGTACAAGTTTGTACAAGTGTTTACAAGGGTGTACAAGTATGTACAAGAATGTACAAGTTTGTACAAGTGTGTACAAGTTTTTAAAAGGTTGTACAAGTGTGTACAAGGGTGTACAAGTGTGTACAAGGGTGCACAAGTGTGTACAAGGGTGTACAATCGTGTACAAGCTTGTACAAGTGTGTTCAAGGGTGTACAGGTTTGTACAAGGTTGTACAAGTGTGTACAAGGGTGTACAAATGTGTACAAGGATGTAAAAGTTTGTACAAGTGTGTACAAGTTTGTACAAGGTTGTACAAGTAAGTACAAGTTTGTACAAGGGTGCACAAGTGTGTACAAGTGTGTACAAGCTTGTACAAGTGTGTACAAGGTTGTACAAGTGTGTACAAGGTTGTACAAGTGTGTACAAGGTTGTACAAGTGTGTACAAGGTTGTACAAGTGTGTACAAGGGTGCACAAGTGTGTACAAGGGTGTACAATCGTGTACAAGCTTGTACAAGTTTTTACAAGGTTGTACAAGTGTGTACAAGGTTGTACAAGTGTGTACAAGGTTGTACAAGTGTGTACAAGGTTGTACAAGTGTGTACAAGGTTGTACAAGTGTGTACAAGGTTGTATAAGTGTGTACAAAGGTGTACAAGTCTGTACAAGGTTGTACAAGTGTGTACAAGGTTGTACAAGTGTGTACATGGTTGTACAAGGTTGTACAATTGTGTACAAGGTTGTACAAGTGTGTACAAGGTTGTACAATGTGAACAAGGGTGTACAAGTTTGAACAAGTGTGTACAAGTTTGTACAAGTGTGTACAAGTTTGTACAAGGTTGTACAAATGTATACAAGGGTGTACAAAAGTGTACAAGGGTGCACAAGTTTGTACAAGGGTGTACAAGTGTGTACAAGCTTGTACAAGTGTGTACAAGCTTGTACAAGTGTGTACAAGGGTGTACAGGTTTGTACAAGGTTGTACAAGTGTTTACAAGGGTGTACAAAAGTGTACAAGGGTGCACAAGTTTGTACAAGAATGTACAAGTTTGTACAAGTGTGTACAAGGATGTACAAATGTGTACAAGGATGTAAAAGTTTGTACAAGTGTGTACAAGTTTGTACAAGGTTGTACAAGGTTGTACAAGTGTGTACAAGGTTGTACAAGTGTGTACAAGGTTTTACAAGTGTGTACAAGGTTGTACAAGTGTGTACAAGGTTGTACAAGTGTGTACAAGGGTGCACAAGTGTGTACAAGGGTGTACAATCGTGTACAAGCTTGTACAATCGTGTACATGCTTGTTTCAAGTTTGTACAAGGGTTTACAGGTTTGTACAAGGTTGTACAAGTGTGTACAAGGGTGTACAAGTATGTACAATAATGTACAAGTTTGTACAAGTGTGTACAAGGGTGTACAAATGTGTACAAGGATGTAAAAGTTTGTACAAGTGTGTACAAGTTTGTACAAGGTTGTACAAGGTTGTACAAGTGTGTACAAGGTTGTACAAGGTTGTACAAGTGTGTACAAGGTTGTACAAGTGTGTACAAGGTTGTACAAGTGTGTACAAGTTTGTACAAGTGTGTACAAGGGTGTACAATCGTGTACAAGCTTGTACAAGTGTGTACAAGGGTGTACAGGTTTGTACAAGGTTGTACAAGTGTGTACAAGGTTGTACAAGTGTGTACAAGGGTGTACAAGTTTGTACAAGTGTGTACAAGTTTGTACAATTGTGTACACGTTTGTACAAGGTTGTACAAATGTATACAAGGGTGTACAAAAGTGTACAAGGGTGCACAAGTTTGTACAAGGGTGTACAAGTGTGTACAAGCTTGTACAAGTGTGTACAAGCTTGTACAAGTGTGTACAAGGGTGTACAGGTTTGTACAAGGTTGTACAAGTGTTTACAAGGGTGTACAAGTATGCACAAGAATGTACAAGTTTGTACAAGTGTGTACAAGTTTGTAAAAGGTTGTACAAGTGTATACAAGGGTGTACAAGTGTGTACAAGGGTGCACAAGTGTGTACAAGGGTGTACAATCTTGTACATGCTTGTACAAGTGTGTACAAGGGTGTACAGGTTTGTACAAGGTTGTACAAGTGTGTACAAGGGTGTACAAATGTGTACAAGGATGTAAAAGTTTGTACAAGTGTGTACAAGTTTGTACAATGTTGTACAAGTAAGTACAAGTTTGTACAAGAATGTACAAGTGTGTACAAGGTTTTACAATTGTGTAAAAGGTTGTACAAGTGTGTACAAGGTTGTACAAGTGTGTACAAGGTTGTACAAGTGTGTACAAGGTTGTACAAGTGTGTACAAGTTTGTACAAGTGTGTACAAGTTTGTACAAGTGTGTACAAGGTTGTACAAGTGTGTACAAGGTTGTACAAGTGTGTACAAGGTTGTACAAGTGTGTACAAGGTTGTACAAGTGTGTACAAGGTTGTACAAGTGTGTACAAGGGTGTACAATCGTGTACATGCTTGTACAAGTTTTTACAAGGTTGTACAAGTGTGTACAAGGTTGTACAAGTGTGTACAAGGTTGTACAAACGTGTACAAGGTTGTACAAGTGTGTACAAGGTTGTACAAGTGTGTACAAGGTTGTATAAGTGTGTACAAAGGTGTACAAGTGTGTACAAGGTTGTACAAGTGTGTACAAGGTTGTACAAGTGTGTACATGGTTGTACAAGGTTGTACAATTGTGTACAAGGTTGTACAAGTGTGTACAAGGTTGTACAAGTGTGTACAAGGGTGTACAAGTTTGTAAAAGTGTGTACAAGTTTGTACAAGTGTGTACAAGTTTGTACAAGGTTGTACTAATGTATACAAGGGTGTACAAAAGTGTACAAGGGTGCACAAGTTTGTACAAGGGTGTACAAGTGTGTACAAGCTTGTTCAAGTGTGTACAAGCTTGTACAAGTGTGTACAAGGGTGTACAGGTTTGTACAAGGTTGTACAAGTGTTTACAAGGGTGTACAAAAGAATGTACAAGTTTGTACAAGTGTGTACAAGTTTGTAAAAGGTTGTACAAGTGTGTACAAGGTTGTACAAGTGTGTACAAGGTTGTATCATAGTGTACAAGGTTGTACAAGTGTGTACAAAGGTGTACAAGTGTGTAAAAGGTTGTACAAGTGTGTACAAAGTTGTACAAGTGTGTACATGGTTGTACAAGGTTGTACAATTGTGTACAAGGTTGTACAAGTGTGTACAAGGGTGCACAAGTTTGTACAAGGGTGTACAAGTGTGTACAAGCTTGTACAAGTGTGTACAAGCTTGTACAAGTGTGTACAAGTGTGTACAAGTTTGTACAAGGTTGTACAAGTGTTTACAAGTGTGTACAAGTATGTACAAGAATGTTCAAGTTTGTACAAGTGTGTACAAGTTTGTAAAAGGTTGTACAAGTGTGTACAAGGGTGTACAAGTGTGTACAAGGGTGCACAAGTGTGTACAAGGGTGTACAATCGTGTACAAGCTTGTACAAGTGTGTACAAGGGTGTACAGGTTTGTACAAGGTTGTACAAGTGTGTACAAGGGTGTACAAATGTGTACAAGGATGTAAAAGTTTGTACAAGTGTGTACAAGTTTGTACAAGGTTGTACAAGTAAGTACAAGTTTGTACAAGAATGTACAAGTGTGTACAAGGTTTTACAATTGTGTTAAAGGTTGTACAAGTGTGTACAAGGTTGTACAAGTGTGTACAAGGTTGTACAAGTGTGTACAAGCTTGTACAAGTGTGTACAAGGTTGTACAAGTGTGTACAAGGTTGTACAAGTGTGTACAAGTTTGTTCAAGTGTGTACAAGTTTGTACAAGGTTGTACAAATGTGTACAAGGGTGTACAAAAGTGTACAAGGGTGCACAAGTTTGTACAAGGGTGTACAAGTGTGTACAAGTTTGTACAAGTGTGTACAAGCTTGTACAAGGGTTTACAGGTTTGTACAAGGTTGTACAAGTGTGTACAAGGGTGTACAAGTATGTACAAGAATGTACAAGTTTGTACAAGTGTGTACAAGGGTGTACAAGTATGTACAAGAATGTTCAAGTTTGTACAAGTGTGTACAAGGGTGTACAAATGTGTACAAGGATGTAAAAGTTTGTACAAGTGTGTACAAGTTTGTAGTAGGTTGTACAAGGTTGTACAAGTGTGTACAAGGTTGTACAAGTGTATACAAGGTTGTACAAGTGTGTACAAGGTTGTACAAGTGTGTACAAGGTTGTACAAGGTTGTACAAGTGTGTACAAGGTTGTACAAGTGTGTACAAGGTTGTACAAGTGTGGACAAGGGTTCACAAGTGTGTACAAGGGTGTACAATCGTGTACAAGCTTGTACAATCGTGTACAAGCTTGTACAAGTGTGTACAAGGGTTTACAGGTTTGTACAAGGTTGTACAAGTGTGTACAAGGGTGTACAAATGTGTACAAGGATGTAAAAGTTTATACAAGTGTGTACAAGGTTGTTTAAGTGTGTACAATGTTTTACAATTGTGTACAAGGTTGTACAAGTGTGTACAAGGTTGTACAAGTGTGTACAAGGATGTACAAGTGTGTACAAGGTTGTACAAGTGTGTACAAGTTTGTACAAGTGTGTACAAGTTTGTACAAGTGTGTACAAGTTTGTACAAGGTTGTACAAATGTGTACAAGGGTGTACAAAAGTGTACAAGGGTGCACAAGTTTGTACAAGGGTGTACAAGTGTGTACAAGGGTGTACAGGTTTGTACAAGGTTGTACAAGTGTGTACAAGCTTGAACAAGTGTGTACAAGGTTGTACAAGTGTTTACAAGGTTGTACAAGTGTGTACAAGGTTGCACAAGTGTGTACAAGGTTGCACAAGTGTGTACAAGAGTGTACAATCGTGTACAAGCTTGTACAAGTGTGTACAAGGGTGTACAGGTTTGTACAAGGTTGTACAAGTGTGTACAAGGTTTTACAATTGTGTACAAGGTTGTACAAGTGTGTACAAGGTTGTACAAGTGTGTACAAGGTTGTACAAGTGTGTACAAGGTTGTACAAGTGTGTACAAGGTTGTACAAGTGTGTACAAGCTTGTACAAGTGTGTACAAGGTTGTACAAGTGTGTACATGGTTGTTCAAGTGTGTACATGTTTGTACAAGTGTGTTTAAGTTTGTACAAGGTTGTACAAATGTGTACAAGGGTGTACAAAAGTGTACAAGGGTGCACAAGTTTGTACAAGGGTGTACAAGTGTGTACAAGCTTGTACAAGTGTGTACAAGCTTGTACAAGGGTTTACAGGTTTGTACAAGGTTGTACAAGTGTGTACAAGGGTGTACAAGTATGTACAAGAATGTACAAGTTTGTACAAGTGTGTACAAGGGTGTACAAGTATGTACAAGAATGTACAAGTTTGTACAAGTGTGTACAAGGATGTACAAATGTGTACAAGGATGTAAAAGTTTGTACAAGTGTGTACAAGTTTGTACAAGGTTGTACAAGGTTGTACAAGTGTGTACAAGGTTGTACAAGTGTGTACAAGGTTGTACAAGTGTGTACAAGGTTGTACAAGTGTGTACAAGGTTGTACAAGTGTGTACAAGGGTGCACAAGTGTGTACAAGGGTGTACAATCGTGTACAAGCTTGTACAATCGTGTACATGCTTGTTTCAAGTTTGTACAAGGGTTTACAGGTTTGTACAAGGTTGTACAAGTGTGTACAAGGGTGTACAAGTATGTACAATAATGTACAAGTTTGTACAAGTGTGTACAAGGGTGTACAAATGTGTACAAGGATGTAAAAGTTTGTACAAGTGTGTACAAGTTTGTACAAGGTTGTACAAGGTTGTACAAGTGTGTACAAGGTTGTACAAGGTTGTACAAGTGTGTACAAGGTTGTACAAGTGTGTACAAGGTTGTACAAGTGTGTACAAGTTTGTACAAGTGTGTACAAGGGTGTACAATCGTGTACAAGCTTGTACAAGTGTGTACAAGGGTGTACAGGTTTGTACAAGGTTGTACAAGTGTGTACAAGGTTGTACAAGTGTGTACAAGGGTGTACAAGTTTGTACAAGTGTGTACAAGTTTGTACAATTGTGTACACGTTTGTACAAGGTTGTACAAATGTATACAAGGGTGTACAAAAGTGTACAAGGGTGCACAAGTTTGTACAAGGGTGTACAAGTGTGTACAAGCTTGTACAAGTGTGTACAAGCTTGTACAAGTGTGTACAAGGGTGTACAGGTTTGTACAAGGTTGTACAAGTGTTTACAAGGGTGTACAAGTATGCACAAGAATGTACAAGTTTGTACAAGTGTGTACAAGTTTGTAAAAGGTTGTACAAGTGTATACAAGGGTGTACAAGTGTGTACAAGGGTGCACAAGTGTGTACAAGGGTGTACAATCTTGTACAAGCTTGTACAAGTGTGTACAAGGGTGTACAGGTTTGTACAAGGTTGTACAAGTGTGTACAAGGGTGTACAAATGTGTACAAGGATGTAAAAGTTTGTACAAGTGTGTACAAGTTTGTACAATGTTGTACAAGTAAGTACAAGTTTGTACAAGAATGTACAAGTGTGTACAAGGTTTTACAATTGTGTAAAAGGTTGTACAAGTGTGTACAAGGTTGTACAAGTGTGTACAAGGTTGTACAAGTGTGTACAAGGTTGTACAAGTGTGTACAAGTTTGTACAAGTGTGTACAAGTTTGTACAAGTGTGTACAAGGTTGTACAAGTGTGTACAAGGTTGTACAAGTGTGTACAAGGTTGTACAAGTGTGTACAAGGTTGTACAAGTGTGTACAAGGTTGTACAAGTGTGTACAAGGGTGTACAATCGTGTACATGCTTGTACAAGTTTTTACAAGGTTGTACAAGTGTGTACAAGGTTGTACAAGTGTGTACAAGGTTGTACAAACGTGTACAAGGTTGTACAAGTGTGTACAAGGTTGTACAAGTGTGTACAAGGTTGTACAAGTGTGTACAAGGTTGTATAAGTGTGTACAAAGGTGTACAAGTGTGTACAAGGTTGTACAAGTGTGTACAAGGTTGTACAAGTGTGTACATGGTTGTACAAGGTTGTACAATTGTGTACAAGGTTGTACAAGTGTGTGCAAGGTTGTACAAGTGTGTACAAGGGTGTACAAGTTTGTAAAAGTGTGTACAAGTTTGTACAAGTGTGTACAAGTTTGTACAAGGTTGTACTAATGTATACAAGGGTGTACAAAAGTGTACAAGGGTGCACAAGTTTGTACAAGGGTGTACAAGTGTGTACAAGCTTGTACAAGTGTGTACAAGCTTGTACAAGTGTGTACAAGGGTGTACAGGTTTGTACAAGGTTGTACAAGTGTTTACAAGGGTGTACAAAAGAATGTACAAGTTTGTACAAGTGTGTACAAGTTTGTAAAAGGTTGTACAAGTGTGTACAAGGTTGTACAAGTGTGTACAAGGTTGTATCATAGTGTACAAGGTTGTACAAGTGTGTACAAAGGTGTACAAGTGTGTAAAAGGTTGTACAAGTGTGTACAAAGTTGTACAAGTGTGTACATGGTTGTACAAGGTTGTACAATTGTGTACAAGGTTGTACAAGTGTGTACAAGGGTGCACAAGTTTGTACAAGGGTGTACAAGTGTGTACAAGCTTGTACAAGTGTGTACAAGCTTGTACAAGTGTGTACAAGTGTGTACAAGTTTGTACAAGGTTGTACAAGTGTTTACAAGTGTGTACAAGTATGTACAAGAATGTTCAAGTTTGTACAAGTGTGTACAAGTTTGTAAAAGGTTGTACAAGTGTGTACAAGGGTGTACAAGTGTGTACAAGGGTGCACAAGTGTGTACAAGGGTGTACAATCGTGTACAAGCTTGTACAAGTGTGTACAAGGGTGTACAGGTTTGTACAAGGTTGTACAAGTGTGTACAAGGGTGTACAAATGTGTACAAGGATGTAAAAGTTTGTACAAGTGTGTACAAGTTTGTACAAGGTTGTACAAGTAAGTACAAGTTTGTACAAGAATGTACAAGTGTGTACAAGGTTTTACAATTGTGTAAAAGGTTGTACAAGTGTGTACAAGGTTGTACAAGTGTGTACAAGGTTGTACAAGTGTGTACAAGCTTGTACAAGTGTGTACAAGGTTGTACAAGTGTGTACAAGGTTGTACAAGTGTGTACAAGGTTGTACAAGTGTGTACAAGTTTGTTCAAGTGTGTACAAGTTTGTACAAGGTTGTACAAATGTGTACAAGGGTGTACAAAAGTGTACAAGGGTGCACAAGTTTGTACAAGGGTGTACAAGTGTGTACAAGTTTGTACAAGTGTGTACAAGCTTGTACAAGGGTTTACAGGTTTGTACAAGGTTGTACAAGTGTGTACAAGGGTGTACAAGTATGTACAAGAATGTACAAGTTTGTACAAGTGTGTACAAGGGTGTACAAGTATGTACAAGAATGTTCAAGTTTGTACAAGTGTGTACAAGGGTGTACAAATGTGTACAAGGATGTAAAAGTTTGTACAAGTGTGTACAAGTTTGTAGTAGGTTGTACAAGGTTGTACAAGTGTGTACAAGGTTGTACAAGTGTATACAAGGTTGTACAAGTGTGTACAAGGTTGTACAAGTGTGTACAAGGTTGTACAAGTGTGTACAAGGTTGTACAAGTGTGGACAAGGGTTCACAAGTGTGTACAAGGGTGTACAATCGTGTACAAGCTTGTACAATCGTGTACAAGCTTGTACAAGTGTGTACAAGGGTTTACAGGTTTGTACAAGGTTGTACAAGTGTGTACAAGGGTGTACAAATGTGTACAAGGATGTAAAAGTTTATACAAGTGTGTACAAGTTTGTACAAGGTTGTTTAAGTGTGTACAATGTTTTACAATTGTGTACAAGGTTGTACAAGTGTGTACAAGGTTGTACAAGTGTGTACAAGGATGTACAAGTGTGTACAAGGTTGTACAAGTGTGTACAAGTTTGTACAAGTGTGTACAAGTTTGTACAAGTGTGTACAAGTTTGTACAAGGTTGTACAAATGTGTACAAGGGTGTACAAAAGTGTACAAGGGTGCACAAGTTTGTACAAGGGTGTACAAGTGTGTACAAGGGTGTACAGGTTTGTACAAGGTTGTACAAGTGTGTACAAGCTTGAACAAGTGTGTACAAGGTTGTACAAGTGTTTACAAGGTTGTACAAGTGTGTACAAGGTTGCACAAGTGTGTACAAGGTTGCACAAGTGTGTACAAGAGTGTACAATCGTGTACAAGCTTGTACAAGTGTGTACAAGGGTGTACAGGTTTGTACAAGGTTGTACAAGTGTGTACAAGGTTTTACAATTGTGTACAAGGTTGTACAAGTGTGTACAAGGTTGTACAAGTGTGTACAAGGTTGTACAAGTGTGTACAAGCTTGTACAAGTGTGTACAAGGTTGTACAAGTGTGTACATGGTTGTTCAAGTGTGTACATGTTTGTACAAGTGTGTTTAAGTTTGTACAAGGTTGTACAAATGTGTACAAGGGTGTACAAAAGTGTACAAGGGTGCACAAGTTTGTACAAGGGTGTACAAGTGTGTACAAGCTTGTACAAGTGCGTACAATGGTGTACAGGTTTGTACTAGGTTGTACAAATGTGTACAAGGATGTACAAGTATGTACAAGAATGTACAATTTTGTACAAGTGTGTACAAGTTTGTAAAAGGTTGTACAAGTGTGTACAAGGGTGAACAAGTGTGTACAAGGTTGTACAAGTGTGTACAAGCTTGTACAAGTGTGTACAAGCTTGTACAAGTGTGTACAAGGGTGTACAAGTGTGTACAAGGTTGTACAAGTTTTTACAAGGTTGTACAAGTGTGTACAAGGTTGTACAAGTGTGTACAAGGTTGTACAAGTGTGTACAAGGTTGTCCAAGTGTGTACAAGGTTGTACAAGGTTGTACAAGTGTGTACAAGGTTGTACAAGTGTGTACAAGGTTGTACAAGTGTGTACAAGGGTGTACAAGTTTGTACAAGTGTGTACAAGGTTGTACAAGTGTGTACAAGGGTGTACAAGTTTGTACAAGTGTGTACAAGTTTGTACAATTGTGTACAAGTTTGTACAAGGTTGTACAAATGTATACAAGGGTGCACAAGTGTGTACAAGGGTGTACAATCGTGTACAAGCTTGTACAAGTGTGTACAAGGGTGTACAGGTTTGTACAAGGTTGTACAAGTGTGTACAAGGGTGTACAAATGTGTACAAGGATGTAAAAGTTTGTACAAGTGTGTACAAGGTTGTACAAGCGTGTACAAGGTTGTACAAGTGTGTACAAGGTTGTACAAGTGTGTACAAGGTTGTACAAGTGTGTACAAGTTTGTTCAAGTGTGTACAAGTTTGTACAAGGTTGTACAAATGTGTACAAGGGTGTACAAAAGTGTACAAGGGTGCACAAGTTTGTACAAGGGTGTACAAGTGTGTACAAGCTTGTACAAGTGTGTACAAGCTTGTACAAGGGTTTACAGGTTTGTACAAGGTTGTACAAGTGTGTACAAGGGTGTACAAGTATGTACAAGAATGTACAAGTTTGTACAAGTGTGTACAAGGGTGTACAAGTATGTACAAGAATGTACAAGTTTGTACAAGTGTGTACAAGGATGTACAAATGTGTACAAGGATGTAAAAGTTTGTACAAGTGTGTACAAGTTTGTACAAGGTTGTACAAGGTTGTACAAGTGTGTACAAGGTTGTACAAGTGTGTACAAGGTTGTACAAGTGTGTACAAGGTTGTACAAGTGTGTACAAGGTTGTACAAGTGTGTACAAGGTTGTACAAGTGTGTACAAGGGTGCACAAGTGTGTACAAGGGTGTACAATCGTGTACAAGCTTGTACAATCGTGTACATGCTTGTTTCAAGTTTGTACAAGGGTTTACAGGTTTGTACAAGGTTGTACAAGTGTGTACAAGGGTGTACAAGTATGTACAATAATGTACAAGTTTGTACAAGTGTGTACAAGGGTGTACAAATGTGTACAAGGATGTAAAAGTTTGTACAAGTGTGTACAAGTTTGTACAAGGTTGTACAAGGTTGTACAAGTGTGTACAAGGTTGTACAAGGTTGTACAAGTGTGTACAAGGTTGTACAAGTGTGTACAAGGTTGTACAAGTGTGTACAAGTTTGTACAAGTGTGTACAAGTTTGTACAAGGTTGTACAAATGTGTACAAGGGTGTACAAAAGTGTACAAGGGTGCACAAGTTTGTACAAGGGTGTACAAGTGTGTACAAGGGTGTACAGGTTTGTACAAGGTTGTACACGTGTTTACAAGGTTGTACAAGTGTGTACAAGGTTGCACAAGTGTGTACAAGAGTGCACAATCGTGTACAAGCTTGTACAAGTGTGTACAAGTGTGTACAGGTTTGTACAAGGTTGTACAAGTGTGTACAAGGTTTTACAATTGTGTACAAGGTTTTACAAGTGTGTACAAGGTTGTACAAGTGTGTACAAGTTTGTACAAGTGTGTACAAGCTTGTACAAGTGTGTACAAGGTTGTACAAGTGTGTACATGGTTGTTCAAGTGTGTACATGTTGGTACAAGTGTGTTTAAGTTTGTACAAGGTTGTACAAGTGTGTACAAGGGTGAACAAGTGTGTACAAGGTTGTACAAGTGTGTACAAGCTTGTACAAGTGTGTACAAGGGTGTACAAGTGTGTACAAGGTTGTACAAGTTTTTACAAGGTTGTACAAGTGTGTACAAGGTTGTACAAGCGTGTACAAGGTTGTACAAGTTTGTACAAGGTTGTACAAGTGTGTACAAGGTTGTATAAGTGTGTACAAGGTTGAAAAAGTGTGTACAAGGTTGTAAAAGTGTGTACAAGGTTGTACAAGTGTGTACAAGGTTGTACAAGTGTGTACAAAGGTGTACAAGTGTGTACAAGGTTGTACAAGTGTGTACAAGGTTGTACAAGTGTGTACAAGGTTGTACAAGTGTGTACAAGGTTGTACAAGGTTGTACAATTGTGTACAAGGTTGTACATGTGTGTACAAATTTGTACAAGTGTGTACAAGGTTGTACAAGTGTGTACAAGGGTGTACAAGTTTGTACAAGTGTGTACAAGTTTGTACAATTGTGTACAAGTTTGTACAAGGTTGTACAAATGTATACAAGGGTGTACAAAAGTGTACAAGGAAGCACAAGTTTGTACAAGGGTGTACAAGTGTGTACAAGCTTGTACAAGTGTGTACAAGCTTGTACAAGTGTGTACAAGGGTGTACAGGTTTGTACAAGGTTGTACAAGTGTTTACAAGGGTGTACAAGTATGTACAAGAATGTACAAGTTTGTACAAGTGTGTACAAGTTTGTAAAAGGTTGTACAAGTGTGTACAAGGGTGTACAAGTGTGTACAAGGGTGCACAAGTGTGTACAAGCTTGTACAAGTTTGTACAAGGGTGTACAGGTTTGTACAAGGTTGTACAAGTGTGTACAAGGATGTACAAGTATGTACAAGAATGTACAATTTTGTACAAGTGTGTACAAGTTTGTAAAAGGTTGTACAAGTGTGTACAAGGGTGTACAAGTGTGTACAAGGCTGTACAAGTGTGTACAAGCTTGTACAAGTGTGTACAAGGGTGTACAAGTGTGTACAAGCTTGTACAAGTGTGTACAAGGCTGTACAAGTGTGTACAAGGTTGTACAAGTTTTTACAAGGTTGTACAAGTGTGTACAAGGTTGTACAAGTGTGTACAAGGTTGTACAAGTGTGTACAAGGTTGTACAAGTGTGTACAAGGTTGTATAAGTGTGTACAAGGTTGAAAAAGTGTGTACAAGGTTGTACAAGTGTGTACAAGGTTGTACAAGTGTGAACAAGGTTGTACAAGTGTGTACAAAGGTGTACAATTGTGTACAAGGTTGTACAAGTGTGTACAAGGTTGTACAAGTGTGTACAAGGTTGTACAAGTGTGTACAAGGTTGTACAAGGTTGTACAATTGTGTACAAGGTTGTACAAGTGTGTACAAGGTTGTACAAGTGTGTACAAGGTTGTACAAGTGTGTACAAGGTTGTACAAGTGAGTACAAGGGTGTACAAGTTTTTACAAGTGTGTACAAGTTTGTACAAGTGTGTACAAGTTTGTACAAGGTTGTACAAATGTATACAAGCATGTACAAAAGTGTACAAGGGTGCACAAGTTTGTACAAGGGTGTACAAGTGTGTACAAGCTTGTACAAGTGTGTACAAGCTTGTACAAGTGTGTACAAGGGTGTACAGGTTTGTACAAGGTTGTATAAGTGTTTACAAGGGTGTACAAGTATGTACAAGAATGTACAATTTTGTACAAGTGTGTACAAGTGTGTACAAGGTTGTACAAGTGTGTACAAGGTTGTACAAGTGTGTACAAGGTTGTACAAGTGTGTACAAGGTTGTACAAGTGTGTACAAAGGTGTACAAGTGTGTACAAGGTTGTACAAGTGTGTACAAGGTTGAACAAGTGTGTTCAAGGTTGTACAAGGTTGTACAATTGTGTACAAGGTTGTACAAGTGTGTACAAGGTTGTACAAGTGTGTACAAGGGTGTACAGGTTTGTACAAGTTTGTACAAGTGTTTACAAGGGTGTACAAGTATGTACAAGAATGTACAAGTTTGTACAAGTGTGTACAAGTTTGTAAAAGGTTGTACAAGTGTGTACAAGGGTGTACAAGTGTGTACTAGTGTGTACAAGTTTGTACAAGTGTGTACAAGTTTGTACAATTGTGTACAAGTTTGTACAAGGTTGTACAAATGTATACAAGGGTGTACAAAAGTAAACAAGGGTGCACAAGTTTGTACAAGGGTGTACAAGTGTGTACAAGCTTGTACAAGTGTGTACAAGCTTGTACAAGTGTGTACAAGGGTGTACAGGTTTGTACAAGTTTGTACAAGTGTTTACAAGGGTGTACAAGTATGTACAAGAATGTACAAGTTTGTACAAGTGTGTACAAGTTTGTAAAAGGTTGTACAAGTGTGTACAAGGGTGTACAAGTGTGTACAAGGGTGCTAAAGTGTGTACAAGGGTGTACAATCGTGTACAAGCTTGTACAAGTGTGTTCAAGGGTGTACAGGTTTGTACAAGGTTGTACAAGTGTGTACAAGGGTGTACAAATGTGTACAAGGATGTAAAAGTTTGTACAAGTGTGTACAAGTTTGTACAAGGTTGTACAAGTAAGTACAAGTTTGTACAAGGGTGCACAATTGTGTACAAGTGTGTACAAGCTTGTAAAAGTGTGTACAAGGTTGTACAAGTGTGTACAAGGTTGTACAAGTGTGTACAAGGTTGTACAAGTGTGTACAAGGTTGTACAAGTGTGTACAAGGGTGCACAAGTGTGTACAAGGGTGTTCAATCGTGTACAAGCTTGTACAAGTTTTTACAAGGTTGTACAAGTGTGTACAAGGTTGTACAAGTGTGTACAAGGTTGTACAAGTGTGTACAAGGTTGTACAAGTGTGTACAAGGTTGTACAAGTGTGTACAAGGTTGTATAAGTGTGTACAAAGGTGTACAAGTCTGTACAAGGTTGTACAAGTGTGTACAAGGTTGTACAAGTGTGTACATGGTTGTACAAGGTTGTACAATTGTGTACAAGGTTGTACAAGTGTGTACAAGGTTGTACAATGTGAACAAGGGTGTACAAGTTTGTACAAGTGTGTACAAGTTTGTACAAGTGTGTACAAGTTTGTACAAGGTTGTACAAATGTATACAAGGGTGTACAAAAGTGTACAAGGGTGCACAAGTTTGTACAAGGGTGTACAAGTGTGTACAAGCTTGTACAAGTGTGTACAAGCTTGTACAAGTGTGTACAAGGGTGTACAGGTTTGTACAAGGTTGTACAAGTGTTTACACGGGTGTACAAAAGAATGTACAAGTTTGTACAAGTGTGTACAAGTTTGTAAAAGGTTGTACAATTGTGTACAAGGTTGTACAAGTGTGTACAAGGTTGTACCATAGTGTACAAGGTTGTACAAGTGTGTACAAAGGTGTACAAGTGTGTACAAGGTTGTACAAGTGTGTACAAAGTTGTACAAGTGTGTACATGGTTGTACAAGGTTTTACAATTGTGTACAAGGTTGTACAAGTGTGTACAAGGTTGTACAAGTGTGTACAAGGGTGTACAAGTTTGTACAAGTGTGTACAAGTTTGTACAAGTGTGTACAAGTTTGTACAAGGTTGTACAAATGTACACAAGGGTGTACAAAAGTGTACAAGGGTGCACAAGTTTGTACAAGGTTGTACAAGTGTGTACAAGTTTGTACAAGGTTGTACAAGTGTGTACAAGTTTGTACAAGGTTGTACAAACGTGTACAATTGTGTACAAGTTTGTACAAGTGTGTACAAGGTTGTACAAGTGTGTACAAGGTTGTACAAGTGTGTACAAGGTTGTACAAGTGTGTACAAGGTTGTACAAGTGTGTACAAGGTTGTACAAGTGTGTACAAATTTGTACAAGTGTGTACAAGGTTGTACAAGTGTGTACAAGGGTGCACAAGTGTGTACAAGGGTGTACAATCGTGTACAAGCTTGTACAATCGTGTACAAGCTTGTACAAGTGTGTACAAGGGTTTACAGGTTTGTACAAGGTTGTACAAGTGTGTACAAGGGTGTACAAATGTGTACAAGGATGTAAAAGTTTGTACAAGTGTGTACAAGTTTGTACAAGTTTGTACAAGTGTGTACAATGTTTTACAATTGTTTACAAGGTTGTACAAGTGTGTACAAGGTTGTACAGGTTTGTACAAGGTTGTACAAGTGTTTACAAGGGAGTACAAGTATGTACAAGAATGTACAAGTTTGTACAAGTGTGTACAAGTGTGTACAAAGTTGTACAAGTGTGTACAAGGTTGTACAAGTGTGTACAAGGTTGTACAAGTGTGTACAAGGTTGTACAAGTGTGTACAAGGTTAAACAAGTGTGTACAAAGGTGTACAAGTGTGTACAAGGTTGTACAAGTGTGTACAAGGTTGTACAAGGGTGCACAAGTTTGTACAAGGGTGTACAAGTGTGTACAAGCTTGTACAAGTGTGTACAAGCTTGTACAAGGGTTTACAGGTTTGTACAAGGTTGTACAAGTGTGTACAAGGGTGTACAAGTATGTACAAGAATGTACAAGTTTGTACAAGTGTGTACAAGGGTGTACAAGTATGTACAAGAATGTACAAGTTTGTACAAGTGTGTACAAGGATGTACAAATGTGTACAAGGATGTAAAAGTTTGTACAAGTGTGTACAAGTTTGTACAAGGTTGTACAAGGTTGTACAAGTGTGTACAAGGTTGTACAAGTGTGTACAAGGTTGTACAAGTGTGTACAAGGTTGTACAAGTGTGTACAAGGTTGTACAAGTGTGTACAAGGTTGTACAAGTGTGTACAAGGGTGCACAAGTGTGTACAAGGGTGTACAATCGTGTACAAGCTTGTACAATCGTGTACATGCTTGTTTCAAGTTTGTACAAGGGTTTACAGGTTTGTACAAGGTTGTACAAGTGTGTACAAGGGTGTACAAGTATGTACAATAATGTACAAGTTTGTACAAGTGTGTACAAGGGTGTACAAATGTGTACAAGGATGTAAAAGTTTGTACAAGTGTGTACAAGTTTGTACAAGGTTGTACAAGGTTGTACAAGTGTGTACAAGGTTGTACAAGGTTGTACAAGTGTGTACAAGGTTGTACAAGTGTGTACAAGGTTGTACAAGTGTGTACAAGTTTGTACAAGTGTGTACAAGTTTGTACAAGGTTGTACAAATGTGTACAAGGGTGTACAAAAGTGTACAAGGGTGCACAAGTTTGTACAAGGGTGTACAAGTGTGTACAAGGGTGTACAGGTTTGTACAAGGTTGTACACGTGTTTACAAGGTTGTACAAGTGTGTACAAGGTTGCACAAGTGTGTACAAGAGTGCACAATCGTGTACAAGCTTGTACAAGTGTGTACAAGTGTGTACAGGTTTGTACAAGGTTGTACAAGTGTGTACAAGGTTTTACAATTGTGTACAAGGTTTTACAAGTGTGTACAAGGTTGTACAAGTGTGTACAAGTTTGTACAAGTGTGTACAAGCTTGTACAAGTGTGTACAAGGTTGTACAAGTGTGTACATGGTTGTTCAAGTGTGTACATGTTGGTACAAGTGTGTTTAAGTTTGTACAAGGTTGTACAAGTGTGTACAAGGGTGAACAAGTGTGTACAAGGTTGTACAAGTGTGTACAAGCTTGTACAAGTGTGTACAAGGGTGTACAAGTGTGTACAAGGTTGTACAAGTTTTTACAAGGTTGTACAAGTGTGTACAAGGTTGTACAAGCGTGTACAAGGTTGTACAAGTTTGTACAAGGTTGTACAAGTGTGTACAAGGTTGTATAAGTGTGTACAAGGTTGAAAAAGTGTGTACAAGGTTGTAAAAGTGTGTACAAGGTTGTACAAGTGTGTACAAGGTTGTACAAGTGTGTACAAAGGTGTACAAGTGTGTACAAGGTTGTACAAGTGTGTACAAGGTTGTACAAGTGTGTACAAGGTTGTACAAGTGTGTACAAGGTTGTACAAGGTTGTACAATTGTGTACAAGGTTGTACATGTGTGTACAAATTTGTACAAGTGTGTACAAGGTTGTACAAGTGTGTACAAGGGTGTACAAGTTTGTACAAGTGTGTACAAGTTTGTACAATTGTGTACAAGTTTGTACAAGGTTGTACAAATGTATACAAGGGTGTACAAAAGTGTACAAGGAAGCACAAGTTTGTACAAGGGTGTACAAGTGTGTACAAGCTTGTACAAGTGTGTACAAGCTTGTACAAGTGTGTACAAGGGTGTACAGGTTTGTACAAGGTTGTACAAGTGTTTACAAGGGTGTACAAGTATGTACAAGAATGTACAAGTTTGTACAAGTGTGTACAAGTTTGTAAAAGGTTGTACAAGTGTGTACAAGGGTGTACAAGTGTGTACAAGGGTGCACAAGTGTGTACAAGCTTGTACAAGTTTGTACAAGGGTGTACAGGTTTGTACAAGGTTGTACAAGTGTGTACAAGGATGTACAAGTATGTACAAGAATGTACAATTTTGTACAAGTGTGTACAAGTTTGTAAAAGGTTGTACAAGTGTGTACAAGGGTGTACAAGTGTGTACAAGGCTGTACAAGTGTGTACAAGCTTGTACAAGTGTGTACAAGGGTGTACAAGTGTGTACAAGCTTGTACAAGTGTGTACAAGGCTGTACAAGTGTGTACAAGGTTGTACAAGTTTTTACAAGGTTGTACAAGTGTGTACAAGGTTGTACAAGTGTGTACAAGGTTGTACAAGTGTGTACAAGGTTGTACAAGTGTGTACAAGGTTGTATAAGTGTGTACAAGGTTGAAAAAGTGTGTACAAGGTTGTACAAGTGTGTACAAGGTTGTACAAGTGTGAACAAGGTTGTACAAGTGTGTACAAAGGTGTACAATTGTGTACAAGGTTGTACAAGTGTGTACAAGGTTGTACAAGTGTGTACAAGGTTGTACAAGTGTGTACAAGGTTGTACAAGGTTGTACAATTGTGTACAAGGTTGTACAAGTGTGTACAAGGTTGTACAAGTGTGTACAAGGTTGTACAAGTGTGTACAAGGTTGTACAAGTGAGTACAAGGGTGTACAAGTTTTTACAAGTGTGTACAAGTTTGTACAAGTGTGTACAAGTTTGTACAAGGTTGTACAAATGTATACAAGCATGTACAAAAGTGTACAAGGGTGCACAAGTTTGTACAAGGGTGTACAAGTGTGTACAAGCTTGTACAAGTGTGTACAAGCTTGTACAAGTGTGTACAAGGGTGTACAGGTTTGTACAAGGTTGTATAAGTGTTTACAAGGGTGTACAAGTATGTACAAGAATGTACAATTTTGTACAAGTGTGTACAAGTGTGTACAAGGTTGTACAAGTGTGTACAAGGTTGTACAAGTGTGTACAAGGTTGTACAAGTGTGTACAAGGTTGTACAAGTGTGTACAAAGGTGTACAAGTGTGTACAAGGTTGTACAAGTGTGTACAAGGTTGAACAAGTGTGTTCAAGGTTGTACAAGGTTGTACAATTGTGTACAAGGTTGTACAAGTGTGTACAAGGTTGTACAAGTGTGTACAAGGGTGTACAGGTTTGTACAAGTTTGTACAAGTGTTTACAAGGGTGTACAAGTATGTACAAGAATGTACAAGTTTGTACAAGTGTGTACAAGTTTGTAAAAGGTTGTACAAGTGTGTACAAGGGTGTACAAGTGTGTACTAGTGTGTACAAGTTTGTAAAAGTGTGTACAAGTTTGTACAATTGTGTACAAGTTTGTACAAGGTTGTACAAATGTATACAAGGGTGTACAAAAGTAAACAAGGGTGCACAAGTTTGTACAAGGGTGTACAAGTGTGTACAAGCTTGTACAAGTGTGTACAAGCTTGTACAAGTGTGTACAAGGGTGTACAGGTTTGTACAAGTTTGTACAAGTGTTTACAAGGGTGTACAAGTATGTACAAGAATGTACAAGTTTGTACAAGTGTGTACAAGTTTGTAAAAGGTTGTACAAGTGTGTACAAGGGTGTACAAGTGTGTACAAGGGTGCTAAAGTGTGTACAAGGGTGTACAATCGTGTACAAGCTTGTACAAGTGTGTTCAAGGGTGTACAGGTTTGTACAAGGTTGTACAAGTGTGTACAAGGGTGTACAAATGTGTACAAGGATGTAAAAGTTTGTACAAGTGTGTACAAGTTTGTACAAGGTTGTACAAGTAAGTACAAGTTTGTACAAGGGTGCACAATTGTGTACAAGTGTGTACAAGCTTGTAAAAGTGTGTACAAGGTTGTACAAGTGTGTACAAGGTTGTACAAGTGTGTACAAGGTTGTACAAGTGTGTACAAGGTTGTACAAGTGTGTACAAGGGTGCACAAGTGTGTACAAGGGTGTTCAATCGTGTACAAGCTTGTACAAGTTTTTACAAGGTTGTACAAGTGTGTACAAGGTTGTACAAGTGTGTACAAGGTTGTACAAGTGTGTACAAGGTTGTACAAGTGTGTACAAGGTTGTACAAGTGTGTACAAGGTTGTATAAGTGTGTACAAAGGTGTACAAGTCTGTACAAGGTTGTACAAGTGTGTACAAGGTTGTACAAGTGTGTACATGGTTGTACAAGGTTGTACAATTGTGTACAAGGTTGTACAAGTGTGTACAAGGTTGTACAATGTGAACAAGGGTGTACAAGTTTGTACAAGTGTGTACAAGTTTGTACAAGTGTGTACAAGTTTGTACAAGGTTGTACAAATGTATACAAGGGTGTACAAAAGTGTACAAGGGTGCACAAGTTTGTACAAGGGTGTACAAGTGTGTACAAGCTTGTACAAGTGTGTACAAGCTTGTACAAGTGTGTACAAGGGTGTACAGGTTTGTACAAGGTTGTACAAGTGTTTACACGGGTGTACAAAAGAATGTACAAGTTTGTACAAGTGTGTACAAGTTTGTAAAAGGTTGTACAATTGTGTACAAGGTTGTACAAGTGTGTACAAGGTTGTACCATAGTGTACAAGGTTGTACAAGTGTGTACAAAGGTGTACAAGTGTGTACAAGGTTGTACAAGTGTGTACAAAGTTGTACAAGTGTGTACATGGTTGTACAAGGTTTTACAATTGTGTACAAGGTTGTACAAGTGTGTACAAGGTTGTACAAGTGTGTACAAGGGTGTACAAGTTTGTACAAGTGTGTACAAGTTTGTACAAGTGTGTACAAGTTTGTACAAGGTTGTACAAATGTACACAAGGGTGTACAAAAGTGTACAAGGGTGCACAAGTTTGTACAAGGTTGTACAAGTGTGTACAAGTTTGTACAAGGTTGTACAAGTGTGTACAAGTTTGTACAAGGTTGTACAAACGTGTACAATTGTGTACAAGTTTGTACAAGTGTGTACAAGGTTGTACAAGTGTGTACAAGGTTGTACAAGTGTGTACAAGGTTGTACAAGTGTGTACAAGGTTGTACAAGTGTGTACAAGGTTGTACAAGTGTGTACAAATTTGTACAAGTGTGTACAAGGTTGTACAAGTGTGTACAAGGGTGCACAAGTGTGTACAAGGGTGTACAATCGTGTACAAGCTTGTACAATCGTGTACAAGCTTGTACAAGTGTGTACAAGGGTTTACAGGTTTGTACAAGGTTGTACAAGTGTGTACAAGGGTGTACAAATGTGTACAAGGATGTAAAAGTTTGTACAAGTGTGTACAAGTTTGTACAAGTTTGTACAAGTGTGTACAATGTTTTACAATTGTTTACAAGGTTGTACAAGTGTGTACAAGGTTGTACAAGTGTGTACAAGGTTGTACAAGTGTGTACAAGGTTGTACAAGGTTGTACAATTGTGTACAAGGTTGTACAAGTGTGTACAAGGTTGTACAAGTGTGTACAAGTTTGTACAAGTGTGTACAAGTTTGTACAAGGTTGTACAAATGTGTACAAGGGTGTACAAAAGTGTACAAGGGTGCACAAGTTTGTACAAGGGTGTACAAGTGTGTACAAGGGTGTACAGGTTTGTACAAGGTTGTACAAGTGTTTACAAGGTTGTACAAGTGTGTACAAGGTTGCACAAGTGTGTACAAGAGTGTACAATCGTGTACAAGCTTGTACAAGTGTGTACAAGTGTGTACAGGTTTGTACAAGGTTGTACAAGTGTGTACAAGGTTTTACAATTGTGTACAAGGTTGTACAAGTGTGTACAAGGTTGTACAAGTGTGTACAAGTTTGTACAAGTGTGTACAAGCTTGTACAAGTGTGTACAAGGTTGTACAAGTGTGTACATGGTTGTTCAAGTGTGTACATGTTTGTACAAGTGTGTTTAAGTTTGTACAAGGTTGTACAAATGTGTACAAGGGTGTACAAAAGTGTACAAGGGTGCACAAGTTTGTACAAGGGTGTACAAGTGTGTACAAGTTTGTACAAGTGTGTACAAGGATGTACAAATGTGTACAAGGATGTAAAAGTTTGTACAAGTGTGTACAAGTTTGTACAAGGTTGTACAAGGTTGTACAAGTGTGTACAAGGTTGTACAAGTGTGTACAAGGTTGTACAAGTGTGTACAAGGTTGTACAAGTGTGTACAAGGTTGTACAAGTGTGTACAAGGTTGTACAAGTGTGTACAAGGGTGCACAAGTGTGTACAAGGGTGTACAATCGTGTACAAGCTTGTACAATCGTGTACATGCTTGTTTCAAGTTTGTACAAGGGTTTACAGGTTTGTACAAGGTTGTACAAGTGTGTACAAGGGTGTACAAGTATGTACAATAATGTACAAGTTTGTACAAGTGTGTACAAGGGTGTACAAATGTGTACAAGGATGTAAAAGTTTGTACAAGTGTGTACAAGTTTGTACAAGGTTGTACAAGGTTGTACAAGTGTGTACAAGGTTGTACAAGGTTGTACAAGTGTGTACAAGGTTGTACAAGTGTGTACAAGGTTGTACAAGTGTGTACAAGTTTGTACAAGTGTGTACAAGTTTGTACAAGGTTGTACAAATGTGTACAAGGGTGTACAAAAGTGTACAAGGGTGCACAAGTTTGTACAAGGGTGTACAAGTGTGTACAAGGGTGTACAGGTTTGTACAAGGTTGTACACGTGTTTACAAGGTTGTACAAGTGTGTACAAGGTTGCACAAGTGTGTACAAGAGTGCACAATCGTGTACAAGCTTGTACAAGTGTGTACAAGTGTGTACAGGTTTGTACAAGGTTGTACAAGTGTGTACAAGGTTTTACAATTGTGTACAAGGTTTTACAAGTGTGTACAAGGTTGTACAAGTGTGTACAAGTTTGTACAAGTGTGTACAAGCTTGTACAAGTGTGTACAAGGTTGTACAAGTGTGTACATGGTTGTTCAAGTGTGTACATGTTGGTACAAGTGTGTTTAAGTTTGTACAAGGTTGTACAAGTGTGTACAAGGGTGAACAAGTGTGTACAAGGTTGTACAAGTGTGTACAAGCTTGTACAAGTGTGTACAAGGGTGTACAAGTGTGTACAAGGTTGTACAAGTTTTTACAAGGTTGTACAAGTGTGTACAAGGTTGTACAAGCGTGTACAAGGTTGTACAAGTTTGTACAAGGTTGTACAAGTGTGTACAAGGTTGTATAAGTGTGTACAAGGTTGAAAAAGTGTGTACAAGGTTGTAAAAGTGTGTACAAGGTTGTACAAGTGTGTACAAGGTTGTACAAGTGTGTACAAAGGTGTACAAGTGTGTACAAGGTTGTACAAGTGTGTACAAGGTTGTACAAGTGTGTACAAGGTTGTACAAGTGTGTACAAGGTTGTACAAGGTTGTACAATTGTGTACAAGGTTGTACATGTGTGTACAAATTTGTACAAGTGTGTACAAGGTTGTACAAGTGTGTACAAGGGTGTACAAGTTTGTACAAGTGTGTACAAGTTTGTACAATTGTGTACAAGTTTGTACAAGGTTGTACAAATGTATACAAGGGTGTACAAAAGTGTACAAGGAAGCACAAGTTTGTACAAGGGTGTACAAGTGTGTACAAGCTTGTACAAGTGTGTACAAGCTTGTACAAGTGTGTACAAGGGTGTACAGGTTTGTACAAGGTTGTACAAGTGTTTACAAGGGTGTACAAGTATGTACAAGAATGTACAAGTTTGTACAAGTGTGTACAAGTTTGTAAAAGGTTGTACAAGTGTGTACAAGGGTGTACAAGTGTGTACAAGGGTGCACAAGTGTGTACAAGCTTGTACAAGTTTGTACAAGGGTGTACAGGTTTGTACAAGGTTGTACAAGTGTGTACAAGGATGTACAAGTATGTACAAGAATGTACAATTTTGTACAAGTGTGTACAAGTTTGTAAAAGGTTGTACAAGTGTGTACAAGGGTGTACAAGTGTGTACAAGGCTGTACAAGTGTGTACAAGCTTGTACAAGTGTGTACAAGGGTGTACAAGTGTGTACAAGCTTGTACAAGTGTGTACAAGGGTGTACAAGTGTGTACAAGGTTGTACAAGTTTTTACAAGGTTGTACAAGTGTGTACAAGGTTGTACAAGTGTGTACAAGGTTGTACAAGTGTGTACAAGGTTGTACAAGTGTGTACAAGGTTGTATAAGTGTGTACAAGGTTGAAAAAGTGTGTACAAGGTTGTACAAGTGTGTACAAGGTTGTACAAGTGTGAACAAGGTTGTACAAGTGTGTACAAAGGTGTACAATTGTGTACAAGGTTGTACAAGTGTGTACAAGGTTGTACAAGTGTGTACAAGGTTGTACAAGTGTGTACAAGGTTGTACAAGGTTGTACAATTGTGTACAAGGTTGTACAAGTGTGTACAAGGTTGTACAAGTGTGTACAAGGTTGTACAAGTGTGTACAAGGTTGTACAAGTGAGTACAAGGGTGTACAAGTTTTTACAAGTGTGTACAAGTTTGTACAAGTGTGTACAAGTTTGTACAAGGTTGTACAAATGTATACAAGCATGTACAAAAGTGTACAAGGGTGCACAAGTTTGTACAAGGGTGTACAAGTGTGTACAAGCTTGTACAAGTGTGTACAAGCTTGTACAAGTGTGTACAAGGGTGTACAGGTTTGTACAAGGTTGTATAAGTGTTTACAAGGGTGTACAAGTATGTACAAGAATGTACAATTTTGTACAAGTGTGTACAAGTGTGTACAAGGTTGTACAAGTGTGTACAAGGTTGTACAAGTGTGTACAAGGTTGTACAAGTGTGTACAAGGTTGTACAAGTGTGTACAAAGGTGTACAAGTGTGTACAAGGTTGTACAAGTGTGTACAAGGTTGAACAAGTGTGTTCAAGGTTGTACAAGGTTGTACAATTGTGTACAAGGTTGTACAAGTGTGTACAAGGTTGTACAAGTGTGTACAAGGGTGTACAGGTTTGTACAAGTTTGTACAAGTGTTTACAAGGGTGTACAAGTATGTACAAGAATGTACAAGTTTGTACAAGTGTGTACAAGTTTGTAAAAGGTTGTACAAGTGTGTACAAGGGTGTACAAGTGTGTACTAGTGTGTACAAGTTTGTACAAGTGTGTACAAGTTTGTACAATTGTGTACAAGTTTGTACAAGGTTGTACAAATGTATACAAGGGTGTACAAAAGTAAACAAGGGTGCACAAGTTTGTACAAGGGTGTACAAGTGTGTACAAGCTTGTACAAGTGTGTACAAGCTTGTACAAGTGTGTACAAGGGTGTACAGGTTTGTACAAGTTTGTACAAGTGTTTACAAGGGTGTACAAGTATGTACAAGAATGTACAAGTTTGTACAAGTGTATACAAGTTTGTAAAAGGTTGTACAAGTGTGTACAAGGGTGTACAAGTGTGTACAAGGGTGCTAAAGTGTGTACAAGGGTGTACAATCGTGTACAAGCTTGTACAAGTGTGTTCAAGGGTGTACAGGTTTGTACAAGGTTGTACAAGTGTGTACAAGGGTGTACAAATGTGTACAAGGATGTAAAAGTTTGTACAAGTGTGTACAAGTTTGTACAAGGTTGTACAAGTAAGTACAAGTTTGTACAAGGGTGCACAAGTGTGTACAAGTGTGTACAAGCTTGTAAAAGTGTGTACAAGGTTGTACAAGTGTGTACAAGGTTGTACAAGTGTGTACAAGGTTGTACAAGTGTGTACAAGGTTGTACAAGTGTGTACAAGGGTGCACAAGTGTGTACAAGGGTGTACAATCGTGTACAAGCTTGTACAAGTTTTTACAAGGTTGTACAAGTGTGTACAAGGTTGTACAAGTGTGTACAAGGTTGTACAAGTGTGTACAAGGTTGTACAAGTGTGTACAAGGTTGTACAAGTGTGTACAAGGTTGTATAAGTGTGTACAAAGGTGTACAAGTCTGTACAAGGTTGTACAAGTGTGTACAAGGTTGTACAAGTGTGTACATGGTTGTACAAAGTTGTACAATTGTGTACAAGGTTGTACAAGTGTGTACAAGGTTGTACAATGTGAACAAGGGTGTACAAGTTTGTACAAGTGTGTACAAGTTTGTACAAGTGTGTACAAGTTTGTACAAGGTTGTACAAATGTATACAAGGGTGTACAAAAGTGTACAAGGGTGCACAAGTTTGTACAAGGGTGTACAAGTGTGTACAAGCTTGTACAAGTGTGTACAAGCTTGTACAAGTGTGTACAAGGGTGTACAGGTTTGTACAAGGTTGTACAAGTGTTTACACGGGTGTACAAAAGAATGTACAAGTTTGTACAAGTGTGTACAAGTTTGTAAAAGGTTGTACAATTGTGTACAAGGTTGTACAAGTGTGTACAAGGTTGTACCATAGTGTACAAGGTTGTACAAGTGTGTACAAAGGTGTACAAGTGTGTACAAGGTTGTACAAGTGTGTACAAAGTTGTACAAGTGTGTACATGGTTGTACAAGGTTTTACAATTGTGTACAAGGTTGTACAAGTGTGTACAAGGTTGTACAAGTGTGTACAAGGGTGTACAAGTTTGTACAAGTGTGTACAAGTTTGTACAAGTGTGTACAAGTTTGTACAAGGTTGTACAAATGTACACAAGGGTGTACAAAAGTGTACAAGGGTGCACAAGTTTGTACAAGGTTGTACAAGTGTGTACAAGTTTGTACAAGGTTGTACAAGTGTGTACAAGTTTGTACAAGGTTGTACAAACGTGTACAATTGTGTACAAGTTTGTACAAGTGTGTACAAGGTTGTACAAGTGTGTACAAGGTTGTACAAGTGTGTACAAGGTTGTACAAGTGTGTACAAGGTTGTACAAGTGTGTACAAGGTTGTACAAGTGTGTACAAATTTGTACAAGTGTGTACAAGGTTGTACAAGTGTGTACAAGGGTGCACAAGTGTGTACAAGGGTGTACAATCGTGTACAAGCTTGTACAATCGTGTACAAGCTTGTACAAGTGTGTACAAGGGTTTACAGGTTTGTACAAGGTTGTACAAGTGTGTACAAGGGTGTACAAATGTGTACAAGGATGTAAAAGTTTGTACAAGTGTGTACAAGTTTGTACAAGTTTGTACAAGTGTGTACAATGTTTTACAATTGTTTACAAGGTTGTACAAGTGTGTACAAGGTTGTACAGGTTTGTACAAGGTTGTACAAGTGTTTACAAGGGAGTACAAGTATGTACAAGAATGTACAAGTTTGTACAAGTGTGTACAAGTGTGTACAAAGTTGTACAAGTGTGTACAAGGTTGTACAAGTGTGTACAAGGTTGTACAAGTGTGTACAAGGTTGTACAAGTGTGTACAAGGTTAAACAAGTGTGTACAAAGGTGTACAAGTGTGTACAAGGTTGTACAAGTGTGTACAAGGTTGTACAAGTGTGTACAAGGTTGTACAAGTGTGTACAAGGTTGTACAAGGTTGTACAATTGTGTACAAGGTTGTACAAGTGTGTACAAGGTTGTACAAGTGTGTACAAGTTTGTACAAGTGTGTACAAGTTTGTACAAGGTTGTACAAATGTGTACAAGGGTGTACAAAAGTGTACAAGGGTGCACAAGTTTGTACAAGGGTGTACAAGTGTGTACAAGGGTGTACAGGTTTGTACAAGGTTGTACAAGTGTTTACAAGGTTGTACAAGTGTGTACAAGGTTGCACAAGTGTGTACAAGAGTGTACAATCGTGTACAAGCTTGTACAAGTGTGTACAAGTGTGTACAGGTTTGTACAAGGTTGTACAAGTGTGTACAAGGTTTTACAATTGTGTACAAGGTTGTACAAGTGTGTACAAGGTTGTACAAGTGTGTACAAGTTTGTACAAGTGTGTACAAGCTTGTACAAGTGTGTACAAGGTTGTACAAGTGTGTACATGGTTGTTCAAGTGTGTACATGTTTGTACAAGTGTGTTTAAGTTTGTACAAGGTTGTACAAATGTGTACAAGGGTGTACAAAAGTGTACAAGGGTGCACAAGTTTGTACAAGGGTGTACAAGTGTGTACAAGCTTGTACAAGTGTGTACAAGGGTGTACAGGTTTGTACAAGGTTGTACAAATGTGTACAAGGATGTAAAAGTATGTACAAGAATGTACAATTTTGTACAAGTGTGTACGAGTCTGTAAAAGGTTGTACAAGTGTGTACAAGGGTGAACAAGTGTGTACAAGGTTGTACAAGTGTGTACAAGCTTGTACAAGTGTGTACAAGGGTGTACAAGTGTGTACAAGGTTGTACAAGTTTTTACAAGGTTGTACAAGTGTGTACAAGGTTGTACAAGTGTGTACAAGGTTGTACAAGTTTGTACAAGGTTGTACAAGTGTGTACAAGGTTGTATAAATGTGTACAAGGTTGAAAAAGTGTGTACAAGGTTGTACAAGTGTGTACAAGGTTGTACAAGTGTGTACAAGGTTGTACAAGTGTGTACAAAGGTGTACAAGTGTGTACAAGGTTGTACAAGTGTGTACAAGGTTGTACAAGTGTGTACAAGGTTGTACAAGTGTGTACAAGGTTGTACAAGGTTGTACAATTGTGTACAAGGTTGTACATGTGTGTACAAGGTTGTACAAGTGTGTACAAGGTTGTACAAGTGTGTACAAGGGTGTACAAGTTTGTACAAGTGTGTACAAGTTTGTACAATTGTGTACAAGTTTGTACAAGGTTGTACAAATGTATACAAGGGTGTACAAAAGTGTACAAGGGTGCACAAGTTTGTACAAGGGTGTACAAGTGTGTACAAGCTTGTACAAGTGTGTACAAGCTTGTACAAGTGTGTACAAGGGTGTACAGGTTTGTACAAGGTTGTACAAGTGTTTACAAGGGTGTACAAGTATGTACAAGAATGTACAAGTTTGTACAAGTGTGTACAAGTTTGTAAAAGGTTGTACAAGTGTGTACAAGGGTGTACAAGTGTGTACAAGGGTGCACAAGTGTGTACAAGCTTGTACAAGTTTGTACAAGGGTGTACAGGTTTGTACAAGGTTGTACAAGTGTGTACAAGGATGTACAAGTATGTACAAGAATGTACAATTTTGTACAAGTGTGTACAAGTTTGTAAAAGGTTGTCCAAGTAAGGGTGTACAAGTGTGTACAAGGCTGTACAAGTGTGTACAAGCTTGTACAAGTGTGTACAAGGGTGTACAAGTGTGTACAAGCTTGTACAAGTGTGTACAAGGGTGTACAAGTGTGTACAAGGTTGTACAAGTTTTTACAAGGTTGTACAAGTGTGTACAAGGTTGTACAAGTGTGTACAAGGTTGTACAAGTGTGTACAAGGTTGTACAAGTGTGTACAAGGTTGAAAAAGTGTGTACAAGGTTGTACAAGTGTGTACAAGGTTGTACAAGTGTGTACAAGGTTGTACAAGTGTGGACAAGGTTGTACAAGTGTGTACAAAGGTGTACAATTGTGTACAAGGTTGTACAAGTGTGTACAAGGTTGTACAAGTGTGTACAAGGTTGTACAAGTGTGTACAAGGTTGTACAAGGTTGTACAATTGTGTACAAGGTTGTACAAGTGTGTACAAGGTTGTACAAGTGTGTACAAGGTTGTACAAGTGTGTACAAGGTTGTACAAGTGAGTACAAGGGTGTACAAGTTTGTACAAGTGTGTACAAGTTTGTACAAGTGTGTACAAGTTTGTACAAGGTTGTACAAATGTATACAAGCATGTACAAAAGTGTACAAGGGTGCACAAGTTTGTACAAGGGTGTACAAGTGTGTACAAATTTGTACAAGTGTGTACAAGCTTGTACAAGTGTGTACAAGGGTGTACAGGTTTGTACAAGGTTGTACAAGTGTTTACAAGGGTGTACAAGTATGTACAAGAATGTACAAGTTTGTACAAGTGTGTACAAGTGTGTACAAGGTTGTACAAGTGTGTACAAGGTTGTACAAGTGTGTACAAGGTTGTACAAGTGTGTACAAGGTTGTACAAGTGTGTACAAAGGTGTACAAGTGTGTACAAGGTTGTACAAGTGTGTACAAGGTTGAACAAGTGTGTACAAGGTTGTACAAGGTTGTACAATTGTGTACAAGGTTGTACAAGTGTGTACAAGGTTGTACAAGTGTGTACAAGGGTGTACAGGTTTGTACAAGTTTGTACAAGTGTTTACAAGGGTGTACAAGTATGTACAAGAATTTACAAGTTTGTACAAGTGTGTACAAGTTTGTAAAAGGTTGTACAAGTGTGTACAAGGGTGTACAAGTGTGTACAAGTTAGTACAAGTGTGTACAAGTTTGTACAATTGTGTACAAGTTTGTACAAGGTTGTACAAATGTATTCAAGGGTGTACAAAAGTAAACAAGGGTGCACAAGTTTGTACAAGGGTGTACAAGTGTGTACAAGCTTGTACAAGTGTGTACAAGCTTGTACAAGTGTGTACAAGGGTGTACAGGTTTGTACAAGTTTGTACAAGTGTTTACAAGGGTGTACAAGTATGTACAAGAATGTACAAGTTTGTACAAGTGTGTACAAGTTTTTAAAAGGTTGTACAAGTGTGTACAAGGGTGTACAAGTGTGTACAAGGGTGCACAAGTGTGTACAAGGGTGTACAATCGTGTACAAGCTTGTACAAGTGTGTTCAAGGGTGTACAGGTTTGTACAAGGTTGTACAAGTGTGTACAAGGGTGTACAAATGTGTACAAGGATGTAAAAGTTTGTACAAGTGTGTACAAGTTTGTACAAGGTTGTACAAGTAAGTACAAGTTTGTACAAGGGTGCACAAGTGTGTACAAGTGTGTACAAGCTTGTACAAGTGTGTACAAGGTTGTACAAGTGTGTACAAGGTTGTACAAGTGTGTACAAGGTTGTACAAGTGTGTACAAGGTTGTACAAGTGTGTACAAGGGTGCACAAGTGTGTACAAGGGTGTACAATCGTGTACAAGCTTGTACAAGTTTTTACAAGGTTGTACAAGTGTGTACAAGGTTGTACAAGTGTGTACAAGGTTGTACAAGTGTGTACAAGGTTGTACAAGTGTGTACAAGGTTGTACAAGTGTGTACAAGGTTGTATAAGTGTGTACAAAGGTGTACAAGTCTGTACAAGGTTGTACAAGTGTGTACAAGGTTGTACAAGTGTGTACATGGTTGTACAAGGTTGTACAATTGTGTACAAGGTTGTACAAGTGTGTACAAGGTTGTACAATGTGAACAAGGGTGTACAAGTTTGAACAAGTGTGTACAAGTTTGTACAAGTGTGTACAAGTTTGTACAAGGTTGTACAAATGTATACAAGGGTGTACAAAAGTGTACAAGGGTGCACAAGTTTGTACAAGGGTGTACAAGTGTGTACAAGCTTGTACAAGTGTGTACAAGCTTGTACAAGTGTGTACAAGGGTGTACAGGTTTGTACAAGGTTGTACAAGTGTTTACAAGGGTGTACAAAAGAATGTACAAGTTTGTACAAGTGTGTACAAGTTTGTAAAAGGTTGTACAAGTGTGTACAAGGTTGTACAAGGGTGTACAAGGTTGTACCATAGTGTACAAGGTTGTACAAGTGTGTACAAAGGTGTACAAGTGTGTACAAGGTTGTACAAGTGTGTACAAAGTTGTACAAGTGTGTACATGGTTGTACAAGGTTTTACAATTGTGTACAAGGTTGTACAAGTGTGTACAAGGTTGTACAAGTGTGTACAAGGGTGTACAAGTTTGTACAAGTGTGTACATGGTTGTTCAAGTGTGTACATGTTTGTACAAGTGTGTTTAAGTTTGTACAAGGTTGTACAAATGTGTACAAGGGTGTACAAAAGTGTACAAGGGTGCACAAGTTTGTACAAGGGTGTACAAGTGTGTACAAGCTTGTACAAGTGTGTACAAGGGTGTACAGGTTTGTACAAGGTTGTACAAATGTGTACAAGGATGTACAAGTATGTACAAGAATGTACAATTTTGTACAAGTGTGTACGAGTCTGTAAAAGGTTGTACAAGTGTGTACAAGGGTGAACAAGTGTGTACAAGGTTGTACAAGTGTGTACAAGCTTGTACAAGTGTGTACAAGGGTGTACAAGTGTGTACAAGGTTGTACAAGTTTTTACAAGGTTGTACAAGTGTGTACAAGGTTGTACAAGTGTGTACAAGGTTGTACAAGTTTGTACAAGGTTGTACAAGTGTGTACAAGGTTGTATAAATGTGTACAAGGTTGAAAAAGTGTGTACAAGGTTGTACAAGTGTGTACAAGGTTGTACAAGTGTGTACAAGGTTGTACAAGTGTGTACAAAGGTGTACAAGTGTGTACAAGGTTGTACAAGTGTGTACAAGGTTGTACAAGTGTGTACAAGGTTGTACAAGTGTGTACAAGGTTGTACAAGGTTGTACAATTGTGTACAAGGTTGTACATGTGTGTACAAGGTTGTACAAGTGTGTACAAGGTTGTACAAGTGTGTACAAGGGTGTACAAGTTTGTACAAGTGTGTACAAGTTTGTACAATTGTGTACAAGTTTGTACAAGGTTGTACAAATGTATACAAGGGTGTACAAAAGTGTACAAGGGTGCACAAGTTTGTACAAGGGTGTACAAGTGTGTACAAGCTTGTACAAGTGTGTACAAGCTTGTACAAGTGTGTACAAGGGTGTACAGGTTTGTACAAGGTTGTACAAGTGTTTACAAGGGTGTACAAGTATGTACAAGAATGTACAAGTTTGTACAAGTGTGTACAAGTTTGTACAAGGGTGTACAGGTTTGTACAAGGTTGTACAAGTGTGTACAAGGATGTACAAGTATGTACAAGAATGTACAATTTTGTACAAGTGTGTACAAGTTTGTAAAAGGTTGTCCAAGTGTGTACAAGGGTGTACAAGTGTGTACAAGGCTGTACAAGTGTGTACAAGCTTGTACAAGTGTGTACAAGGGTGTACAAGTGTGTACAAGCTTGTACAAGTGTGTACAAGGGTGTACAAGTGTGTACAAGGTTGTACAAGTTTTTACAAGGTTGTACAAGTGTGTACAAGGTTGTACAAGTGTGTACAAGGTTGTACAAGTGTGTACAAGGTTGTACAAGTGTGTACAAGGTTGTATAAGTGTGTACAAGGTTGAAAAAGTGTGTACAAGGTTGTACAAGTGTGTACAAGGTTGTACAAGTGTGGACAAGGTTGTACAAGTGTGTACAAAGGTGTACAATTGTGTACAAGGTTGTACAAGTGTGTACAAGGTTGTACAAGTGTGTACAAGGTTGTACAAGTGTGTACAAGGTTGTACAAGGTTGTACAATTGTGTACAAGGTTGTACAAGTGTGTACAAGGTTGTACAAGTGTGTACAAGGTTGTACAAGTGTGTACAAGGTTGTACAAGTGAGTACAAGGGTGTACAAGTTTGTACAAGTGTGTACAAGTTTGTACAAGTGTGTACAAGTTTGTACAAGGTTGTACAAATGTATACAAGCATGTACAAAAGTGTACAAGGGTGCACAAGTTTGTACAAGGGTGTACAAGTGTGTACAAATTTGTACAAGTGTGTACAAGCTTGTACAAGTGTGTACAAGGGTGTACAGGTTTGTACAAGGTTGTACAAGTGTTTACAAGGGTGTACAAGTATGTACAAGAATGTACAAGTTTGTACAAGTGTGTACAAGTGTGTACAAGGTTGTACAAGTGTGTACAAGGTTGTACAAGTGTGTACAAGGTTGTACAAGTGTGTACAAGGTTGTACAAGTGTGTACAAAGGTGTACAAGTGTGTACAAGGTTGTACAAGTGTGTACAAGGTTGAACAAGTGTGTACAAGGTTGTACAAGGTTGTACAATTGTGTACAAGGTTGTACAAGTGTGTACAAGGTTGTACAAGTGTGTACAAGGGTGTACAGGTTTGTACAAGTTTGTACAAGTGTTTACAAGGGTGTACAAGTATGTACAAGAATTTACAAGTTTGTACAAGTGTGTACAAGTTTGTAAAAGGTTGTACAAGTGTGTACAAGGGTGTACAAGTGTGTACAAGTTAGTACAAGTGTGTACAAGTTTGTACAATTGTGTACAAGTTTGTACAAGGTTGTACAAATGTATTCAAGGGTGTACAAAAGTAAACAAGGGTGCACAAGTTTGTACAAGGGTGTACAAGTGTGTACAAGCTTGTACAAGTGTGTACAAGCTTGTACAAGTGTGTACAAGGGTGTACAGGTTTGTACAAGTTTGTACAAGTGTTTACAAGGGTGTACAAGTATGTACAAGAATGTACAAGTTTGTACAAGTGTGTACAAGTTTTTAAAAGGTTGTACAAGTGTGTACAAGGGTGTACAAGTGTGTACAAGGGTGCACAAGTGTGTACAAGGGTGTACAATCGTGTACAAGCTTGTACAAGTGTGTTCAAGGGTGTACAGGTTTGTACAAGGTTGTACAAGTGTGTACAAGGGTGTACAAATGTGTACAAGGATGTAAAAGTTTGTACAAGTGTGTACAAGTTTGTACAAGGTTGTACAAGTAAGTACAAGTTTGTACAAGGGTGCACAAGTGTGTACAAGTGTGTACAAGCTTGTACAAGTGTGTACAAGGTTGTACAAGTGTGTACAAGGTTGTACAAGTGTGTACAAGGTTGTACAAGTGTGTACAAGGTTGTACAAGTGTGTACAAGGGTGCACAAGTGTGTACAAGGGTGTACAATCGTGTACAAGCTTGTACAAGTTTTTACAAGGTTGTACAAGTGTGTACAAGGTTGTACAAGTGTGTACAAGGTTGTACAAGTGTGTACAAGGTTGTACAAGTGTGTACAAGGTTGTACAAGTGTGTACAAGGTTGTATAAGTGTGTACAAAGGTGTACAAGTCTGTACAAGGTTGTACAAGTGTGTACAAGGTTGTACAAGTGTGTACATGGTTGTACAAGGTTGTACAATTGTGTACAAGGTTGTACAAGTGTGTACAAGGTTGTACAATGTGAACAAGGGTGTACAAGTTTGAACAAGTGTGTACAAGTTTGTACAAGTGTGTACAAGTTTGTACAAGGTTGTACAAATGTATACAAGGGTGTACAAAAGTGTACAAGGGTGCACAAGTTTGTACAAGGGTGTACAAGTGTGTACAAGCTTGTACAAGTGTGTACAAGCTTGTACAAGTGTGTACAAGGGTGTACAGGTTTGTACAAGGTTGTACAAGTGTTTACAAGGGTGTACAAAAGAATGTACAAGTTTGTACAAGTGTGTACAAGTTTGTAAAAGGTTGTACAAGTGTGTACAAGGTTGTACAAGTGTGTACAAGGTTGTACCATAGTGTACAAGGTTGTACAAGTGTGTACAAAGGTGTACAAGTGTGTACAAGGTTGTACAAGTGTGTACAAAGTTGTACAAGTGTGTACATGGTTGTACAAGGTTTTACAATTGTGTACAAGGTTGTACAAGTGTGTACAAGGTTGTACAAGTGTGTACAAGGGTGTACAAGTTTGTACAAGTGTGTACAAGTTTGTACAAGTGTGAACAAGTTTGTACAAGGTTGTACAAATGTACACAAGGGTGTACAAAAGTGTACAAGGGTGCACAAGTTTGTACAAGGTTGTACAAGTGTGTACAAGTTTGTACAAGGTTGTACAAGTGTGTACAAGTTTGTACAAGGTTGTACAAACGTGTACAATTGTGTGCAAGTTTGTACAAGTGTGTACAAGGTTGTACAAGTGTGTACAAGGTTGTACAAGTGTGTACAAGGTTGTACAAGTGTGTACAAGGTTGTACAAGTGTGTACAAGGTTGTACAAGTGTGTACAAGGTTGTACAAGTGTGTACAAGGGTGCACAAGTGTGTACAAGGGTGTACAATCGTGTACAAGCTTGTACAATCGTGTACAAGCTTGTACAAGTGTGTACAAGGGTTTACAGGTTTGTACAAGGTTGTACAAGTGTGTACAAGGGTGTACAAATGTGTACAAGGATGTAAAAGTTTGTACAAGTGTGTACAAGTTTGTACAAGGTTGTACAAGTGTGTACAATGTTTTACAATTGTGTACAAGGTTGTACAAGTGTGTACAAGGTTGTACAGGTTTGTACAAGGTTGTACAAGTGTTTACAAGGGAGTACAAGTATGTACAAGAATGTACAAGTTTGTACAAGTGTGTACAAGTGTGTACAAAATTGTACAAGTGTGTACAAGGTTGTACAAGTGTGTACAAGGTTGTACAAGTGTGTACAAGGTTAAACAAGTGTGTACAAAGGTGTACAAGTGTGTACAAGGTTGTACAAGTGTGTACAAGGTTGTACAAGTGTGTACAAGGTTGTACAAGTGTGTACAAGGTTGTACAAGGTTGTACAATTGTGTACAAGGTTGTACAAGTGTGTACAAGGTTGTACAAGTGTGTACAAGGGTGTACAAGTTTGTACAAGTGTGTACAAGTTTGTACAAGTGTGCACAAGTTTGTACAAGGTTGTACAAATGTATACAAGGGTGTACAACAGTGTACAAGAGTGCACAAGTTTGTACAAGGGTGTACAAGTGTGTACAAGCTTGTACAAGTGTGTACAAGGGTGTACAGGTTTGTACAAGGTTGTACAAGTGATTACAAGGGTGTACAAGTATGTACAAGAATGTACAAGTTTGTACAAGTGTGTACAAGTTTGTAAAAGGTTGTACAAGTGTGTACAAGGGTGTACAAGTGTGTACAAGGGTGCACAAGTTTGAACAAGGGTGTACAAGTGTGTACAAGCTTGTACAAGTGTGTACAAGCTTGTACAAGTGTTTACAAGGGTGTACAAGTATGCACAAGAATGTACAAGTTTGTACAAGTGTGTACAAGTTTGTAAAAGGTTGTACAAGTGTGTACAAGGGTGTACAAGTGTGTACAAGGGTGCACAAGTGTGTACAAGGGTGTACAATCTTGTACAAGCTTGTACAATCGTGTACAAGGGTGTACAGGTTTGTACAAGGTTGTACAAGTGTGTACAAGGGTGTACAAATGTGTACAAGGATGTAAAAGTTTGTACAAGTGTGTACAAGTTTGTACAAGGTTATACAAGTAAGTACAAGTTTGTACAAGAATGTACAAGTGTGTACAAGGTTTTACAATTGTGTAAAAGGTTGTACAAGTGTGTACAAGGTTGTACAAGTGTGTACAAGCTTGTACAAGTGTGTACAAGGTTGTACAAGTGTGTACAAGGTTGTACAAGTGTGTACAAGGTTGTACAAGTGTGTACAAGGGTGTACAGGTTTGTACAAGGTTGTACAAGTGTGTACAAGGTTGTACGAGTGTGTACAAGGGTGTACAAGTTTGTACAAGTGTGTACAAGTTTGTACAATTGTGTACAAGTTTGTACAAGGTTGTACAAATGTATACAAGGGTGTACAAAAGTGTACAAGGGTGCACAAGTTTGAACAAGGGTGTACAAGTGTGTACAAGCTTGTACAAGTGTGTACAAGCTTGTACAAGTGTTTACAAGGGTGTACAAGTATGCACAAGAATGTACAAGTTTGTACAATTGTGTACAAGTTTGTAAAAGGTTGTACAAGTGTGTACAAGGGTGTACAAGTGTGTACAAGGGTGCACAAGTGTGTACAAGGGTGTACAATCGTGTACAAGCTTGTACAAGTGTGTTCAAGGGTGTACAGGTTTGTACAAGGTTGTACAAGTGTGTACAAGGGTGTACAAATGTGTACAAGGATGTAAAAGTTTGTACAAGTGTGTACAAGTTTGTACAAGGTTGTACAAGTAAGTACAAGTTTGTACAAGGGTGCACAAGTGTGTACAAGTGTGTACAAGCTTGTACAAGTGTGTACAAGGTTGTACAAGTGTGTACAAGGTTGTACAAGTGTGTACAAGGTTGTACAAGTGTGTACAAGGTTGTACAAGTGTGTACAAGGGTGCACAAGTGTGTACAAGGGTGTACAATCGTGTACAAGCTTGTACAAGTTTTTACAAGGTTGTACAAGTGTGTACAAGGTTGTACAAGTGTGTACAAGGTTGTACAAGTGTGTACAAGGTTGTACAAGTGTGTACAAGGTTGTACAAGTGTGTACAAGGTTGTATAAGTGTGTACAAAGGTGTACAAGTCTGTACAAGGTTGTACAAGTGTGTACAAGGTTGTACAAGTGTGTACATGGTTGTACAAGGTTGTACAATTGTGTACAAGGTTGTACAAGTGTGTACAAGGTTGTACAATGTGAACAAGGGTGTACAAGTTTGAACAAGTGTGTACAAGTTTGTACAAGTGTGTACAAGTTTGTACAAGGTTGTACAAATGTATACAAGGGTGTACAAAAGTGTACAAGGGTGCACAAGTTTGTACAAGGGTGTACAAGTGTGTACAAGCTTGTACAAGTGTGTACAAGCTTGTACAAGTGTGTACAAGGGTGTACAGGTTTGTACAAGGTTGTACAAGTGTTTACAAGGGTGTACAAAAGAATGTACAAGTTTGTACAAGTGTGTACAAGTTTGTAAAAGGTTGTACAAGTGTGTACAAGGTTGTACAAGTGTGTACAAGGGTGTACAAGTTTGTACAAGTGTGTACAAGTTTGTACAAGTGTGTACAAGTTTGTACAAGGTTGTACAAATGTACACAAGGGTGTACAAAAGTGTACAAGGGTGCACAAGTTTGTACAAGGTTGTACAAGTGTGTACAAGTTTGTACAAGGTTGTACAAGTGTGTACAAGTTTGTACAAGGTTGTACAAACGTGTACAATTGTGTGCAAGTTTGTACAAGTGTGTACAAGGTTGTACAAGTGTGTACAAGGTTGTACAAGTGTGTACAAGGTTGTACAAGTGTGTACAAGGTTGTACAAGTGTGTACAAGGTTGTACAAGTGTGTACAAGGTTGTACAAGTGTGTACAAGGGTGCACAAGTGTGTACAAGGGTGTACAATCGTGTACAAGCTTGTACAATCGTGTACAAGCTTGTACAAGTGTGTACAAGGGTTTACAGGTTTGTACAAGGTTGTACAAGTGTGTACAAGGGTGTACAAATGTGTACAAGGATGTAAAAGTTTGTACAAGTGTGTACAAGTTTGTACAAGGTTGTACAAGTGTGTACAATGTTTTACAATTGTGTACAAGGTTGTACAAGTGTGTACAAGGTTGTACAGGTTTGTACAAGGTTGTACAAGTGTTTACAAGGGAGTACAAGTATGTACAAGAATGTACAAGTTTGTACAAGTGTGTACAAGTGTGTACAAAATTGTACAAGTGTGTACAAGGTTGTACAAGTGTGTACAAGGTTGTACAAGTGTGTACAAGGTTAAACAACTGTGTACAAAGGTGTACAAGTGTGTACAAGGTTGTACAAGTGTGTACAAGGTTGTACAAGTGTGTACAAGGTTGTACAAGTGTGTACAAGGTTGTACAAGGTTGTACAATTGTGTACAAGGTTGTACAAGTGTGTACAAGGTTGTACAAGTGTGTGAAAGGGTGTACAAGTTTGTACAAGTGTGTACAAGTTTGTACAAGTGTGCACAAGTTTGTACAAGGTTGTACAAATGTATACAAGGGTGTACAAAAGTGTACAAGGGTGCACAAGTTTGTACAAGGGTGTACAAGTGTGTACAAGCTTGTACAAGTGTGTACAAGGGTGTACAGGTTTGTACAAGGTTGTACAAGTGTTTACAAGGGTGTACAAGTATGTACAAGAATGTACAAGTTTGTACAAGTGTGTACAAGTTTGTAAAAGGTTGTACAAGTGTGTACAAGGGTGTACAAGTGTGTACAAGGGTGCACAAGTTTGAACAAGGGTGTACAAGTGTGTACAAGCTTGTACAAGTGTGTACAAGCTTGTACAAGTGTTTACAAGGGTGTACAAGTATGCACAAGAATGTACAAGTTTGTACAAGTGTGTACAAGTTTGTAAAAGGTTGTACAAGTGTGTACAAGGGTGTACAAGTGTGTACAAGGGTGCACAAGTGTGTACAAGGGTGTACAATCTTGTACAAGCTTGTACAATCGTGTACAAGGGTGTACAGGTTTGTACAAGGTTGTACAAGTGTGTACAAGGGTGTACAAATGTGTACAAGGATGTAAAAGTTTGTACAAGTGTGTACAAGTTTGTACAAGGTTGTACAAGTAAGTACAAGTTTGTACAAGAATGTACAAGTGTGTACAAGGTTTTACAATTGTGTAAAAGGTTGTACAAGTGTGTACAAGGTTGTACAAGTGTGTACAAGCTTGTACAAGTGTGTACAAGGTTGTACAAGTGTGTACAAGGTTGTACAAGTGTGTACAAGGTTGTACAAGTGTGTACAAGGGTGTACAGGTTTGTACAAGGTTGTACAAGTGTGTACAAGGTTGTACGAGTGTGTACAAGGGTGTACAAGTTTGTACAAGTGTGTACAAGTTTGTACAATTGTGTACAAGTTTGTACAAGGTTGTACAAATGTATACAAGGGTGTACAAAAGTGTACAAGGGTGCACAAGTTTGAACAAGGGTGTACAAGTGTGTACAAGCTTGTACAAGTGTGTACAAGCTTGTACAAGTGTTTACAAGGGTGTACAAGTATGCACAAGAATGTACAAGTTTGTACAAGTGTGTACAAGTTTGTAAAAGGTTGTACAAGTGTGTACAAGGGTGTACAAGTGTGTACAAGGGTGCACAAGTGTGTACAAGGGTGTACAATCTTGTACAAGCTTGTACAATCGTGTACAAGGGTGTACAGGTTTGTACAAGGTTGTACAAGTGCGTACAAGGGTGTACAAATGTGTACAAGGATGTAAAAGTTTGTACAAGTGTGTACAAGTTTGTACAAGGTTGTACAAGTAAGTACAAGTTTGTACAAGAATGTACAAGTGTGTACAAGGTTTTACAATTGTGTAAAAGGTTGTACAAGTGTGTACAAGGTTGTACAAGTGTGTACAAGCTTGTACAAGTGTGTACAAGGTTGTACAAGTGTGTACAAGGTTGTACAAGTGTGTACAAGGTTGTACAAGTGTGTACAAGGTTGTACAAGTGTGTACAAGGTTGTACAAGTGTGTACAAGGTTGTACAAGTGTGTACAAGGGTGCACAAGTGTGTACATGGTTGTACAAGGTTGAACAATTGTGTACAAGGTTGTACAAGTGTGTACAAAGTTGTACAAGTGTGTACAAGGGTGTACAAGTTTGTACAAGTGTGTACAAGTTTGTACAAGTGTGTACACACTTGCACAACCTTGTACACACTTGTACAACCTTTTACACAATTGTAAAACCTTGTACACACTTGTACATTCTTGTACAAACTTGTATTTACTTGTACAACCTTGTACAAACTTGTACACACTTGTACAAACTTTTACATCCTTGTACACATTTGTACACCCTTGTACACACTTGTACAACCTTGTACAAACCTGTACACCCTTGTACACGATTGTACAAGCTTGTACAAGATTGTACACCCTTGTACACACTTGTGCAGCCTTGTACACACTTGTACACCCTTGTACACACTTGTACAACCTTTTACAAACTTGTACACACTTGTACAAACTTGTACATTCTTGTGCATACTTGTACACCCTTGTAAACACTTTTACAAGCTTGTACACACTTGTACAAGCTTGTACACACTTGTACACCCTTGTTCAAACTTGTGCACCCTTGTACACTTTTGTACACCCTTGTATACATTTGTACAACCTTGTACAAACTTGTACACAATTGTACAAACTTGTACACACTTGTACAAACTTGTACACCCTTGTACACACTCGTACAACCTTGTACACACTTGTACAACCTTGTACAAACCTGTACACCCTTGTACACACTTGTACAACCTTGTACACACTTGTACAACCTTGTACACGCTTGTACAACCTTGTACACACTTGTACAACCTTGTACACATTTGTACAAGCTTGTACACACTTGTACAACCTTGTACACACTTGTACAAGCTTGTACACACTTGTACAACCTTGTACACACTTGTACAACCTTTTACACAATTGTAAAACCTTGTACACACTTGTACATTCTTGTACAAACTTGTACTTACTTGTACAACCTTGTACAAACTTGTACACACTTGTACAAACTTTTACATCCTTGTACACATTTGTATATACTTGTACACACTTGTACAACCTTGTACAAACCTGTACACCCTTGTACACGATTGTACAAGCTTGTACAAGATTGTACACCCTTGTACACACTTGTGCACCCTTGTACACACTTGTACACCGTTGTACACACTTGTACAACCTTTTACAAACTTGTACACACTTGTACAAACTTGTACATTCTTGTGCATACTTGTACACCCTTGTAAACACTTGTACAAGCTTGTACACACTTGTACAAGCTTGTACACACTTGTACACCCTTGTTCAAACTTGTGCACCCTTGTACACACTTTTACACCCTTGTACACACTTGTACAACCTTTTACAAACTTGTACACACTTGTACAAACTTGTACATTCTTGTACATACTTGTACACCCTTGTAAACACTTGTACAACCTTGTACAAACCTGTACACCCTTGTACACACTTGTACAAGCTTGTACACACTTGTACACCCTTGTACAAACTTGTGCACCCTTGTACACTTTTGTACACCCTTGTATACATTTGTACAACCTTGTACAAACTTGTGCACACTTGTACAAACTTGTACACACTTGTACAAACTTGTACACCCTTGTACACACTTGTACAACCTTGTACACACTTGTACAACCTTGTACACAATTGTACAACCTTGTACAACCTTGTACACACTTGTACAACCTTGTACACACTTGTACAACCTTGTACACACTTGTACAACCTTGTACACACTTGTACACCTTTGTACACACTTGTTCAACCTTGTACACACTTGTACAACCTTGTACACACTTGTACAACCTTGTACACACTTGTACAACCTTGTACACACTTGTACACACTTGTAAAAACTTGTACATTCTTGTACATACTTGTACTCCCTTGTAAACACTTGTACAACCTTGTACAAACCTGTACAACCTTGTACACACGTGTACAACCTTGTACACAATTGTAAAACATTGTACACACTTGTACAACCTTGTACAAACTTGTACACAATTGTACAAACTTTTACATCCTTGTACACATTTGTACACCCTTGTACAAACTTGTACAACCTTGTACAAACCTGTAAACCCTTGTACACACTTGTACAAGCTTGTACACGATTGTACAAGCTTGTACACGATTGTACACCCTTGTACACACTTGTGCACCCTTGTACACACTTGTACAACCTTGTACACACTTGTACAACCTTGTACACACTTGTACAACCTTGTACACACTTGTACAACCTTGTACACACTTGTACAACCTTGTACACACTTGTACAACCTTGTACACACTTGTACAACCTTGTACACAATTGTACACGTTTGTACAACCTTGTACAAACTTGTACACACTTGTACAACCTTGTACAAACTTGTACACACTTGTACAACCTTGTACAAACTTGTGCACCCATGTACACTTTTGTACACCCTTGTGTACATTTGTACAACCTTGTACAAACTTGTACACACTTGTACAAACTTGTACACACTTGTACAAACTTGTACACCCTTGTACACACTTGTACAACCTTGTACACACTTGTACAACCTTGTACACAATTGTAAAACCTTGTACAACCATGTACACACTTGTACAACTTTGTACACACTTGTACAACCTTGTACACACTTGTACACCTTTGTACACACTTGTACAACCTCGTACACTATGGTACAACCTTGTACACACTTGTACAACCTTGTACACACTTGTACAACCTTTTACAAACTTGTACACACTTGTACAAACTTGTACATTCTTTTGTACACCCTTGTAAACACTTGTACAACCTTGTACAAACCTGTACACCCTTGTACACACTTGTACAAGCTTGTACACACTTGTACAAGCTTGTACACACTTGTACACCCTTGTACAAACTTGTGCACCCTTGTACACTTTTGTACACCCTTGTATACATTTGTACAAACTTGTACAAACTTGTACACACTTGTACAAACTTGTACACCCTTGTACACATTGTACAACATTGTACACACTTGTACAACCTTGTACACAATTGTACAACCGTGTACAAACTTGTACACACTTGTACAAACTTGTACACCCTTGTACACACTCGTACAACCTTGTACACACTTGTACAACCTTGTACAAACCTGTACACCCTTGTACACACTTGTACAACCTTGTACACACTTGTACAACCTTGTACACACTTGTACAACCTTGTACACACTTGTACAAGCTTGTACACACTTGTACAACCTTGTACACACTTGTACAAGCTTGTACACACTTGTACAACCTTGTACACACTTGTACAACCTTTTACACAATTGTAAAACCTTGTACACACTTGTACATTCTTGTACAAACTTGTACTTACTTGTACAACCTTGTACAAACTTGTACACACTTGTACAAACTTTTACATCCTTGTACACATTTGTATATACTTGTACACACTTGTACAACCTTGTACAAACCTGTACACCCTTGTACACGATTGTACAAGCTTGTACAAGATTGTACACCCTTGTACACACTTGTGCACCCTTGTACACACTTGTACACCGTTGTACACACTTGTACAACCTTTTACAAACTTGTACACACTTGTACAAACTTGTACATTCTTGTGCATACTTGTACACCCTTGTAAACACTTGTACAAGCTTGTACACACTTGTACAAGCTTGTACACACTTGTACACCCTTGTTCAAACTTGTGCACCCTTGTACACACTTTTACACCCTTGTACACACTTGTACAACCTTTTACAAACTTGTACACACTTGTACAAACTTGTACATTCTTGTACATACTTGTACACCCTTGTAAACACTTGTACAACCTTGTACAAACCTGTACACCCTTGTACACACTTGTACAAGCTTGTACACACTTGTACACCCTTGTACAAACTTGTGCACCCTTGTACACTTTTGTACACCCTTGTATACATTTGTACAACCTTGTACAAACTTGTGCACACTTGTACAAACTTGTACACACTTGTACAAACTTGTACACCCTTGTACACACTTGTACAACCTTGTACACACTTGTACAACCTTGTACACAATTGTACAACCTTGTACAACCTTGTACACACTTGTACAACCTTGTACACACTTGTACAACCTTGTACACACTTGTACAACCTTGTACACACTTGTACACCTTTGTACACACTTGTTCAACCTTGTACACACTTGTACAACCTTGTACACACTTGTACAACCTTGTACACACTTGTACAACCTTGTACACACTTGTACACACTTGTAAAAACTTGTACATTCTTGTACATACTTGTACTCCCTTGTAAACACTTGTACAACCTTGTACAAACCTGTACAACCTTGTACACACGTGTACAACCTTGTACACAATTGTAAAACATTGTACACACTTGTACAACCTTGTACAAACTTGTACACAATTGTACAAACTTTTACATCCTTGTACACATTTGTACACCCTTGTACAAACTTGTACAACCTTGTACAAACCTGTAAACCCTTGTACACACTTGTACAAGCTTGTACACTATTGTACAAGCTTGTACACGATTGTACAACCTTGTACACACTTGTGCACCCTTGTACACACTTGTACAACCTTGTACACACTTGTACAACCTTGTACACACTTGTACAACCTTGTACACACTTGTACAACCTTGTACACACTTGTACAACCTTGTACACACTTGTACAACCTTGTACACACTTGTACAACCTTGTACACAATTGTACACGTTTGTACAACCTTGTACAAACTTGTACACACTTGTACAACCTTGTACAAACTTGTACACACTTGTACAACCTTGTACAAACTTGTGCACCCATGTACACTTTTGTACACCCTTGTGTACATTTGTACAACCTTGTACAAACTTGTACACACTTGTACAAACTTGTACACACTTGTACAAACTTGTACACCCTTGTACACACTTGTACAACCTTGTACACACTTGTACAACCTTGTACACAATTGTAAAACCTTGTACAACCATGTACACACTTGTACAACTTTGTACACACTTGTACAACCTTGTACACACTTGTACACCTTTGTACACACTTGTACAACCTCGTACACTATGGTACAACCTTGTACACACTTGTACAACCTTGTACACACTTGTACAACCTTTTACAAACTTGTACACACTTGTACAAACTTGTACATTCTTTTGTACACCCTTGTAAACACTTGTACAACCTTGTACAAACCTGTACACCCTTGTACACACTTGTACAAGCTTGTACACACTTGTACAAGCTTGTACACACTTGTACACCCTTGTACAAACTTGTGCACCCTTGTACACTTTTGTACACCCTTGTATACATTTGTACAAACTTGTACAAACTTGTACACACTTGTACAAACTTGTACACCCTTGTACACATTGTACAACCTTGTACACACTTGTACAACCTTGTACACAATTGTACAACCGTGTACAACCATGTACACACTTGTACAACCTTGTACACACTTGTACAACCTTGTACACACTTGTACACCTTTGTACACACTTATACAACCTTGTACACACTTGTACAACCTTGTACACACTTGTACAACCTTGTACACACTTGTACAACCTTGTACACACTTGTACAACCTTGTACACACTTGTACAACCTTGTAAAAACTTGTACAAGCTTGTACACGATTGTACACCCTTGTACACACTTGTGCACCCTTGTACACACTTGTACAACCTTGTACACACTTGTACAACCTTGTACACACTTGTACAACCATGTACACACTTGTACAACCTTGTACACACTTGTACAACCTTGTACACACTTGTACAACCTTGTACACATTTGTACAACCTTGTACACACTTGTACAACCTTGTACACACTTGTACAACCTTGTACACACTTGTACAAGCTTGTACACACTTATACAACCTTGTACACACTTGTGCACCCTTGTACAAACTTGTACTTACTTGTACAACCTTGTACAAACTTGTACACACTTGTACAAACTTTTACATCCTTGTACACATTTGTACACCCTTGTACACACTTGTACAACCTTGTACAAACCTGTACACCCTTGAACACACTTGTACAAGCTTGTACACGATTGTACACCCTTGTACACACTTGTGCACCCTTGTACACACTTGTACACCCTTGTACACACTTGTACAACCTTTTACAAACTTGTACACACTTGTACAAACTTGTACATTCTTGTACATACTTGTACACCCTTGTAAACACTTGTACAAACTTGTACAAACCTGTACACCCTTGTACACACTTGTACAAGCTTGTACACACTTGTACAAGCTTGTACAAACTTGTACACCCTTGTACAAACTTGTGCACCCTTGTTTACTTTTGTACACCCTTGTATACATTTGTACAACCTTGTACAAACTTGTACACAATTGTACAAACTTGTACACACTTGTACAAACTTGTACACCCTTGTACACACTTGTACAACCTTGTAGACACTTGTACAACCTTGTTCAAACCTGTACACCCTTGTACACACTTGTACAAGATTGTACACGATTGTACACCCTTGTACACACTTGTGCACCCTTGTACACACTTGTCCACCCTTGTACACACTTGTACAACCTTTTACAAACTTGTACACACTTGTACAAACTTTTACATTCTTGTACATACTTGTACACCCTTGTAAACACTTGTACAACCTTGTACAAACCTGTACACCCTAGTACACACTTGTACAAGCTTGTACACACTTGTACACCCTTGTACAAACTTGTGCACCCTTGTACACTTTTGTACACCCTTGTATACATTTGTACAACCTTGTACAAACTTGTACACACTTGTACAAACTTGTACACACTTGTACAAACTTGTACACCCTTGTACACACTTGTACAACCTTGTACACACTTGTACAACCTTGTACACAATTGTACAACCTTGTACAACCTTGTACACACTTGTTCAACCTTGTACACACTTGTACAACCTTGTACACACTTGTACACCTTTGTACACACTTGTACAACCTTGTACACACTTGTACAACCTTGTACACACTTGTACAACCTTGTACACACTTGTACAACCTTGTACACACTTGTACACACTTGTACAAACTTGTACATTCTTGTACATACTTGTACACCCTTGTAAACACTTGTACAACCTTGTACAAACCTGTACACCCTTGTACACACTTGTACAAGCTTGTACACACTCTTACAAGCTTGTACACACTTGTACACCCTTGTACAAACTTGTGCACCCTTGTACACTTTTGTACACCCTTGTATACATTTGTACAACCTTGTACAAACTTGTACACACTTGTACAAACTTGTACACACTTGTACAAACTTGTACACCCTTGTACTCACTTGTACAACCTTGTACACACTTGTACAACCTTGTACACACTTGTACAACCTTGTACACACTTGTACAACCTTGTACACAATTGTACAACCTTGTACAACCTTGTACACACTTGTACAACCTTGTACACAATTGTACACCTTTGTACACACTTGTACAAACTTGTCCACACTTGTACAACCTTGTACACACTTGTACAACCTTGTACACACTTTTTCAACCTTGTACACACTTGTACAACCTTGTACACACTTGTACAACCTTGTACACACTTGTACAACCTTGTACACACTTGTACAACCTTGTAAAAACTTGCACAACCTTGTACACACTTGTACACACTTGTACAAGCTTGTACACACTTGTACACCCTTGTACACACTTGTACAAGCTTGTACACACTTGTACAACCTTGTACACACTTGTACACCCTTGTACACACTTGTACAACCTTTTACAAACTTGTACACACTTGTACAAAATTGTACATTCTTGTACATACTTGTACATCCTTGTACACACTTGTACAACCTTGTACAAACCTGTACACCCTTGTACACACTTGTACAAGCTTGTACACGATTGTGCACCCTTGTACACATTTGTACACCCTTGTACACACTTGTACAACCTTTTACAAACTTGTACACACTTGTACAACCTTGTACACACTTGTACAACCTTGTAAAAACTTGCACAACCTTGTACACACTTGTACACACTTGTACAAGCTTGTACACACTTGTACACCCTTGTACACACTTGTACAAGCTTGTACACACTTGTACAACCTTGTACAAACCTGTACACCCTTGTACACACTTGTACAAGCTTGTACACACTTGTACACCCTTGTACAAACTTGTGCACCCTTGTACACTTTTGTACACCCTTGTATACATTTGTACAACCTTGTACAAACTTGTACACAATTGTACAAACTTGTACACACTTGTACAAACTTGTACACCCTTGTACACACTTGTACAACCTTGTACACACTTGTACAACCTTGTACACACATGTACAACCTTGTACACAATTGTACAACCTTGTACAACCTTGTACACACTTGTACAACCTTGTACACACTTGTACAACCTTGTACACACTTGTACAACATTGTACACCTTTGTACACACTTGTACAACCTTGTACACACTTGTACAACCTTGTACACACTTGTACAACCTTGTACACACTTTTTCAACCTTGTACACACCTATACAACCTTGTACACACTTGTACAACCTTGTACACACTTGTACAACCTTGTACACACTTGTACAACCTTGTACACACTTGTACAACCTTGTAAAAACTTGTACAACCTTGTACACACTTGTACACCCTTGTACACACTTGTACAAGCTTGTACACACTTGTACAACCTTGTACACACTTGTTCACCCTTGTACACACTTTTAACCTTTTACAAACTTGTACACACTTGTACAAAATTGTACATTCTTGTACATACTTGTACATCCTTGTACACATTTGTACAACCTTGTACAAACCTGTACACCCTTGTACACACTTGTACAAGCTTGTACACACTTGTACACACTTGTACACCCTTGTACAAACTTGTGCACCCTTGTACACTTTTGTACACCCTTGTACACATTTGTACAACCTTGTACAAACTTAAACACACTTGTACAAACATGTACACACTTGAACAACCATGTACACACTTGTACAACCTTGTACACACTTGTACAAGCTTGTACACACTTGTACAAACTTGTACACACTTGTACAACCTTGTACACACTTGTACAACCTTGTACACAATTGTAAAACCTTGTACACACTTGTACAACCTTGTACAAACCTGTACACCCTTGTACACACTTGTACAAGCTTGTACACGATTGTACACTCTTGTACACACTTGTGCAACCTTGTACACACTTGTACAACCTTGTAAACACTTGTACAACCTTGTACAAACCTGTACACCCTTGTACACACTTGTACACCCTTGTACAAACTTGTGCACCCTTGTACACTTTTGTACACCCTTGTACACATTTGTACAACCTTGTACAAACTTGTACACACTTGTACAAACTTGTACACACTTGTACAACCTTGTACACACTTGTACAACCTTGTACACACTTGTACAACCTTGTACAACCTTGTACAAACTTGTACACACTTGTACAAACTTTTACATCCTTGTACACATTTGTACACCCTTGTACACACTTGTACAAACTTGTACATTCTTGTACATACTTGTACACCCTTGTACACACTTATACAACCTTGTACAAACCTGTAAACCCTTGTACAAACTTGAAACAAGCATGTACACGATTGTACAAGCTTGTACACGATTGTACACCCTTGTACACACTTGTGCACCCTTGTACACACTTGTACAACCTTGTACACACTTGTACAACCTTGTACACACTTGTACAACCTTGTACACACTTGTACAACCTTGTACACACTTGTACAACCTTGTACACACTTGTACAACCTTGTACACACTTGTACAACCTTGTACAACCTTGTACAAACTTGTACACACTTGTACAAACTTTTACATCCTTGTACAAATTTGTACATCCTTGTACACACTTGTACAAACTTGTACATTCTTGTACATACTTGTACACCCTTGTACACACTTGTACAAACTTGTACATTCTTGTACATACTTGTACACCCTTGTACACACTTGTACAAATTTGTACAAACCTGTAAACCCTTGTACAAGCTTGTACACACTTGTACAAGCTTGTACACACTTGTACACCCTTGTACAAACTTGTGCACCCTTGTACACTTTTGTACACCCTTGTACACATTTGTACAACCTTGTACAAACTTGTACACACTTGAACAAACTTGTACACACTTGTACAACCTTGTACACACTTGTACAACCTTGTACACACTTGTACAACCTTGTACACACTTGTACAACCTTGTACACGCTTGTACAACCTTGTACACACTTGTACAACCTTTTACACAATTTTAAAACCTTGTACACACTTGTACACACTTGTACAAGCTTGTACACGATTGTACACCCTTGTACACACTTGTGCACCCTTGTATACATTTGTACAACCTTGTACAAACTTGTACACAATTGTACAAACTTGTACACACTTGTACAAACTTGTACACCCTTGTACACACTTGTACAACCTTGTACACACTTGTACAAATTTGTACACCCTTGTACACACTTGTACAACCTTGTACACACTTGTACAACCTTGTACACAATTGTACAACCTTGTACAACCTTGTACACACTTGTACAACCTTGTACACACTTGTACAACCTTGTACACACTTGTACAACCTTGTAAAAACTTGTACAACCTTGTACACACTTGTACACCCTTGTACACACTTGTACAAGCTTGTACACACTTGTACAAGCTTGTACACACTTGTACAACCTTGTACACACTTGTTCACCCTTGTACACACTTGTACAACCTTTTACAAACTTGTACACACTTGTACAAAATTGTACATTCTTGTATATACTTGTACATCCTTGTACACATTTGTACAACCTAGTACAAACCTGTACACCATTGTACACACTTGTACAAGCTTGTACACACTTGTACACCCTTGTACAAACTTGTGCACCCTTGTAAACGTTTGTACACCCTTGTACACATTTGTGCACCCTTGTACACTTTTGTACACCCTTGTACACATTTGTACAACCTTGTACAAACTTAAACACACTTGTACAAACATGTACACACTTGAACAATCATGTACACACTTGTACAACCTTGTACACACTTGTACAAGCTTGTACACACTTGTACAACCTTGTACACACTTGTACAACCTTGTACACACTTGTACAACCTTGTACACAATTGTAAAACCTTGTACACACTTGTACAACCTTGTACAAACCTGTACACCCTTGTACACACTTGTACAAGCTTGTACACGATTGTACACTCTTGTACACACTTGTGCAACCTTGTACACACTTGTGCAACCTTGTACACACTTGTACAACCTTGTAAACACTTGTACAACCTTGTACACACTTGTTCAAGCTTGTACACACTTGTACAACCTTGTACAAACCTGTACACCCTTGTACACACTTGTACACCCTTGTACAAACTTGTGCACCCTTGTACACTTTTGTACACCCTTGTACACATTTGTACAACCTTGTACAAACTTGTACACACTTGTACAAACTTGTACACACTTGTACAACCTTGTACACACTTGTACATCCTTGTACACACTTGTACAACCTTGTACACACTTGTACAACCTTGTACACAATTGTAAAACATTGTACACACTTAAACAACCTTGTGCAAACTTGTACACACTTGTATAAACTTTTACATCCTTGTACACATTTGTACACCCTTGTACACACTTGTACAACCTTGTACAAACCTGTAAACCCTTGTACACACTTGTACAAGCTTGTACACGATTGTACAAGCTTGTACACGATTGTACACCCTTGTACACACTTGTGAACCCTTGTACACACTTGTACAACCTTGTACACACTTGTACAACCTTGTACACACTTGTACAACCTTGTACACACTTGTACAACCTTGTACACACTTGTACAACCTTGTACACACTTGTACAACCTTGTACAACCTACTACAAACTTGTACACACTTGTACAAACTTTTACATCCTTGTACACATTTGTACACCCTTGTACACACTTGTACAAACTTGTACATTCTTGTACATACTTGTACACCCTTGTACACACTTGTACAAACTTGTACATTCTTGTACATACTTGTACACCCTTGTACACACTTGTACAACCTTGTACAAACCTGTAAACCCTTGTACAAGCTTGTACACACTTGTACAAACTTGTACACACTTGTACACCCTTGTACAAACTTGTGCACCCTTGTACACTTTTGTACACCCTTGTACACATTTGTACAACCTTGTACAAACTTGTACACACTTGAACAAACTTGTACACACCTGTACAACCTTGTACACACTTGTACAACCTTGTACACACTTGTACAACCTTGTACACACTTGTACAAGCTTGTACACACTTGTACAACCTTGTACACACTTGTACAACCTTGTACACACTTGTACAACCTTTTACACAATTGTAAAACCTTGTACACACTTGTACATTCTTGTACAAACTTGTACTTACTTGTACAACCTTGTACAAACTTGTACACACTTGTACAAACTTTTACATCCTTGTACACATTTGTACACCCTTGTACACACTTGTACAACCTTGTACAAACCTGTACACCCTTGTACACACTTGTACAACTTTGTACACGATTGTACACCCTTGTACACACTTGTGCACCCTTGTACACACTTGTACACCCTTGTACACACTTGTACAACCTTTTACAAACTTGTACACACTTGTACAAACTTGAACATTCTTGTACATACTTGTACACCCTTGTAAACACTTGTACAACCTTGTACAAACTTGTACACACTTGTACACACTTGTACAAGCTTGTACACACTTGTACAAGCTTGTACACACTTGTACACCCTTGTACAAACTTGTGCACCCTTGTACACACTTGTACAACCTTGTACACACTTGTACAACCTTGTACACACTTGTACAACCTTGTAAAAACTTGTACAACCTTGTACACACTTGTACACCCTTGTACACACTTGTACAAGCTTGTACACACTTGTACAACCTTGTACACACTTGTTCACCCTTGTACACACTTGTACAACCTTTTACAAACTTGTACACACTTGTACAAAATTGTACATTCTTGTACATACTTGTACATCCTTGTACACATTTGTACAACCTTGTACAAACCTGTACACCCTTGTACACACTTGTACAAGCTTGTACACACTTGTACACCCTTGTACAAACTTGTGCACCCTTGTACACTTTTGTACACCCTTGTACACATTTGTACAACCTTGTAGAAACTTAAACACACTTGTACAAACATGTACACACTTGAACAACCATGTACACACTTGTACAACCTTGTACACACTTGTACAAGCTTGTACAAACTTGTACAAACTTGTACACACTTGTACAACCTTGTACACACTTGTACAAACTTGTACACAATTGTAAAACCTTGTACACACTTTTACAACCTTGTACAAACCTGTACACCCTTGTACACACTTGTACAAGCTTGTACACGATTGTACACTCTTGTACACACTTGTGCAACCTTGTACACACTTGTACAACCTTGTAAACACTTGTACAACCTTGTACAAACCTGTACACCCTTGTACACACTTGTACACCCTTGTACAAACTTGTGCACCCTTGTACACTTTTGTACACCCTTGTACACATTTGTACAACCTTGTACAAACTTGTACACACTTGTACAAACTTGTACACACTTGTACAACCTTGTACACACTTGTACAACCTTGTACACACTTGTACAACCTTGTACAACCTTGTACAAACTTGTACACACTTGTACAAACTTTTACATCCTTGTACACATTTGTACACCCTTGTACACACTTGTACAAACTTGTACATTCTTGTACATACTTGTACACCCTTGTACACATTTGTACAACCTTGTACAAACCTGTAAACCCTTGTACAAACTTGAAACAAGCATGTACACGATTGTACAAGCTTGTACACGATTGTACACCCTTGTACACACTTGTGCACCCTTGTACACACTTGTACAACCTTGTACACACTTGTACAACCTTGTACACACTTGTACAACCTTGTACACACTTGTACAACCTTGTACACACTTGTACAACCTTGTACAACCTTGTACAAACTTGTACACACTTGTACAAACTTTTACATCCTTGTACACATTTGTACATCCTTGTACACACTTGTACAAACTTGTACATTCTTGTACATACTTGTACACCCTTGTACACACTTGTACAAACTTGTACATTCTTGTACATACTTGTACACCCTTGTACACACTTGTACAACCTTGTACAAACCTGTAAACCCTTGTACAAGCTTGTACACACTTGTACAAGCTTGTACACACTTGTACACCCTTGTACAAACTTGTGCACCCTTGTACACTTTTGTACACCCTTGTACACATTTGTACAACCTTGTACAAACTTGTACACACTTGAACAAACTTGTACACACTTGTACAACCTTGTACACACTTGTACAACCTTGTACACACTTGTACAACCTTGTACACGCTTGTACAACCTTGTACACACTTGTACAACCTTTTACACAATTGTAAAACCTTGTACACACTTGTACATTCTTGTACAAACTTGTACTTACTTGTACAACCTTGTACACACTTGTACAGCTTTGTAGACACTTATACAACCTTGTACACACTTGTACAACCTTGTACACACTTGTACAACCTTGTACACACTTGTACAACCTTGTACACACTTGTACAACCTTGTACACACTTGTACAACCTTGTAAAAACTTGTACAAGCTTGTACACGATTGTACACCCTTGTACACACTTGTGCACCCTTGTACACACTTGTACAACCTTGTACACACTTGTACAACCTTGTACACACTTGTACAACCATGTACACACTTGTACAACCTTGTACACACTTGTACAACCTTGTACACACTTGTACAACCTTGTACACATTTGTACAACCTTGTACACACTTGTACAACCTTGTACACACTTGTACAACCTTGTACACACTTGTACAAGCTTGTACACACTTGTACAACCTTGTACACACTTGTGCACCCTTGTACAAACTTGTACTTACTTGTACAACCTTGTACAAACTTGTACACACTTGTACAAACTTTTACATCCTTGTACACATTTGTACACCCTTGTACACACTTGTACAACCTTGTACAAACCTGTACACCCTTGAACACACTTGTACAAGCTTGTACACGATTGTACACCCTTGTACACACTTGTGCACCCTTGTACACACTTGTACACCCTTGTACACACTTGTACAACCTTTTACAAACTTGTACACACTTGTACAAACTTGTACATTCTTGTACATACTTGTACACCCTTGTAAACACTTGTACAAACTTGTACAAACCTGTACACCCTTGTACACACTTGTACAAGCTTGTACACACTTGTACAAGCTTGTACAAACTTGTACACCCTTGTACACACTTGTACAAGATTGTACACGATTGTACACCCTTGTACACACTTGTGCACCCTTGTACACACTTGTACAACCTTGTACAAACCTGTACACCCTAGTACACACTTGTACAAGCTTGTACACACTTGTACACCCTTGTACAAACTTGTGCACCCTTGTACACTTTTGTACACCCTTGTATACATTTGTACAACCTTGTACAAACTTGTACACACTTGTACAAACTTGTACACACTTGTACAAACTTGTACACCCTTGTACACACTTGTTCAACCTTGTACACACTTGTACAACCTTGTACACACTTGTACACCTTTGTACACACTTGTACAACCTTGTACACACTTGTACAACCTTGTACACACTTGTACAACCTTGTACACACTTGTACAACCTTGTACACACTTGTACACACTTGTACAAACTCGTACATTCTTGTACATACTTGTACACCCTTGTAAACACTTGTACAACCTTGTACAAACCTGTACACCCTTGTACACACTTGTACAAGCTTGTACACACTCTTACAAGCTTGTACACACTTGTACACCCTTGTACAAACTTGTGCACCCTTGTACACTTTTGTACACCCTTGTATACATTTGTACAACCTTGTACAAACTTGTACACACTTGTACAAACTTGTACACACTTGTACAAACTTGTACACCCTTGTACTCACTTGTACAACCTTGTACACACTTGTACAACCTTGTACACACTTGTACAACCTTGTACACACTTGTACAACCTTGTACACAATTGTACAACCTTGTACAACCTTGTACACACTTGTACAACCTTGTACACACTTGTACAACCTTGTACACACTTGTACAACCTTGTACACAATTGTACACCTTTGTACACACTTGTACAAACTTGTCCACACTTGTACAACCTTGTACACACTTGTACAACCTTGTACACACTTTTTCAACCTTGTACACACTTGTACAACCTTGTACACACTTGTACAACCTTGTACACACTTGTACAACCTTGTACACACTTGTACAACCTTGTAAAAACTTGCACAACCTTGTACACACTTGTACACACTTGTACAAGCTTGTACACACTTGTACACCCTTGTACACACTTGTACAAGCTTGTACACACTTGTAACCTTGTACACACTTGTACACCCTTGTACACACTTGTACAACCTTTTACAAACTTGTACACACTTGTACAAAATTGTACATTCTTGTACATACTTGTACATCCTTGTACACACTTGTACAACCTTGTACAAACCTGTACACCCTTGTACACACTTGTACAAGCTTGTACACGATTGTGCACCCTTGTACACACTTGTACACCCTTGTACACACTTGTACAACCTTTTACAAACTTGTACACACTTGTACAACCTTGTACACACTTGTACAACCTTGTAAAAACTTGCACAACCTTGTACACACTTGTACACACTTGTACAAGCTTGTACACACTTGTACACCCTTGTACACACTTGTACAAGCTTGTACACACTTGTACAACCTTGTACAAACCTGTACACCCTTGTACACACTTGTACAAGCTTGTACACACTTGTACACCCTTGTACAAACTTGTGCACCCTTGTACACTTTTGTACACCCTTGTATACATTTGTACAACCTTGTACAAACTTGTACACAATTGTACAAACTTGTACACCCTTGTACACACTTGTACAACTTTGTACACACTTGTACAACCTTGTACACACATGTACAACCTTGTACACAATTGTACAACCTTGTACAACCTTGTACACACTTGTACAACCTTGTACACACTTGTACAACCTTGTACACACTTGTACAACATTGTACACCTTTGTACACACTTGTACAACCTTGTACACACTTGTACAACCTTGTACACACTTGTACAACCTTGTACACACTTTTTCAACCTTGTACACACTTATACAACCTTGTACACACTTGTACAACCTTGTACACACTTGTACAACCTTGTACACACTTGTACAACCTTGTACACACTTGTACAACCTTGTAAAAACTTGTACAACCTTGTACACACTTGTACACCCTTGTACACACTTGTACAAGCTTGTACACACTTGTACAACCTTGTACACACTTGTTCACCCTTGTACACACTTGTACAACCTTTTACAAACTTGTACACACTTGTACAAAATTGTACATTCTTGTACATACTTGTACATCCTTGTACACATTTGTACAACCTTGTACAAACCTGTACACCCTTGTACACACTTGTACAAGCTTGTACACACTTGTACACACTTGTACACCCTTGTACAAACTTGTGCACCCTTGTACACTTTTGTACACCCTTGTACACATTTGTACAACCTTGTACAAACTTAAACACACTTGTACAAACATGTACACACTTGAACAACCATGTACACACTTGTACAACCTTGTACACACTTGTACAAGCTTGTACACACTTGTACAAACTTGTACACACTTGTACAACCTTGTACACACTTGTACAACCTTGTACACAATTGTAAAACCTTGTACACACTTGTACAACCTTGTACAAACCTGTACACCCTTGTACACACTTGTACAAGCTTGTACACGATTGTACACTCTTGTACACACTTGTGCAACCTTGTACACACTTGTACAACCTTGTAAACACTTGTACAACCTTGTACAAACCTGTACACCCTTGTACACACTTGTACACCCTTGTACAAACTTGTGCACCCTTGTACACTTTTGTACACCCTTGTACACATTTGTACAACCTTGTACAAACTTGTACACACTTGTACAAACTTGTACACACTTGTACAACCTTGTACACACTTGTACAACCTTGTACACACTTGTACAACCTTGTACAACCTTGTACAAACTTGTACACACTTGTACAAACTTTTACATCCTTGTACACATTTGTACACCCTTGTACACACTTGTACAAACTTGTACATTCTTGTACATACTTGTACACCCTTGTACACACTTATACAACCTTGTACAAACCTGTAAACCCTTGTACAAACTTGAAACAAGCATGTACACGATTGTACAAGCTTGTACACGATTGTACACCCTTGTACACACTTGTGCACCCTTGTACACACTTGTACAACCTTGTACACACTTGTACAACCTTGTACACACTTGTACAACCTTGTACACACTTGTACAACCTTGTACACACTTGTACAACCTTGTACACACTTGTACAACCTTGTACACACTTGTACAACCTTGTACAACCTTGTACAAACTTGTACACACTTGTACAAACTTTTACATCCTTGTACAAATTTGTACATCCTTGTACACACTTGTACAAACTTGTACATTCTTGTACATACTTGTACACCCTTGTACACACTTGTACAAACTTGTACATTCTTGTACATACTTGTACACCCTTGTACACACTTGTACAAATTTGTACAAACCTGTAAACCCTTGTACAAGCTTGTACACACTTGTACAAGCTTGTACACACTTGTACACCCTTGTACAAACTTGTGCACCCTTGTACACTTTTGTACACCCTTGTACACATTTGTACAACCTTGTACAAACTTGTACACACTTGAACAAACTTGTACACACTTGTACAACCTTGTACACACTTGTACAACCTTGTACACACTTGTACAACCTTGTACACGCTTGTACAACCTTGTACACACTTGTACAACCTTTTACACAATTTTAAAACCTTGTACACACTTGTACATTCTTGTACAAACTTGTACTTACTTGTACAACCTTGTACAAACTTGTACACCCTTGTACACATTTGTGCACCCTTGTACACTTTTGTACACCCTTGTACACATTTGTACAACCTTGTACAAACTTAAACACACTTGTACAAACATGTACACACTTGAACAATCATGTACACACTTGTACAACCTTGTACACACTTGTACAAGCTTGTACACACTTGTACAACCTTGTACACACTTGTACAACCTTGTACACACTTGTACAACCTTGTACACAATTGTAAAACCTTGTACACACTTGTACAACCTTGTACAAACCTGTACACCCTTGTACACACTTGTACAAGCTTGTACACGATTGTACACTCTTGTACACACTTGTGCAACCTTGTACACACTTGTGCAACCTTGTACACACTTGTACAACCTTGTAAACACTTGTACAACCTTGTACACACTTGTTCAAGCTTGTACACACTTGTACAACCTTGTACAAACCTGTACACCCTTGTACACACTTGTACACCCTTGTACAAACTTGTGCACCCTTGTACACTTTTGTACACCCTTGTACACATTTGTACAACCTTGTACAAACTTGTACACACTTGTACAAACTTGTACACACTTGTACAACCTTGTACACACTTGTACATCCTTGTACACACTTGTACAACCTTGTACACACTTGTACAACCTTGTACACAATTGTAAAACATTGTACACACTTAAACAACCTTGTGCAAACTTGTACACACTTGTATAAACTTTTACATCCTTGTACACATTTGTACACCCTTGTACACACTTGTACAACCTTGTACAAACCTGTAAACCCTTGTACACACTTGTACAAGCTTGTACACGATTGTACAAGCTTGTACACGATTGTACACCCTTGTACACACTTGTGAACCCTTGTACACACTTGTACAACCTTGTACACACTTGTACAACCTTGTACACACTTGTACAACCTTGTACACACTTGTACAACCTTGTACACACTTGTACAACCTTGTACACACTTGTACAACCTTGTACAACCTACTACAAACTTGTACACACTTGTACAAACTTTTACATCCTTGTACACATTTGTACACCCTTGTACACACTTGTACAAACTTGTACATTCTTGTACATACTTGTACACCCTTGTACACACTTGTACAAACTTGTACATTCTTGTACATACTTGTACACCCTTGTACACACTTGTACAACCTTGTACAAACCTGTAAACCCTTGTACAAGCTTGTACACACTTGTACAAACTTGTACACACTTGTACACCCTTGTACAAACTTGTGCACCCTTGTACACTTTTGTACACCCTTGTACACATTTGTACAACCTTGTACAAACTTGTACACACTTGAACAAACTTGTACACACCTGTACAACCTTGTACACACTTGTACAACCTTGTACACACTTGTACAACCTTGTACACACTTGTACAAGCTTGTACACACTTGTACAACCTTGTACACACTTGTACAACCTTGTACACACTTATACAACCTTTTACACAATTGTAAAACCTTGTACACACTTGTACATTCTTGTACAAACTTGTACTTACTTGTACAACCTTGTACAAACTTGTACACACTTGTACAAACTTTTACATCCTTGTACACATTTGTACACCCTTGTACACACTTGTACAACCTTGTACAAACCTGTACACCCTTGTACACACTTGTACAACTTTGTACACGATTGTACACCCTTGTACACACTTGTGCACCCTTGTACACACTTGTACACCCTTGTACACACTTGTACAACCTTTTACAAACTTGTACACACTTGTACAAACTTGAACATTCTTGTACATACTTGTACACCCTTGTAAACACTTGTACAACCTTGTACAAACTTGTACACACTTGTACACACTTGTACAAGCTTGTACACACTTGTACAAGCTTGTACACACTTGTACACCCTTGTACAAACTTGTGCACCCTTGTACACACTTGTACAACCTTGTACACACTTGTACAACCTTGTACACACTTGTACAACCTTGTAAAAACTTGTACAACCTTGTACACACTTGTACACCCTTGTACACACTTGTACAAGCTTGTACACACTTGTACAACCTTGTACACACTTGTTCACCCTTGTACACACTTGTACAACCTTTTACAAACTTGTACACACTTGTACAAAATTGTACATTCTTGTACATACTTGTACATCCTTGTACACATTTGTACAACCTTGTACAAACCTGTACACCCTTGTACACACTTGTACAAGCTTGTACACACTTGTACACCCTTGTACAAACTTGTGCACCCTTGTACACTTTTGTACACCCTTGTACACATTTGTACAACCTTGTAGAAACTTAAACACACTTGTACAAACATGTACACACTTGAACAACCATGTACACACTTGTACAACCTTGTACACACTTGTACAAGCTTGTACAAACTTGTACAAACTTGTACACACTTGTACAACCTTGTACACACTTGTACAACCTTGTACACAATTGTAAAACCTTGTACACACTTTTACAACCTTGTACAAACCTGTACACCCTTGTACACACTTGTACAAGCTTGTACACGATTGTACACTCTTGTACACACTTGTGCAACCTTGTACACACTTGTACAACCTTGTAAACACTTGTACAACCTTGTACAAACCTGTACACCCTTGTACACACTTGTACACCCTTGTACAAACTTGTGCACCCTTGTACACTTTTGTACACCCTTGTACACATTTGTACAACCTTGTACAAACTTGTACACACTTGTACAAACTTGTACACACTTGTACAACCTTGTACACACTTGTACAACCTTGTACACACTTGTACAACCTTGTACAACCTTGTACAAACTTGTACACACTTGTACAAACTTTTACATCCTTGTACACATTTGTACACCCTTGTACACACTTGTACAAACTTGTACATTCTTGTACATACTTGTACACCCTTGTACACATTTGTACAACCTTGTACAAACCTGTAAACCCTTGTACAAACTTGAAACAAGCATGTACACGATTGTACAAGCTTGTACACGATTGTACACCCTTGTACACACTTGTGCACCCTTGTACACACTTGTACAACCTTGTACACACTTGTACAACCTTGTACACACTTGTACAACCTTGTACACACTTGTACAACCTTGTACACACTTGTACAACCTTGTACAACCTTGTACAAACTTGTACACACTTGTACAAACTTTTACATCCTTGTACACATTTGTACATCCTTGTACACACTTGTACAAACTTGTACATTCTTGTACATACTTGTACACCCTTGTACACACTTGTACAAACTTGTACATTCTTGTACATACTTGTACACCCTTGTACACACTTGTACAACCTTGTACAAACCTGTAAACCCTTGTACAAGCTTGTACACACTTGTACAAGCTTGTACACACTTGTACACCCTTGTACAAACTTGTGCACCCTTGTACACTTTTGTACACCCTTGTACACATTTGTACAACCTTGTACAAACTTGTACACACTTGAACAAACTTGTACACACTTGTACAACCTTGTACACACTTGTACAACCTTGTACACACTTGTACAACCTTGTACACGCTTGTACAACCTTGTACACACTTGTACAACCTTTTACACAATTGTAAAACCTTGTACACACTTGTACATTCTTGTACAAACTTGTACTTACTTGTACAACCTTGTACACACTTGTACACCTTTGTAGACACTTATACAACCTTGTACACACTTGTACAACCTTGTACACACTTGTACAACCTTGTACACACTTGTACAACCTTGTACACACTTGTACAACCTTGTACACACTTGTACAACCTTGTAAAAACTTGTACAAGCTTGTACACGATTGTACACCCTTGTACACACTTGTGCACCCTTGTACACACTTGTACAACCTTGTACACACTTGTACAACCTTGTACACACTTGTACAACCATGTACACACTTGTACAACCTTGTACACACTTGTACAACCTTGTACACACTTGTACAACCTTGTACACATTTGTACAACCTTGTACACACTTGTACAACCTTGTACACACTTGTACAACCTTGTACACACTTGTACAAGCTTGTACACACTTGTACAACCTTGTACACACTTGTGCACCCTTGTACAAACTTGTACTTACTTGTACAACCTTGTACAAACTTGTACACACTTGTACAAACTTTTACATCCTTGTACACATTTGTACACCCTTGTACACACTTGTACAACCTTGTACAAACCTGTACACCCTTGAACACACTTGTACAAGCTTGTACACGATTGTACACCCTTGTACACACTTGTGCACCCTTGTACACACTTGTACACCCTTGTACACACTTGTACAACCTTTTACAAACTTGTACACACTTGTACAAACTTGTACATTCTTGTACATACTTGTACACCCTTGTAAACACTTGTACAAACTTGTACAAACCTGTACACCCTTGTACACACTTGTACAAGCTTGTACACACTTGTACAAGCTTGTACAAACTTGTACACCCTTGTACAAACTTGTGCACCCTTGTTTACTTTTGTACACCCTTGTATACATTTGTACAACCTTGTACAAACTTGTACACAATTGTACAAACTTGTACACACTTGTACAAACTTGTACACCCTTGTACACACTTGTACAACCTTGTACACACTTGTACAACCTTGTACAAACCTGTACACCCTTGTACACACTTGTACAAGATTGTACACGATTGTACACCCTTGTACACACTTGTGCACCCTTGTACACACTTGTCCATCCTTGTACACACTTGTACAACCTTTTACAAACTTGTACACACTTGTACAAACTTTTACATTCTTGTACATACTTGTACACCCTTGTAAACACTTGTACAACCTTGTACAAACCTGTACACCCTAGTACACACTTGTACAAGCTTGTACACACTTGTACACCCTTGTACAAACTTGTGCACCCTTGTACACTTTTGTACACCCTTGTATACATTTGTACAACCTTGTACAAACTTGTACACACTTGTACAAACTTGTACACACTTGTACAAACTTGTACACCCTTGTACACACTTGTACAACCTTGTACACACTTGTACAACCTTGTACACAATTGTACAACCTTGTACAACCTTGTACACACTTGTTCAACCTTGTACACACTTGTACAACCTTGTACACACTTGTACACCTTTGTACACACTTGTACAACCTTGTACACACTTGTACAACCTTGTACACACTTGTACAACCTTGTACACACTTGTACAACCTTGTACACACTTGTACACACTTGTACAAACTTGTACATTCTTGTACATACTTGTACACCCTTGTAAACACTTGTACAACCTTGTACAAACCTGTACACCCTTGTACACACTTGTACAAGCTTGTACACACTCTTACAAGCTTGTACACACTTGTACACCCTTGTACAAACTTGTGCACCCTTGTACACTTTTGTACACCCTTGTATACATTTGTACAACCTTGTACAAACTTGTACACACTTGTACAAACTTGTACACACTTGTACAAACTTGTACACCCTTGTACTCACTTGTACAACCTTGTACACACTTGTACAACCTTGTACACACTTGTACAACCTTGTACACACTTGTACAACCTTGTACACAATTGTACAACCTTGTACAACCTTGTACACACTTGTACAACCTTGTACACACTTGTACAACCTTGTACACACTTGTACAACCTTGTACACAATTGTACACCTTTGTACACACTTGTACAAACTTGTCCACACTTGTACAACCTTGTACACACTTGTACAACCTTGTACACACTTTTTCAACCTTGTACACACTTGTACAACCTTGTACACACTTGTACAACCTTGTACACACTTGTACAACCTTGTACACACTTGTACAACCTTGTAAAAACTTGCACAACCTTGTACACACTTGTACACACTTGTACAAGCTTGTACACACTTGTACACCCTTGTACACACTTGTACAAGCTTGTACACACTTGTAACCTTGTACACACTTGTACACCCTTGTACACACTTGTACAACCTTTTACAAACTTGTACACACTTGTACAAAATTGTACATTCTTGTACATACTTGTACATCCTTGTACACACTTGTACAACCTTGTACAAACCTGTACACCCTTGTACACACTTGTACAAGCTTGTACACGATTGTGCACCCTTGTACACACTTGTACACCCTTGTACACACTTGTACAACCTTTTACAAACTTGTACACACTTGTACAACCTTGTACACACTTGTACAACCTTGTAAAAACTTGCACAACCTTGTACACACTTGTACACACTTGTACAAGCTTGTACACACTTGTACACCCTTGTACACACTTGTACAAGCTTGTACACACTTGTACAACCTTGTACAAACCTGTACACCCTTGTACACACTTGTACAAGCTTGTACACACTTGTACACCCTTGTACAAACTTGTGCACCCTTGTACACTTTTGTACACCCTTGTATACATTTGTACAACCTTGTACAAACTTGTACACAATTGTACAAACTTGTACACACTTGTACAAACTTGTACACCCTTGTACACACTTGTACAACTTTGTACACACTTGTACAACCTTGTACACACATGTACAACCTTGTACACAATTGTACAACCTTGTACAACCTTGTACACACTTGTACAACCTTGTACACACTTGTACAACCTTGTACACACTTGTACAACATTGTACACCTTTGTACACACTTGTACAACCTTGTACACACTTGTACAACCTTGTACACACTTGTACAACCTTGTACACACTTTTTCAACCTTGTACACACTTATACAACCTTGTACACACTTGTACAACCTTGTACACACTTGTACAACCTTGTACACACTTGTACAACCTTGTACACACTTGTACAACCTTGTAAAAACTTGTACAACCTTGTACACACTTGTACAACCTTGTACACACTTGTACACCCTTGTACACACTTGTACAAGCTTGTACACACTTGTACAACCTTGTACACACTTGTTCACCCTTGTACACACTTGTACAACCTTTTACAAACTTGTACACACTTGTACAAAATTGTACATTCTTGTACATACTTGTACATCCTTGTACACATTTGTACAACCTTGTACAAACCTGTACACCCTTGTACACACTTGTACAAGCTTGTACACACTTGTACACACTTGTACACCCTTGTACAAACTTGTGCACCCTTGTACACTTTTGTACACCCTTGTACACATTTGTACAACCTTGTACAAACTTAAACACACTTGAACAACCATGTACACACTTGTACAACCTTGTACACACTTGTACAAGCTTGTACACACTTGTACAAACTTGTACACACTTGTACAACCTTGTACACACTTGTACAACCTTGTACACAATTGTAAAACCTTGTACACACTTGTACAACCTTGTACAAACCTGTACACCCTTGTACACACTTGTACAAGCTTGTACACGATTGTACACTCTTGTACACACTTGTGCAACCTTGTACACACTTGTACAACCTTGTAAACACTTGTACAACCTTGTACAAACCTGTACACCCTTGTACACACTTGTACACCCTTGTACAAACTTGTGCACCCTTGTACACTTTTGTACACCCTTGTACACATTTGTACAACCTTGTACAAACTTGTACACACTTGTACAAACTTGTACACACTTGTACAACCTTGTACACACTTGTACAACCTTGTACACACTTGTACAACCTTGTACAACCTTGTACACACTTGTACAAACTTTTACATCCTTGTACACATTTGTACACCCTTGTACACACTTGTACAAACTTGTACATTCTTGTACATACTTGTACACCCTTGTACACACTTATACAACCTTGTACAAACCTGTAAACCCTTGTACAAACTTGAAACAAGCATGTACACGATTGTACAAGCTTGTACACGATTGTACACCCTTGTACACACTTGTGCACCCTTGTACACACTTGTACAACCTTGTACACACTTGTACAACCTTGTACACACTTGTACAACCTTGTACACACTTGTACAACCTTGTACACACTTGTACAACCTTGTACACACTTGTACAACCTTGTACACACTTGTACAACCTTGTACACACTTGTACAACCTTGTACAACCTTGTACAAACTTGTACACACTTGTACAAACTTTTACATCCTTGTACAAATTTGTACATCCTTGTACACACTTGTACAAACTTGTACATTCTTGTACATACTTGTACACCCTTGTACACACTTGTACAAACTTGTACATTCTTGTACATACTTGTACACCCTTGTAAACACTTGTACAAATTTGTACAAACCTGTAAACCCTTGTACAAGCTTGTACACACTTGTACAAGCTTGTACACACTTGTACACCCTTGTACAAACTTGTGCACCCTTGTACACTTTTGTACACCCTTGTACACATTTGTACAACCTTGTACAAACTTGTACACACTTGAACAAACTTGTACACACTTGTACAACCTTGTACACACTTGTACAACCTTGTACACACTTGTACAACCTTGTACACGCTTGTACAACCTTGTACACACTTGTACAACCTTTTACACAATTTTAAAACCTTGTACACACTTGTACATTCTTGTACAAACTTGTACTTACTTGTACAACCTTGTACAAACTTGTACACACTTGTACAAACTTTTACATCCTTGTACACATTTGTACACCCTTGTACACACTTGTACAACCTTGTACAAACCTGTACACCCTTGTACACACTTGTACAAGCTTGTACACGATTGTACACCCTTGTACACACTTGTGCACCCTTGTATACATTTGTACAACCTTGTACAAACTTGTACACAATTGTACAAACTTGTACACACTTGTACAAACTTGTACACCCTTGTACACACTTGTACAACCTTGTACACACTTGTACAAATTTGTACACCCTTGTACACACTTGTACAACCTTGTACACACTTGTACAACCTTGTACACAATTGTACAACCTTGTACAACCTTGTACACACTTGTACAACCTTGTACACACTTGTACAACCTTGTACACACTTGTACAACCTTGTAAAAACTTGTACAACCTTGTACACACTTGTACACCCTTGTACACACTTGTACAAGCTTGTACACACTTGTACAAGCTTGTACACACTTGTACAACCTTGTACACACTTGTTCACCCTTGTACACACTTGTACAACCTTTTACAAACTTGTACACACTTGTACAAAATTGTACATTCTTGTATAAACTTGTACATCCTTGTACACATTTGTACAACCTAGTACAAACCTGTACACCATTGTACACACTTGTACAAGCTTGTACACACTTGTACACCCTTGTACAAACTTGTGCACCCTTGTAAACGTTTGTACACCCTTGTACACATTTGTGCACCCTTGTACACTTTTGTACACCCTTGTACACATTTGTACAACCTTGTACAAACTTAAACACACTTGTACAAACATGTACACACTTGAACAATCATGTACACACTTGTACAACCTTGTACACACTTGTACAAGCTTGTACACACTTGTACAACCTTGTACACACTTGTACAACCTTGTACACACTTGTACAACCTTGTACACAATTGTAAAACCTTGTACACACTTGTACAACCTTGTACAAACCTGTACACCCTTGTACACACTTGTACAAGCTTGTACACGATTGTACACTCTTGTACACACTTGTGCAACCTTGTACACACTTGTGCAACCTTGTAGACACTTGTACAACCTTGTAAACACTTGTACAACCTTGTACACACTTGTTCAAGCTTGTACACACTTGTACAACCTTGTACAAACCTGTACACCCTTGTACACACTTGTACAACCTTGTACAAACTTGTGCACCCTTGTACACTTTTGTACACCCTTGTACACATTTGTACAACCTTGTACAAACTTGTACACACTTGTACAAACTTGTACACACTTGTACAACCTTGTACACACTTGTACATCCTTGTACACACTTGTACAACCTTGTACACACTTGTACAACCTTGTACACAATTGTAAAACATTGTACACACTTAAACAACCTTGTGCAAACTTGTACACACTTGTATAAACTTTTACATCCTTGTACACATTTGTACACCCTTGTACACACTTGTACAACCTTGTACAAACCTGTAAACCCTTGTACACACTTGTACAAGCTTGTACACGATTGTACAAGCTTGTACACGATTGTACACCCTTGTACACACTTGTGAACCCTTGTACACACTTGTACAACCTTGTACACACTTGTACAACCTTGTACACACTTGTACAACCTTGTACACACTTGTACAACCTTGTACACACTTGTACAACCTTGTACACACTTGTACAACCTTGTACAACCTACTACAAACTTGTACACACTTGTACAAACTTTTACATCCTTGTACACATTTGTACACCCTTGTACACACTTGTACAAACTTGTACATTCTTGTACATACTTGTACACCCTTGTACACACTTGTACAAACTTGTACATTCTTGTACATACTTGTACACCCTTGTACACACTTGTACAACCTTGTACAAACCTGTAAACCCTTGTACAAGCTTGTACACACTTGTACAAACTTGTACACACTTGTACACCCTTGTACAAACTTGTGCACCCTTGTACACTTTTGTACACCCTTGTACACATTTGTACAACCTTGTACAAACTTGTACACACTTGAACAAACTTGTACACACCTGTACAACCTTGTACACACTTGTACAACCTTGTACACACTTGTACAACCTTGTACACACTTGTACAAGCTTGTATACACTTGTACAACCTTGTACACACTTGTACAACCTTGTACACACTTGTACAACCTTTTACACAATTGTAAAACCTTGTACACACTTGTACATTCTTGTACAAACTTGTACTTACTTGTACAACCTTGTACAAACTTGTACACACTTGTACAAACTTTTACATCCTTGTACACATTTGTACACCCTTGTACACACTTGTACAACCTTGTACAAACCTGTACACCCTTGTACACACTTGTACAACTTTGTACACGATTGTACACCCTTGTACACACTTGTGCACCCTTGTACACACTTGTACACCCTTGTACACACTTGTACAACCTTTTACAAACTTGTACACACTTGTACAAACTTGAACATTCTTGTACATACTTGTACACCCTTGTAAACACTTGTACAACCTTGTACAAACTTGTACACACTTGTACACACTTGTACAAGCTTGTACACACTTGTACAAGCTTGTACACACTTGTACACCCTTGTACAAACTTGTGCACCCTTGTACACACTTGTACAACCTTGTACACACTTGTACAACCTTGTACACACTTGTACAACCTTGTAAAAACTTGTACAACCTTGTACACACTTGTACACCCTTGTACACACTTGTACAAGCTTGTACACACTTGTACAACCTTGTACACACTTGTTCACCCTTGTACACACTTGTACAACCTTTTACAAACTTGTACACACTTGTACAAAATTGTACATTCTTGTACATACTTGTACATCCTTGTACACATTTGTACAACCTTGTACAAACCTGTACACCCTTGTACACACTTGTACAAGCTTGTACACACTTGTACACCCTTGTACAAACTTGTGCACCCTTGTACACTTTTGTACACCCTTGTACACATTTGTACAACCTTGTAGAAACTTAAACACACTTGTACAAACATGTACACACTTGAACAACCATGTACACACTTGTACAACCTTGTACACACTTGTACAAGCTTGTACAAACTTGTACAAACTTGTACACACTTGTACAACCTTGTACACACTTGTACAACCTTGTACACAATTGTAAAACCTTGTACACACTTTTACAACCTTGTACAAACCTGTACACCCTTGTACACACTTGTACAAGCTTGTACACGATTGTACACTCTTGTACACACTTGTGCAACCTTGTACACACTTGTACAACCTTGTAAACACTTGTACAACCTTGTACAAACCTGTACACCCTTGTACACACTTGTACACCCTTGTACAAACTTGTGCACCCTTGTACACTTTTGTACACCCTTGTACACATTTGTACAACCTTGTACAAACTTGTACACACTTGTACAAACTTGTACACACTTGTACAACCTTGTACACACTTGTACAACCTTGTACACACTTGTACAACCTTGTACAACCTTGTACAAACTTGTACACACTTGTACAAACTTTTACATCCTTGTACACATTTGTACACCCTTGTACACACTTGTACAAACTTGTACATTCTTGTACATACTTGTACACCCTTGTACACATTTGTACAACCTTGTACAAACCTGTAAACCCTTGTACAAACTTGAAACAAGCATGTACACGATTGTACAAGCTTGTACACGATTGTACACCCTTGTACACACTTGTGCACCCTTGTACACACTTGTACAACCTTGTACACACTTGTACAACCTTGTACACACTTGTACAACCTTGTACACACTTGTACAACCTTGTACACACTTGTACAACCTTGTACAACCTTGTACAAACTTGTACACACTTGTACAAACTTTTACATCCTTGTACACATTTGTACATCCTTGTACACACTTGTACAAACTTGTACATTCTTGTACATACTTGTACACCCTTGTACACACTTGTACAAACTTGTACATTCTTGTACATACTTGTACACCCTTGTACACACTTGTACAACCTTGTAAAAACCTGTAAACCCTTGTACAAGCTTGTACACACTTGTACAAGCTTGTACACACTTGTACACCCTTGTACAAACTTGTGCACCCTTGTACACTTTTGTACACCCTTGTACACATTTGTACAACCTTGTACAAACTTGTACACACTTGAACAAACTTGTACACACTTGTACAACCTTGTACACACTTGTACAACCTTGTACACACTTGTACAACCTTGTACACGCTTGTACAACCTTGTACACACTTGTACAACCTTTTACACAATTGTAAAACCTTGTACACACTTGTACATTCTTGTACAAACTTGTACTTACTTGTACAACCTTGTACAAACTTGTACACACTTGTAGAAACTTTTACATCCTTGTACACATTTGTACACCCTTGTACAACCTTGTACAAGCTTGTACACGATTGTACACCCTTGTACACACTTGTGCACCCTTGTATACATTTGTACAACCTTGTACAAACTTGTACACAATTGTACAAACTTGTACACACTTGTACAAACTTGTACACCATTGTACACACTTGTACAACCTTGTACACACTTGTACAAACTTGTACACCCTTGTACACACTTGTACAACCTTGTACACACTTGTACAACCTTGTACACACTTGTACAACCTTGTACACAATTGTACAACCTTGTACAACCTTGTACACACTTGTACAACCTTGTACACACATGGACAACCTTGTAAAAACTTGTACAACCTTGTACACACTTGTACACACTTGTACAAGCTTGTACACACTTGTACAACCTTGTACACACTTGTTCACCCTTGTACACACTTGTACAACCTTTTACAAATTTGTACACACTTGTACAAAATTGTACATTCTTGTACATACTTGTACATCCTTGTACACATTTGTACAACCTAGTACAAACCTGTACACCATTGTACACACTTGTACAAGCTTGTACACACTTGTACACCCTTGTACAAACTTGTGCACCCTTGTACACTTTTGTACACCCTTGTACACATTTGTACAACCTTGTACAAACTTAAACACACTTGTACAAACATGTACACACTTGAACAACCATGTACACACTTGTACAACCTTGTACACACTTGTACAAGCTTGTACACACTTGTACAACCTTGTACACACTTGTACAACCTTGTACACACTTGTACAACCTTGTACACAATTGTAAAACCTTGTACACACTTGTACAACCTTGTACAAACCTGTACACCCTTGTACACACTTGTACAAGCTTGTACACGATTGTACACTCTTGTACACACTTGTGCAACCTTGTACACACTTGTGCAACCTTGTACACACTTGTACAACCTTGTAAACACTTGTACAACCTTGTACACACTTGTTCAAGCTTGTACACACTTGTACAACCTTGTACAAACCTGTACACCCTTGTACACACTTGTACACCCTTGTACAAACTTGTGCACCCTTGTACACTTTTGTACACCCTTGTACACATTTGTACAACCTTGTACAAACTTGTACACACTTGTACAAACTTGTACACACTTGTACAACCTTGTACACACTTGTACATCCTTGTACACACTTGTACAACCTTGTACACACTTGTACAACCTTGTACACAATTGTAAAACATTGTACACACTTAAACAACCTTGTACAAACTTGTACACACTTGTATAAACTTTTACATCCTTGTACACATTTGTACACCCTTGTACACACTTGTACAACCTTGTACAAACCTGTAAACCCTTGTACACACTTGTACAAGCTTGTACACGATTGTACAAGCTTGTACACGATTGTACACCCTTGTACACACTTGTGAACCCTTGTACACACTTGTACAACCTTGTACACAATTGTACAACCTTGTACACACTTGTACAACCTTGTACACACTTGTACAACCTTGTACACACTTGTACAACCTTGTACACACTTGTACAACCTTGTACAACCTACTACAAACTTGTACACACTTGTACAAACTTTTACATCCTTGTACACATTTGTACACCCTTGTACACACTTGTACAAACTTGTACATTCTTGTACATACTTGTACACCCTTGTACACACTTGTACAAACTTGTACATTCTTGTACATACTTGTACACCCTTGTACACACTTGTACAACCTTGTACAAACCTGTAAACCCTTGTACAAGCTTGTACACACTTGTACAAACTTGTACACACTTGTACACCCTTGTACAAACTTGTGCACCCTTGTACACTTTTGTACACCCTTGTACACATTTGTACAACCTTGTACAAACTTGTACACACTTGAACAAACTTGTACACACTTGTACAACCTTGTACACACTTGTACAACCTTGTACACACTTGTACAAGCTTGTACACACTTGTACAAGCTTGTACACACTTGTACAACCTTGTACACACTTGTACAACCTTGTACACACTTGTACAACCTTTTACACAATTGTAAAACCTTGTACACACTTGTACATTCTTGTACAAACTTGTACTTACTTTTACAACCTTGTACAAACTTGTACACACTTGTACAAACTTTTACATCCTTGTACACATTTGTACACCCTTGTACACACTTGTACAAGCTTGTACACGATTGTACACTCTTGTACACACTTGTGCACCCTTGTACACACTTGTACAACCTTGTACACACTTGTACAACCTTGTACACACTTGTACAACCTTGTACACACTTGTACAACCTTGTACACACTTGTACAACCTTGTACAACCTTGTACAAACTTGTACACACTTGTACAAACTTTTACATCCTTGTACACATTTGTACATCCTTGTACACACTTGTACAAACTTGTACATTCTTGTACATACTTGTACACCCTTGTACACACTTGTACAACCTTGTACAAACCTGTAAACCCTTGTACAAGCTTGTACACACTTGTACAAGCTTGTACACACTTGTACACCCTTGTACAAACTTGTGCACCCTTGTACACTTTTGTACAAACTTGTACACATTTGTACAACCTTGTACAAACTTGTACACACTTGAACAAACTTGTACACACTTGTACAACCTTGTACACACTTGTACAACCTTGTACACACTTGTACAACCTCGTACACGCTTGTACAACCTTGTACACACTTGTACAACCTTTTACACAATTTTAAAACCTTGTACACACTTGTACATTCTTGTACAAACTTGTACTTACTTGTACAACCTTGTACAAACTTGTACACACTTGTACAAACTTTTACATCCTTGTACACATTTGTACACCCTTGTACACACTTTTACAACCTTGTACAAACCTGTACACCCTTGTACACACTTGTACAAGCTTGTACACGATTGTACACCCTTGTACACACTTGTGCACCCTTGTATACATTTGTACAACCTTGTACAAACTTGTACACAATTGTACAAACTTGTACACACTTGTACAACCTTGTACACAATTGTACAACCTTGTACAACCTTGTACACACTTGTACAACCTTGTACACACTTGTACAACCTTGTACACACTTGTACAACCTTGTAAAAACTTGTACAACCTCGTACACACTTGTACACCCTTGTACACACTTGTACAACCTTGTACACACTTGTACAAGCTTGTACACACTTGTACAACCTTGTACACACTTGTTCACCCTTGCACACACTTGTACATCCTTGTACACACTTGTACAACCTTGTACACACTTGTACAACCTTGTACACAATTGTAAAACATTGTACACACTTAAACAACCTTGTACAAACTTGTACACACTTGTATAAACTTTTACATCCTTGTACACATTTGTACACCCTTGTACACACTTGTACAACCTTGTACAAACCTGTAAACCCTTGTACACACTTGTACAAGCTTGTACACGATTGTACAAGCTTGTACACGATTGTACACCCTTGTACACACTTGTGAACCCTTGTACACACTTGTACAACCTTGTACACAATTGTACAACCTTGTACACACTTGTACAACCTTGTACACACTTGTACAACCTTGTACACACTTGTACAACCTTGTACACACTTGTACAACCTTGTACAACCTACTACAAACTTGTACACACTTGTACAAACTTTTACATCCTTGTACACATTTGTACACCCTTGTACACACTTGTACAAACTTGTACATTCTTGTACATACTTGTACACCCTTGTACACACTTGTACAAACTTGTACATTCTTGTACATACTTGTACACCCTTGTACACACTTGTACAACCTTGTACAAACCTGTAAACCCTTGTACAAGCTTGTACACACTTGTACAAACTTGTACACACTTGTACACCCTTGTACAAACTTGTGCACCCTTGTACACTTTTGTACACCCTTGTACACATTTGTACAACCTTGTACAAACTTGTACACACTTGAACAAACTTGTACACACTTGTACAACCTTGTACACACTTGTACAACCTTGTACACACTTGTACAACCTTGTACACACTTGTACAAGCTTGTACACACTTGTACAACCTTGTACACACTTGTACAACCTTGTACACACTTGTACAACCTTTTACACAATTGTAAAACCTTGTACACACTTGTACATTCTTGTACAAACTTGTACTTACTTTTACAACCTTGTACAAACTTGTACACACTTGTACAAACTTTTACATCCTTGTACACATTTGTACACCCTTGTACACACTTGTACAAGCTTGTACACGATTGTACACTCTTGTACACACTTGTGCACCCTTGTACACACTTGTACAACCTTGTACACACTTGTACAACCTTGTACACACTTGTACAACCTTGTACACACTTGTACAACCTTGTACACACTTGTACAACCTTGTACAACCTTGTACAAACTTGTACACACTTGTACAAACTTTTACATCCTTGTACACATTTGTACATTTTTGTACACACTTGTACAAACTTGTACATTCTTGTACATACTTGTACACCCTTGTACACACTTGTACAAACTTGTACATTCTTGTACATACTTGTACACCCTTGTACACACTTGTACAACCTTGTACAAACCTGTAAACCCTTGTACAAGCTTGTACACACTTGTACAAGCTTGTACACACTTGTACACCCTTGTACAAACTTGTGCACCCTTGTACACTTTTGTACACCCTTGTACACATTTGTACAACCTTGTACAAACTTGTACACACTTGAACAAACTTGTACACACTTGTACAACCTTGTACACACTTGTACAACCTTGTACACACTTGTACAACCTCGTACACGCTTGTACAACCTTGTACACACTTGTACAACCTTTTACACAATTTTAAAACCTTGTACACACTTGTACATTCTTGTACAAACTTGTACTTACTTGTACAACCTTGTACAAACTTGTACACACTTGTACAAACTTTTACATCCTTGTACACATTTGTACACCCTTGTACACACTTGTACAACCTTGTACAAACCTGTACACCCTTGTACACACTTGTACAAGCTTGTACACGATTGTACACCCTTGTACACACTTGTGCACCCTTGTATACATTTGTACAACCTTGTACAACCTTGTACACAATTGTACAAACTTGTACACCCTTGTACACACTTGTACAACCTTGTACAAACCTGTACACCCTTGTACACACTTGTACAAGCTTGTACACGATTGTACACCCTTGTACACACTTGTGCACCCTTGTATACATTTGTACACCCTTGTACAAACTTGTGCACCCTTGTACACTTTTGTACACCCTTGTACACATTTGTACAACCTTGTAGAAACTTAAACACACTTGTACAAACATGTACACACTTGAACAACCATGTACACACTTGTACAACCTTGTACACACTTGTACAAGCTTGTACAAACTTGTACAAACTTGTACACACTTGTACAACCTTGTACACACTTGTACAACCTTGTACACAATTGTAAAACCTTGTACACACTTTTACAACCTTGTACAAACCTGTACACCCTTGTACACACTTGTACAAGCTTGTACACGATTGTACACTCTTGTACACACTTGTGCAACCTTGTACACACTTGTACAACCTTGTAAACACTTGTACAACCTTGTACAAACCTGTACACCCTTGTACACACTTGTACACCCTTGTACAAACTTGTGCACCCTTGTACACTTTTGTACACCCTTGTACACATTTGTACAACCTTGTACAAACTTGTACACACTTGTACAAACTTGTACACACTTGTACAACCTTGTACACACTTGTACAACCTTGTACACACTTGTACAACCTTGTACAACCTTGTACAAACTTGTACACACTTGTACAAACTTTTACATCCTTGTACACATTTGTACACCCTTGTACACACTTGTACAAACTTGTACATTCTTGTACATACTTGTACACCCTTGTACACATTTGTACAACCTTGTACAAACCTGTAAACCCTTGTACAAACTTGAAACAAGCATGTACACGATTGTACAAGCTTGTACACGATTGTACACCCTTGTACACACTTGTGCACCCTTGTACACACTTGTACAACCTTGTACACACTTGTACAACCTTGTACACACTTGTACAACCTTGTACACACTTGTACAACCTTGTACACACTTGTACAACCTTGTACAACCTTGTACAAACTTGTACACACTTGTACAAACTTTTACATCCTTGTACACATTTGTACATCCTTGTACACACTTGTACAAACTTGTACATTCTTGTACATACTTGTACACCCTTGTACACACTTGTACAAACTTGTACATTCTTGTACATACTTGTACACCCTTGTACACACTTGTACAACCTTGTACAAACCTGTAAACCCTTGTACAAGCTTGTACACACTTGTACAAGCTTGTACACACTTGTACACCCTTGTACAAACTTGTGCACCCTTGTACACTTTTGTACACCCTTGTACACATTTGTACAACCTTGTACAAACTTGTACACACTTGAACAAACTTGTACACACTTGTACAACCTTGTACACACTTGTACAACCTTGTACACACTTGTACAACCTTGTACACGCTTGTACAACCTTGTACACACTTGTACAACCTTTTACACAATTGTAAAACCTTGTACACACTTGTACATTCTTGTACAAACTTGTACTTACTTGTACAACCTTGTACAAACTTGTACACACTTGTAGAAACTTTTACATCCTTGTACACATTTGTACACCCTTGTACAACCTTGTACAAGCTTGTACACGATTGTACACCCTTGTACACACTTGTGCACCCTTGTATACATTTGTACAACCTTGTACAAACTTGTACACAATTGTACAAACTTGTACACACTTGTACAAACTTGTACACCATTGTACACACTTGTACAACCTTGTACACACTTGTACAAACTTGTACACCCTTGTACACACTTGTACAACCTTGTACACACTTGTACAACCTTGTACACACTTGTACAACCTTGTACACAATTGTACAACCTTGTACAACCTTGTACACACTTGTACAACCTTGTACACACATGGACAACCTTGTAAAAACTTGTACAACCTTGTACACACTTGTACACACTTGTACAAGCTTGTACACACTTGTACAACCTTGTACACACTTGTTCACCCTTGTACACACTTGTACAACCTTTTACAAACTTGTACACACTTGTACAAAATTGTACATTCTTGTACATACTTGTACATCCTTGTACACATTTGTACAACCTAGTACAAACCTGTACACCATTGTACACACTTGTACAAGCTTGTACACACTTGTACACCCTTGTACAAACTTGTGCACCCTTGTACACTTTTGTACACCCTTGTACACATTTGTACAACCTTGTACAAACTTAAACACACTTGTACAAACATGTACACACTTGAACAACCATGTACACACTTGTACAACCTTGTACACACTTGTACAAGCTTGTACACACTTGTACAACCTTGTACACACTTGTACAACCTTGTACACACTTGTACAACCTTGTACACAATTGTAAAACCTTGTACACACTTGTACAACCTTGTACAAACCTGTACACCCTTGTACACACTTGTACAAGCTTGTACACGATTGTACACTCTTGTACACACTTGTGCAACCTTGTACACACTTGTGCAACCTTGTACACACTTGTACAACCTTGTAAACACTTGTACAACCTTGTACACACTTGTTCAAGCTTGTACACACTTGTACAACCTTGTACAAACCTGTACACCCTTGTACACACTTGTACACCCTTGTACAAACTTGTGCACCCTTGTACACTTTTGTACACCCTTGTACACATTTGTACAACCTTGTACAAACTTGTACACACTTGTACAAACTTGTACACACTTGTACAACCTTGTACACACTTGTACATCCTTGTTCACACTTGTACAACCTTGTACACACTTGTACAACCTTGTACACAATTGTAAAACATTGTACACACTTAAACAACCTTGTACAAACTTGTACACACTTGTATAAACTTTTACATCCTTGTACACATTTGTACACCCTTGTACACACTTGTACAACCTTGTACAAACCTGTAAACCCTTGTACACACTTGTACAAGCTTGTACACGATTGTACAAGCTTGTACACGATTGTACACCCTTGTACACACTTGTGAACCCTTGTACACACTTGTACAACCTTGTACACAATTGTACAACCTTGTACACACTTGTACAACCTTGTACACACTTGTACAACCTTGTACACACTTGTACAACCTTGTACACACTTGTACAACCTTGTACAACCTACTACAAACTTGTACACACTTGTACAAACTTTTACATCCTTGTACACATTTGTACACCCTTGTACACACTTGTACAAACTTGTACATTCTTGTACATACTTGTACACCCTTGTACACACTTGTACAAACTTGTACATTCTTGTACATACTTGTACACCCTTGTACACACTTGTACAACCTTGTACAAACCTGTAAACCCTTGTACAAGCTTGTACACACTTGTACAAACTTGTACACACTTGTACACCCTTGTACAAACTTGTGCACCCTTGTACACTTTTGTACACCCTTGTACACATTTGTACAACCTTGTACAAACTTGTACACACTTGAACAAACTTGTACACACTTGTACAACCTTGTACACACTTGTACAACCTTGTACACACTTGTACAAGCTTGTACACACTTGTACAAGCTTGTACACACTTGTACAACCTTGTACACACTTGTACAACCTTGTACACACTTGTACAACCTTTTACACAATTGTAAAACCTTGTACACACTTGTACATTCTTGTACAAACTTGTACTTACTTTTACAACCTTGTACAAACTTGTACACACTTGTACAAACTTTTACATCCTTGTACACATTTGTACACCCTTGTACACACTTGTACAAGCTTGTACACGATTGTACACTCTTGTACACACTTGTGCACCCTTGTACACACTTGTACAACCTTGTACACACTTGTACAACCTTGTACACACTTGTACAACCTTGTACACACTTGTACAACCTTGTACACACTTGTACAACCTTGTACAACCTTGTACAAACTTGTACACACTTGTACAAACTTTTACATCCTTGTACACATTTGTACATCCTTGTACACACTTGTACAAACTTGTACATTCTTGTACATACTTGTACACCCTTGTACACACTTGTACAACCTTGTACAAACCTGTAAACCCTTGTACAAGCTTGTACACACTTGTACAAGCTTGTACACACTTGTACACCCTTGTACAAACTTGTGCACCCTTGTACACTTTTGTACACCCTTGTACACATTTGTACAACCTTGTACAAACTTGTACACACTTGAACAAACTTGTACACACTTGTACAACCTTGTACACACTTGTACAACCTTGTACACACTTGTACAACCTCGTACACGCTTGTACAACCTTGTACACACTTGTACAACCTTTTACACAATTTTAAAACCTTGTACACACTTGTACATTCTTGTACAAACTTGTACTTACTTGTACAACCTTGTACAAACTTGTACACACTTGTACAAACTTTTACATCCTTGTACACATTTGTACACCCTTGTACACACTTTTACAACCTTGTACAAACCTGTACACCCTTGTACACACTTGTACAAGCTTGTACACGATTGTACACCCTTGTACACACTTGTGCACCCTTGTATACATTTGTACAACCTTGTACAAACTTGTACACAATTGTACAAACTTGTACACACTTGTACAACCTTGTACACAATTGTACAACCTTGTACAACCTTGTACACACTTGTACAACCTTGTACACACTTGTACAACCTTGTACACACTTGTACAACCTTGTAAAAACTTGTACAACCTCGTACACACTTGTACACCCTTGTACACACTTGTACAACCTTGTACACACTTGTACAAGCTTGTACACACTTGTACAACCTTGTACACACTTGTTCACCCTTGTACACACTTGTACATCCTTGTACACACTTGTACAACCTTGTTCACACTTGTACAACCTTGTACACAATTGTAAAACATTGTACACACTTAAACAACCTTGTACAAACTTGTACACACTTGTATAAACTTTTACATCCTTGTACACATTTGTACACCCTTGTACACACTTGTACAACCTTGTACAAACCTGTAAACCCTTGTACACACTTGTACAAGCTTGTACACGATTGTACAAGCTTGTACACGATTGTACACCCTTGTACACACTTGTGAACCCTTGTACACACTTGTACAACCTTGTACACAATTGTACAACCTTGTACACACTTGTACAACCTTGTACACACTTGTACAACCTTGTACACACTTGTACAACCTTGTACACACTTGTACAACCTTGTACAACCTACTACAAACTTGTACACACTTGTACAAACTTTTACATCCTTGTACACATTTGTACACCCTTGTACACACTTGTACAAACTTGTACATTCTTGTACATACTTGTACACCCTTGTACACACTTGTACAAACTTGTACATTCTTGTACATACTTGTACACCCTTGTACACACTTGTACAACCTTGTACAAACCTGTAAACCCTTGTACAAGCTTGTACACACTTGTACAACCTTGTACAAACCTGTAAACCCTTGTACAAGCTTGTACACACTTGTACAAACTTGTACACACTTGTACACCCTTGTACAAACTTGTGCACCCTTGTACACTTTTGTACACCCTTGTACACATTTGTACAACCTTGTACAAACTTGTACACACTTGAACAAACTTGTACACACTTGTACAACCTTGTACACACTTGTACAACCTTGTACACACTTGTACAACCTTGTACACACTTGTACAAGCTTGTACACACTTGTACAACCTTGTACACACTTGTACAACCTTGTACACACTTGTACAACCTTTTACACAATTGTAAAACCTTGTACACACTTGTACATTCTTGTACAAACTTGTACTTACTTTTACAACCTTGTACAAACTTGTACACACTTGTACAAACTTTTACATCCTTGTACACATTTGTACACCCTTGTACACACTTGTACAAGCTTGTACACGATTGTACACTCTTGTACACACTTGTGCACCCTTGTACACACTTGTACAACCTTGTACACACTTGTACAACCTTGTACACACTTGTACAACCTTGTACACACTTGTACAACCTTGTACACACTTGTACAACCTTGTACAACCTTGTACAAACTTGTACACACTTGTACAAACTTTTACATCCTTGTACACATTTGTACATTTTTGTACACACTTGTACAAACTTGTACATTCTTGTACATACTTGTACACCCTTGTACACACTTGTACAAACTTGTACATTCTTGTACATACTTGTACACCCTTGTACACACTTGTACAACCTTGTACAAACCTGTAAACCCTTGTACAAGCTTGTACACACTTGTACAAGCTTGTACACACTTGTACACCCTTGTACAAACTTGTGCACCCTTGTACACTTTTGTACACCCTTGTACACATTTGTACAACCTTGTACAAACTTGTACACACTTGAACAAACTTGTACACACTTGTACAACCTTGTACACACTTGTACAACCTTGTACACACTTGTACAACCTCGTACACGCTTGTACAACCTTGTACACACTTGTACAACCTTTTACACAATTTTAAAACCTTGTACACACTTGTACATTCTTGTACAAACTTGTACTTACTTGTACAACCTTGTACAAACTTGTACACACTTGTACAAACTTTTACATCCTTGTACACATTTGTACACCCTTGTACACACTTGTACAACCTTGTACAAACCTGTACACCCTTGTACACACTTGTACAAGCTTGTACACGATTGTACACCCTTGTACACACTTGTGCACCCTTGTATACATTTGTACAACCTTGTACAAACTTGTACACAATTGTACAAACTTGTACACACTTGTACAACCTTGTACACAATTGTACAACCTTGTACAACCTTGTACACACTTGTACAACCTTGTACACACTTGTACAACCTTGTACACACTTGTACAACCTTGTAAAAACTTGTACAACCTCGTACACACTTGTACACCCTTGTACACACTTGTACAACCTTGTACACACTTGTACAAGCTTGTACACACTTGTACAACCTTGTACACACTTGTTCACCCTTGTACACACTTGTACAACCTTTTACAAACTTGTACACACTTGTACAAAATTGTACATTCTTGTACATACTTGTACATCCTTGTACACATTTGTACAACCTAGTACAAACCTGTACACCATTGTACACACTTGTACAAGCTTGTACACACTTGTACACCCTTGTACAAACTTGTGCACCCTTGTACACTTTTGTACACCCTTGTACACATTTGTGCACCCTTGTACACTTTTGTACACCCTTGTACACATTTGTACAACCTTGTACAAACTTAAACACACTTGTACAAACATATACACACTTAAACAACCATGTACACACTTGTACAACCTTGTACACACTTGTACAAGCTTGTACACACTTGTACAACCTTGTACACACTTGTACAACCTTGTACACACTTGTACAACCTTGTACACAATTGTAAAACCTTGTACACACTTGTACAACCTTGTACAAACCTGTACACCCTTGTACACACTTGTACAAGCTTGTACACGATTGTACACTCTTGTACACACTTGTGCAACCTTGTACACACTTGTGCAACCTTGTACACACTTGTACAACCTTGTAAACACTTGTACAACCTTGTACACACTTGTTCAAGCTTGTACACACTTGTACAACCTTGTACAAACCTGTACACCCTTGTACACACTTGTACACCCTTGTACAAACTTGTGCACCCTTGTACACTTTTGTACACCCTTGTACACATTTGTACAACCTTGTACAAACTTGTACACACTTGTACAAACTTGTACACACTTGTACAACCTTGTACACACTTGTACATCCTTGTACACACTTGTACAACCTTGTACACACTTGTACAACCTTGTACACAATTGTAAAACATTGTACACACTTAAACAACCTTGTACAAACTTGTACACACTTGTATAAACTTTTACATCCTTGTACACATTTGTACACCCTTGTACACACTTGTACAACCTTGTACAAACCTGTAAACCCTTGTACACACTTGTACAAGCTTGTACACGATTGTACAAGCTTGTACACGATTGTACACCCTTGTACACACTTGTGAACCCTTGTACACACTTGTACAACCTTGTACACACTTGTACAACCTTGTACACACTTGTACAACCTTGTACACACTTGTACAACCTTGTACACACTTGTACAACCTTGTACAACCTACTACAAACTTGTACACACTTGTACAAACTTTTACATCCTTGTACACATTTGTACAACCTTGTACAAACCTGTACACCCTTGTACACACTTGTACACCCTTGTACAAACTTGTGCACCCTTGTACACTTTTGTACACCCTTGTACACATTTGTACAACCTTGTACAAACTTGTACACACTTGTACAAACTTGTACACACTTGTACAACCTTGTACACACTTGTACATCCTTGTACACACTTGTACAACCTTGTACACACTTGTACAACCTTGTACACAATTGTAAAACATTGTACACACTTAAACAACCTTGTACAAACTTGTACACACTTGTATAAACTTTTACATCCTTGTACACATTTGTACACCCTTGTACACACTTGTACAACCTTGTACAAACCTGTAAACCCTTGTACACACTTGTACAAGCTTGTACACGATTGTACAAGCTTGTACACGATTGTACACCCTTGTACACACTTGTGAACCCTTGTACACACTTGTACAACCTTGTACACAATTGTACAACCTTGTACACACTTGTACAACCTTGTACACACTTGTACAACCTTGTACACACTTGTACAACCTTGTACACACTTGTACAACCTTGTACAACCTACTACAAACTTGTACACACTTGTACAAACTTTTACATCCTTGTACACATTTGTACACCCTTGTACACACTTGTACAAACTTGTACATTCTTGTACATACTTGTACACCCTTGTACACACTTGTACAAACTTGTACATTCTTGTACATACTTGTACACCCTTGTACACACTTGTACAACCTTGTACAAACCTGTAAACCCTTGTACAAGCTTGTACACACTTGTACAAACTTGTACACACTTGTACACCCTTGTACAAACTTGTGCACCCTTGTACACTTTTGTACACCCTTGTACACATTTGTACAACCTTGTACAAACTTGTACACACTTGAACAAACTTGTACACACTTGTACAACCTTGTACACACTTGTACAACCTTGTACACACTTGTACAACCTTGTACACACTTGTACAAGCTTGTACACACTTGTACAACCTTGTACACACTTGTACAACCTTGTACACACTTGTACAACCTTTTACACAATTGTAAAACCTTGTACACACTTGTACATTCTTGTACAAACTTGTACTTACTTTTACAACCTTGTACAAACTTGTACACACTTGTACAAACTTTTACATCCTTGTACACATTTGTACACCCTTGTACACACTTGTACAAGCTTGTACACGATTGTACACTCTTGTACACACTTGTGCACCCTTGTACACACTTGTACAACCTTGTACACACTTGTACAACCTTGTACACACTTGTACAACCTTGTACACACTTGTACAACCTTGTACACACTTGTACAACCTTGTACAACCTTGTACAAACTTGTACACACTTGTACAAACTTTTACATCCTTGTACACATTTGTACATTTTTGTACACACTTGTACAAACTTGTACATTCTTGTACATACTTGTACACCCTTGTACACACTTGTACAAACTTGTACATTCTTGTACATACTTGTACACCCTTGTACACACTTGTACAACCTTGTACAAACCTGTAAACCCTTGTACAAGCTTGTACACACTTGTACAAGCTTGTACACACTTGTACACCCTTGTACAAACTTGTGCACCCTTGTACACTTTTGTACACCCTTGTACACATTTGTACAACCTTGTACAAACTTGTACACACTTGAACAAACTTGTACACACTTGTACAACCTTGTACACACTTGTACAACCTTGTACACACTTGTACAACCTCGTACACGCTTGTACAACCTTGTACACACTTGTACAACCTTTTACACAATTTTAAAACCTTGTACACACTTGTACATTCTTGTACAAACTTGTACTTACTTGTACAACCTTGTACAAACTTGTACACACTTGTACAAACTTTTACATCCTTGTACACATTTGTACACCCTTGTACACACTTGTACAACCTTGTACAAACCTGTACACCCTTGTACACACTTGTACAAGCTTGTACACGATTGTACACCCTTGTACACACTTGTGCACCCTTGTATACATTTGTACAACCTTGTACAAACTTGTACACAATTGTACAAACTTGTACACACTTGTACAACCTTGTACACAATTCTACAACCTTGTACAACCTTGTACACACTTGTACAACCTTGTACACACTTGTACAACCTTGTACACACTTGTACAACCTTGTAAAAACTTGTACAACCTCGTACACACTTGTACACCCTTGTACACACTTGTACAACCTTGTACACACTTGTACAAGCTTGTACACACTTGTACAACCTTGTACACACTTGTTCACCCTTGTACACACTTGTACAACCTTTTACAAACTTGTACACACTTGTACAAAATTGTACATTCTTGTACATACTTGTACATCCTTGTACACATTTGTACAACCTAGTACAAACCTGTACACCATTGTACACACTTGTACAAGCTTGTACACACTTGTACACCCTTGTACAAACTTGTGCACCCTTGTACACTTTTGTACACCCTTGTACACATTTGTGCACCCTTGTACACTTTTGTACACCCTTGTACACATTTGTACAACCTTGTACAAACTTAAACACACTTGTACAAACATATACACACTTAAACAACCATGTACACACTTGTACAACCTTGTACACACTTGTACAAGCTTGTACACACTTGTACAACCTTGTACACACTTGTACAACCTTGTACACACTTGTACAACCTTGTACACAATTGTAAAACCTTGTACACACTTGTACAACCTTGTACAAACCTGTACACCCTTGTACACACTTGTACAAGCTTGTACACGATTGTACACTCTTGTACACACTTGTGCAACCTTGTACACACTTGTGCAACCTTGTACACACTTGTACAACCTTGTAAACACTTGTACAACCTTGTACACACTTGTTCAAGCTTGTACACACTTGTACAACCTTGTACAAACCTGTACACCCTTGTACACACTTGTACACCCTTGTACAAACTTGTGCACCCTTGTACACTTTTGTACACCCTTGTACACATTTGTACAACCTTGTACAAACTTGTACACACTTGTACAAACTTGTACACACTTGTACAACCTTGTACACACTTGTACATCCTTGTACACACTTGTACAACCTTGTACACACTTGTACAACCTTGTACACAATTGTAAAACATTGTACACACTTAAACAACCTTGTACAAACTTGTACACACTTGTATAAACTTTTACATCCTTGTACACATTTGTACACCCTTGTACACACTTGTACAACCTTGTACAAACCTGTAAACCCTTGTACACACTTGTACAAGCTTGTACACGATTGTACAAGCTTGTACACGATTGTACACCCTTGTACACACTTGTGAACCCTTGTACACACTTGTACAACCTTGTACACACTTGTACAACCTTGTACACACTTGTACAACCTTGTACACACTTGTACAACCTTGTACACACTTGTACAACCTTGTACAACCTACTACAAACTTGTACACACTTGTACAAACTTTTACATCCTTGTACACATTTGTACAACCTTGTACAAACCTGTACACCCTTGTACACACTTGTACACCCTTGTACAAACTTGTGCACCCTTGTACACTTTTGTACACCCTTGTACACATTTGTACAACCTTGTACAAACTTGTACACACTTGTACAAACTTGTACACACTTGTACAACCTTGTACACACTTGTACATCCTTGTACACACTTGTACAACCTTGTACACACTTGTACAACCTTGTACACAATTGTAAAACATTGTACACACTTAAACAACCTTGTACAAACTTGTACACACTTGTATAAACTTTTACATCCTTGTACACATTTGTACACCCTTGTACACACTTGTACAACCTTGTACAAACCTGTAAACCCTTGTACACACTTGTACAAGCTTGTACACGATTGTACAAGCTTGTACACGATTGTACACCCTTGTACACACTTGTGAACCCTTGTACACACTTGTACAACCTTGTACACAATTGTACAACCTTGTACACACTTGTACAACCTTGTACACACTTGTACAACCTTGTACACACTTGTACAACCTTGTACACACTTGTACAACCTTGTACAACCTACTACAAACTTGTACACACTTGTACAAACTTTTACATCCTTGTACACATTTGTACACCCTTGTACACACTTGTACAAACTTGTACATTCTTGTACATACTTGTACACCCTTGTACACACTTGTACAAACTTGTACATTCTTGTACATACTTGTACACCCTTGTACACACTTGTACAACCTTGTACAAACCTGTAAACCCTTGTACAAGCTTGTACACACTTGTACAAACTTGTACACACTTGTACACCCTTGTACAAACTTGTGCACCCTTGTACACTTTTGTACACCCTTGTACACATTTGTACAACCTTGTACAAACTTGTACACACTTGAACAAACTTGTACACACTTGTACAACCTTGTACACACTTGTACAACCTTGTACACACTTGTACAACCTTGTACACACTTGTACAAGCTTGTACACACTTGTACAACCTTGTACACACTTGTACAACCTTGTACACACTTGTACAACCTTTTACACAATTGTAAAACCTTGTACACACTTGTACATTCTTGTACAAACTTGTACTTACTTTTACAACCTTGTACAAACTTGTACACACTTGTACAAACTTTTACATCCTTGTACACATTTGTACACCCTTGTACACACTTGTACAAGCTTGTACACGATTGTACACTCTTGTACACACTTGTGCACCCTTGTACACACTTGTACAACCTTGTACACACTTGTACAACCTTGTACACACTTGTACAACCTTGTACACACTTGTACAACCTTGTACACACTTGTACAACCTTGTACACACTTGTACAACCTTGTACACACTTGTACAACCTTGTACAACCTTGTACAAACTTGTACACACTTGTACAAACTTTTACATCCTTGTACACATTTGTACATCCTTGTACACACTTGTACAAACTTGTACATTCTTGTACATACTTGTACACCCTTGTACACACTTGTACAACCTTGTACAAACCTGTAAACCCTTGTACAAGCTTGTACACACTTGTACAAGCTTGTACACACTTGTACACCCTTGTACAAACTTGTGCACCCTTGTACACTTTTGTACACCCTTGTACACATTTGTACAACCTTGTACAAACTTGTACACACTTGAACAAACTTGTACACACTTGTACAACCTTGTACACACTTGTACAACCTTGTACACACTTGTACAACGTCGTACACGCTTGTACAACCTTGTACACACTTGTACAACCTTTTACACAATTTTAAAACCTTGTACACACTTGTACATTCTTGTACAAACTTGTACTTACTTGTACAACCTTGTACAAACTTGTACACACTTGTACAAACTTTTACATCCTTGTACACATTTGTACACCCTTGTACACACTTGTACAACCTTGTACAAACCTGTACACCCTTGTACACACTTGTACAAGCTTGTACACGATTGTACACCCTTGTACACACTTGTGCACCCTTGTATACATTTGTACAACCTTGTACAAACTTGTACACAATTGTACAAACTTGTACACACTTGTACAACCTTGTACACAATTGTACAACCTTGTACAACCTTGTACACACTTGTACAACCTTGTACACACTTGTACAACCTTGTACACACTTGTACAACCTTGTACACACTTGTACAACCTTGTAAAAACTTGTACAACCTCGTACACACTTGTACACCCTTGTACACACTTGTACAACCTTGTACACACTTGTACAAGCTTGTACACACTTGTACAACCTTGTACACACTTGTTCACCCTTGTACACACTTGTACATCCTTGTACACACTTGTACAACCTTGTACACACTTGTACAACCTTGTACACAATTGTAAAACATTGTACACACTTAAACAACCTTGTACAAACTTGTACACACTTGTATAAACTTTTACATCCTTGTACACATTTGTACACCCTTGTACACACTTGTACAACCTTGTACAAACCTGTAAACCCTTGTACACACTTGTACAAGCTTGTACACGATTGTACAAGCTTGTACACGATTGTACACCCTTGTACACACTTGTGAACCCTTGTACACACTTGTACAACCTTGTACACAATTGTACAACCTTGTACACACTTGTACAACCTTGTACACACTTGTACAACCTTGTACACACTTGTACAACCTTGTACACACTTGTACAACCTTGTACAACCTACTACAAACTTGTACACACTTGTACAAACTTTTACATCCTTGTACACATTTGTACACCCTTGTACACACTTGTACAAACTTGTACATTCTTGTACATACTTGTACACCCTTGTACACACTTGTACAAACTTGTACATTCTTGTACATACTTGTACACCCTTGTACACACTTGTACAACCTTGTACAAACCTGTAAACCCTTGTACAAGCTTGTACACACTTGTACAAACTTGTACACACTTGTACACCCTTGTACAAACTTGTGCAACCTTGTACACTTTTGTACACCCTTGTACACATTTGTACAACCTTGTACAAACTTGTACACACTTGAACAAACTTGTACACACTTGTACAACCTTGTACACACTTGTACAACCTTGTACACACTTGTACAACCTTGTACACACTTGTACAAGTTTGTACACACTTGTACAACCTTGTACACACTTGTACAACCTTGTACACACTTGTACAACCTTTTACACAATTGTAAAACCTTGTACACACTTGTACATTCTTGTACAAACTTGTACTTACTTTTACAACCTTGTACAAACTTGTACACACTTGTACAAACTTTTACATCCTTGTACACATTTGTACACCCTTGTACACACTTGTACAAGCTTGTACACGATTGTACACTCTTGTACACACTTGTGCACCCTTGTACACACTTGTACAACCTTGTACACACTTGTACAACCTTGTACACACTTGTACAACCTTGTACACACTTGTACAACCTTGTACACACTTGTACAACCTTGTACAACCTTGTACAAACTTGTACACACTTGTACAAACTTTTACATCCTTGTACACATTTGTACATCCTTGTACACACTTGTACAAACTTGTACATTCTTGTACATACTTGTACACCCTTGTACACACTTGTACAAACTTGTACATTCTTGTACATACTTGTACACCCTTGTACACACTTGTACAACCTTGTACAAACCTGTAAACCCTTGTACAAGCTTGTACACACTTGTACAAGCTTGTACACACTTGTACACCCTTGTACAAACTTGTGCACCCTTGTACACTTTTGTACACCCTTGTACACATTTGTACAACCTTGTACAAACTTGTACACACTTGAACAAACTTGTACACACTTGTACAACCTTGTACACACTTGTACAACCTTGTTCACACTTGTACAACCTCGTACACGCTTGTACAACCTTGTACACACTTGTACAACCTTTTACACAATTTTAAAACCTTGTACACACTTGTACATTCTTGTACAAACTTGTACTTACTTGTACAACCTTGTACAAACTTGTACACACTTGTACAAACTTTTACATCCTTGTACACATTTGTACACCCTTGTACACACTTGTACAACCTTGTACAAACCTGTACACCCTTGTACACACTTGTACAAGCTTGTACACGATTGTACACCCTTGTACACACTTGTGCACCCTTGTATACATTTGTACAACCTTGTACAAACTTGTACACAATTGTACAAACTTGTACACACTTGTACAACCTTGTACACAATTGTACAACCTTGTACAACCTTGTACACACTTGTACAACCTTGTACACACTTGTACAACCTTGTACACACTTGTACAACCTTGTAAAAACTTGTACAACCTCGTACACACTTGTACACCCTTGTACACACTTGTACAACCTTGTACACACTTGTACAAGCTTGTACACACTTGTACAACCTTGTACACACTTGTTCACCCTTGTACACACTTGTACAACCTTTTACAAACTTGTACACACTTGTACAAAATTGTACATTCTTGTACATACTTGTACATCCTTGTACACATTTGTACAACCTAGTACAAACCTGTACACCATTGTACACACTTGTACAAGCTTGTACACACTTGTACACCCTTGTACAAACTTGTGCACCCTTGTACACTTTTGTACACCCTTGTACACATTTGTGCACCCTTGTACACTTTTGTACACCCTTGTACACATTTGTACAACCTTGTACAAACTTAAACACACTTGTACAAACATATACACACTTAAACAACCATGTACACACTTGTACAACCTTGTACACACTTGTACAAGCTTGTACACACTTGTACAACCTTGTACACACTTGTACAACCTTGTACACACTTGTACAACCTTGTACACAATTGTAAAACCTTGTACACACTTGTACAACCTTGTACAAACCTGTACACCCTTGTACACACTTGTACAAGCTTGTACACGATTGTACACTCTTGTACACACTTGTGCAACCTTGTACACACTTGTGCAACCTTGTACACACTTGTACAACCTTGTAAACACTTGTACAACCTTGTACACACTTGTTCAAGCTTGTACACACTTGTACAACCTTGTACAAACCTGTACACCCTTGTACACACTTGTACACCCTTGTACAAACCTCAGCACCCTTGTACACTTTTGTACACCCTTGTACACATTTGTACAACCTTGTACAAACTTGTACACACTTGTACAAACTTGTACACACTTGTACAACCTTGTACACACTTGTACATCCTTGTACACACTTGTACAACCTTGTACACACTTGTACAACCTTGTACACAATTGTAAAACATTGTACACACTTAAACAACCTTGTACAAACTTGTACACACTTGTATAAACTTTTACATCCTTGTACACATTTGTACACCCTTGTACACACTTGTACAACCTTGTACAAACCTGTAAACCCTTGTACACACTTGTACAAGCTTGTACACGATTGTACAAGCTTGTACACGATTGTACACCCTTGTACACACTTGTGAACCCTTGTACACACTTGTACAACCTTGTACACACTTGTACAACCTTGTACACACTTGTACAACCTTGTACACACTTGTACAACCTTGTACACACTTGTACAACCTTGTACAACCTACTACAAACTTGTACACACTTGTACAAACTTTTACATCCTTGTACACATTTGTACACCCTTGTACACACTTGTACAAACTTGTACATTCTTGTACATACTTGTACACCCTTGTACACACTTGTACAAACTTGTACATTCTTGTACATTCTTGTACACCCTTGTACACACTTGTACAACCTTGTACAAACCTGTAAACCCTTGTACAAGCTTGTACACACTTGTACAAACTTGTACACATTTGTACACCCTTGTACAAACTTGTGCACCCTTGTACACTTTTGTACACCCTTGTACACATTTGTACAACCTTGTACAAACTTGTACACACTTGAACAAACTTGTACACACTTGTACAACCTTGTACACACTTGTACAACCTTGTACACACTTGTACAACCTTGTACACACTTGTACAAGCTTGTACACACTTGTACAACCTTGTACACACTTGTACAACCTTGTACACACTTGTACAACCTTTTACACAATTGTAAAACCTTGTACACACTTGTACATTCTTGTACAAACTTGTACTTACTTGTACAACCTTGTACAAACTTGTACACACTTGTACAAACTTTTACATCCTTGTACACATTTGTACACCCTTGTACACACTTGTACAACCTTGTACAAACCTGTACACCCTTGTACACACTTGTACAAGCTTGTACACGATTGTACACCCTTGTACACACTTGTACAAGCTTGTACACGATTGTACACCCTTGTACACACTTGTGCACCCTTGTACACACTTGTACACCCTTGTACACACTTGTACAACCTTTTACAAACTTGTACACACTTGTACAAACTTGAACATTCTTGTACATACTTGTACACCCTTGTAAACACTTGTACAACCTTGTACAAACTTGTACACACTTGTACACACTTGTACAAGCTTGTACACACTTGTACAAGCTTGTACACACTTGTACACCCTTGTACAAACTTGTGCACCCTTGTACACACTTGTACAACCTTGTACACACTTGTACAACCTTGTACACACTTGTACAACCTTGTAAAAACTTGTACAACCTTGTACACACTTGTACACCCTTGTACACACTTGTACAAGCTTGTACACACTTGTACAACCTTGTACACACTTGTTCACCCTTGTACACACTTGTACAACCTTTTACAAACTTGTACACACTTGTACAAAATTGTACATTCTTGTACATACTTGTACATCCTTGTACACATTTGTACAACCTTGTACAAACCTGTACACCCTTGTACACACTTGTACAAGCTTGTACACACTTGTACACCCTTGTACACACTTGTACACCCTTGTACAAACTTGTGCACCCTTGTACACTTTTGTACACCCTTGTACACATTTGTACAACCTTGTAGAAACTTAAACACACTTGTACAAACATGTACACACTTGAACAACCATGTACACACTTGTACAACCTTGTACACACTTGTACAAGCTTGTACACACTTGTACAAACTTGTACACACTTGTACAACCTTGTACACACTTGTACAACCTTGTACACAATTGTAAAACCTTGTACACACTTTTACAACCTTGTACAAACCTGTACACCCTTGTACACACTTGTAAAAGCTTGTACACGATTGTACACTCTTGTACACACTTGTGCAACCTTGTACACACTTGTACAACCTTGTAAACACTTGTACAACCTTGTACAAACCTGTACAACCTTGTACACACTTGTACCCTTGTACAAACTTGTGCACCCTTGTACACTTTTGTACACCCTTGTACACATTTGTACAACCTTGTACAAACTTGTACACACTTGTACAAACTTGTACACACTTGTACAACCTTGTACACACTTGTACAACCTTGTACACACTTGTACAACCTTGTACAACCTTGTACAAACTTGTACACACTTGTACAAACTTTTACATCCTTGTACACATTTGTACACCCTTGTACACACTTGTACAAACTTGTACATTCTTGTACATACTTGTACACCCTTGTACACACTTGTACAACCTTGTACAAACCTGTAAACCCTTGTACAAACTTGAAACAAGCATGTACACGATTGTACAAGCTTGTACACGATTGTACACCCTTGTACACACTTGTGCACCCTTGTACACACTTGTACAACCTTGTACACACTTGTACAACCTTGTACACACTTGTACAACCTTGTACACACTAGTACAACCTTGTACACACTTGTACAACCTTGTACAACCTTGTACAAACTTGTACACACTTGTACAAACTTTTACATCCTTGTACACATTTGTACATCCTTGTACACACTTGTACAAACTTGTACATTCTTGTACATACTTGTACACCCTTGTACACACTTGTACAAACTTGTACATTCTTGTACATACTTGTACACCCTTGTACACACTTGTACAACCTTGTACAAACCTGTAAACCCTTGTACAAGCTTGTACACACTTGTACAAGCTTGTACACACTTGTACACCCTTGTACAAACTTGTGCACCCTTGTACACTTTTGTTCACCCTTGTACACATTTGTACAACCTTGTACAAACTTGTACACACTTGAACAAACTTGTACACACTTGTACAACCTTGTACACACTTGTACAACCTTGTACACACTTGTACAACCTTGTACACGCTTGTACAACCTTGTACACACTTGTACAACCTTTTACACAATTGTAAAACCTTGTACACACTTGTACATTCTTGTACAAACTTGTACTTACTTGTACAACCTTGTACAAACTTGTACACACTTGTACAAACTTTTACATCCTTGTACACATTTGTACACCCTTGTACAACCTTGTACAAGCTTGTACACGATTGTACACCCTTGTACACACTTGTGCACCCTTGTATACATTTGTACAACCTTGTACAAACTTGTACACAAAAGTACAAACTTGTACACACTTGTACAAACTTGTACACCATTGTACACACTTGTACAACCTTGTACACACTTGTACAAACTTGTACACCCTTGTACACACTTGTACAACCTTGTACACACTTGTACAACCTTGTACACACTTGTACAACCTTGTACACAATTGTACAACCTTGTACAACCTTGTACACACTTGTACAACCTTGTACACACTTGGACAACCTTGTAAAAACTTGTACAACCTTGTACACACTTGTACACACTTGTACAAGCTTGTACACACTTGTACAACCTTGTACACACTTGTTAACCCTTGTAAACACTTGTACAACCTTTTACAAACTTGTACACACTTGTACAAAATTGTACATTCTTGTACATACTTGTACATCCTTGTACACATTTGTACAACCTAGTACAAACCTGTACACCATTGTACACACTTGTACAAGCTTGTACACACTTGTACACCCTTGTACAAACTTGTGCACCCTTGTACACTTTTGTACACCCTTGTACACATTTGTACAACCTTGTACAAACTTAAACACACTTTTACAAACATGTACACACTTGAACAACCATGTACTCACTTGTACAACCTTGTACACACTTGTACAAGCTTGTACACACTTGTACAACCTTGTACACACTTGTACAACCTTGTACACACTTGTACAACCTTGTACACAATTGTAAAACCTTGTACACACTTGTACAACCTTGTACAAACCTGTACACCCTTGTACACACTTGTACAAGCTTGTACACGATTGTACACTCTTGTACACACTTGTGCAACCTTGTACACACTTGTGCAACCTTGTACACACTTGTACAACCTTGTAAACACTTGTACAACCTTGTACACACTTGTTCAAGCTTGTACACACTTGTACAACCTTGTACAAACCTGTACACCCTTGTACACACTTGTACACCCTTGTACAAACTTGTGCACCCTTGTACACTTTTGTACACCCTTGTACACATTTGTACAACCTTGTACAAACTTGTACACAATTGTACAAACTTGTACACACTTGTACAACCTTGTACACACTTGTACATCCTTGTACACACTTGTACAACCTTGTACACACTTGTACAACCTTGTACACACTTGTACAACCTTGTACACAATTGTAAAACATTGTACACACTTAAACAACCTTGTACAAACTTGTACACACTTGTATAAACTTTTACATCCTTGTACACATTTGTACACCCTTGTACACACTTGTACAACCTTGTACAAACCTGTAAACCCTTGTACACACTTGTACAAGCTTGTACACGATTGTACAAGCTTGTACACGATTGTACACCCTTGTACACACTTGTGAACCCTTGTACACACTTGTACAACCTTGTACACAATTGTACAACCTTGTACACACTTGTACAACCTTGTACACACTTGTACAACCTTGTACACACTTGTACAACCTTGTACACACTTGTACAACCTTGTACACACTTGTACAACCTTGTACAACCTACTACAAACTTGTACACACTTGTACAAACTTTTACATCCTTGTACACATTTGTACACCCTTGTACACACTTGTACAAACTTGTACATTCTTGTACATACTTGTACACCCTTGTACACACTTGTACAAACTTGTACATTCTTGTACATACTTGTACACCCTTGTACACACTTGTACAACCTTGTACAAACCTGTAAACCCTTGTACAAGCTTGTACACACTTGTACAAACTTGTACACACTTGTACACCCTTGTACAAACTTGTGCACCCTTGTACACTTTTGTACACCCTTGTACACATTTGTACAACCTTGTACAAACTTGTACAAACTTGAACAAATTTGTACTCACTTGTACAACCTTGTACACACTTGTACAACCTTGTACACACTTGTACAACCTTGTACACACTTGTACAAGCTTGTACACACTTGTACAACCTTATACACACTTGTACAACCTTGTACACACTTGTACAACCTTTTACACAATTGTAAAACCTTGTACACACTTGTACATTCTTGTACAAACTTGTACTTACTTTTACAACCTTGTACAAACTTGTACACACTTGTACAAACTTTTACATCCTTGTACACATTTGTACACCCTTGTACACACTTGTACAAGCTTGTACACGATTGTACACTCTTGTACACACTTGTGCAACCTTGTACACACTTGTACAACCTTGTAAACACTTGTACAACCTTGTACAAACCTGTTCACCCTTGTACACACTTGTACACCCTTGTACAAACTTGTGCACCCTTGTACACTTTTGTACACCCTTGTACACATTTGTACAACCTTGTACAAACTTGTACACACTTGTACAAACTTGTACACACTTGTACAACCTTGTACACACTTGTACAACCTTGTACACACTTGTACAACCTTGTACAACCTTGTACAAACTTGTACACACTTGTACAAACTTTTACATCCTTGTACACATTTGTACACCCTTGTACACACTTGTACAAACTTGTACATTCTTGTACATACTTGTACACCCTTGTACACACTTGTACAACCTTGTACAAACCTGTAAACCCTTGTACAAACTTGAAACAAGCATGTACACGATTGTACAAGCTTGTACACGATTGTACACCCTTGTACACACTTGTGCACCCTTGTACACACTTGTACAACCTTGTACACACTTGTACAACCTTGTACACACTTGTACAACCTTGTACACACTTGTACAACCTTGTACAACCTTGTACAAACTTGTACACACTTGTACATTCTTGTACATACTTGTACAACCTTGTACACACTTGTACAACCTTGTACACACTTGTACAAACTTGTACATTCTTGTACATACTTGTACACCCTTGTACACACTTGTACAAACTTGTACATTCTTGTACATACTTGTACACCCTTGTACACACTTGTACAACCTTGTACAAACCTGTAAACCCTTGTACAAGCTTGTACACACTTGTACAAGCTTGTACACACTTGTACACCCTTGTACAAACTTGTGCACCCTTGTACACTTTTGTACACCCTTGTACACATTTGTACAACCTTGTACAAACTTGTACACACTTGAACAAACTTGTACACACTTGTACAACCTTGTACACACTTGTACAACCTTGTACACACTTGTACAACCTTGTACACGCTTGGACAACCTTGTACACACTTGTACAACCTTTTACACAATTGTAAAACCTTGTACACACTTGTACATTCTTGTACAAACTTGTACTTACTTGTACAACCTTGTACAAACTTGTACACACTTGTACAAACTTTTACATCCTTGTACACATTTGTACACCCTTGTACAACCTTGTACAAGCTTGTACACGATTGTACACCCTTGTACACACTTGTGCACCCTTGTATACATTTGTACAACCTTGTACAAACTTGTACACAATTGTACCAACTTGTACACACTTGTACAAACTTGTACACCATTGTACACACTTGTACAACCTTGTACACACTTGTACAAACTTGTACACCCTTGTACACACTTGTACAACCTTGTACACACTTGTACAACCTTGTACACACTTGTACAACCTTGTACACACTTGTACAACCTTGTACACAATTGTACAACCTTGTACAACTTGTACACACTTGTACAACCTTGTACACACTTGGACAACCTTGTAAAAACTTGTACAACCTTGTACACACTTGTACACCCTTGTACACACTTGTACACCCTTGTACACACTTGTACAAGCTTGTACACACTTGTACAAGCTTGTACACACTTGTACAACCTTGTACACACTTGTTCACCCTTGTACACACTTGTACAACCTTTTACAAACTTGTACACACTTGTACAAAATTGTACATTCTTGTACATACTTGTACATCCTTGTACACATTTGTACAACCTAGTACAAACCTGTACACCATTGTACACACTTGTACAAGCTTGTACACACTTGTACACCCTTGTACAAACTTGTGCACCCTTGTACACTTTTGTACACCCTTGTACACATTTGTACAACCATGTACAAACTTAAACACACTTTTACAAACATGTACACACTTGAACAACCATGTACACACTTGTACAACCTTGTACACACTTGTACAAGCTTGTACACACTTGTACAAGCTTGTACACACTTGTACAAGCTTGTACACACTTGTACAACCTTGTACACACTTGTACAACCTTGTACACAATTGTAAAACCTTGTACACACTTGTACAACCTTGTACAAACCTGTACACCCTTGTACACACTTGTACAAGCTTGTACACACTTGTACATCCTTGTACACATTTGTACAACCTAGTACAAACCTGTACACCATTGTACACACTTGTACAAGCTTGTACATACTTGTACACCCTTGTACAAACTTGTGCACCCTTGTACACTTTTGTACACCCTTGTACACATTTGTACAACCTTGTACAAACTTGTACACACTTGAACAAACTTGTACACACTTGTACAACCTTGTACACACTTGTACAACCTTGTACACACTTGTACAACCTTGTACACGCTTGTACAACCTTGTACACACTTGTTCACCCTTGTACACACTTGTACAACCTTTTACAAACTTGTACACACTTGTACAAAATTGTACATTCTTGTACATACTTGTACATCCTTGTACACATTTGTACAACCTAGTACAAACCTGTACACCATTGTACACACTTGTACAAGCTTGTACACACTTGTACACCCTTGTACAAACTTGTGCACCCTTGTACACTTTTGTACACCCTTGTACACATTTGTACAACCTTGCACAAACTTAAACACACTTTTACAAACATGTACACACTTGAACAACCATGTACACACTTGTACAACCTTGTACACACTTGTACAAGCTTGTACACACTTGTACAACCTTGTACAGACTTGTACAACCTTGTACACACTTGTACAACCTTGTACACACTTGTACAACCTTGTACACAATTGTAAAACCTTGTACACACTTGTACAACCTTGTACAAACCTGTACACCCTTGTACACACTTGTACAAGCTTGTACACGATTGTACACTCTTGTACACACTTGTGCAACCTTGTACACACTTGTGCAACCTTGTACACACTTGTACAACCTTGTAAACACTTGTACAACCTTGTACACACTTGTTCAAGCTTGTACACACTTGTACAACCTTGTACAAACCTGTACACCCTTGTACACACTTGTACACCCTTGTACAAACTTGTGCACCCTTGTACACTTTTGTACACCCTTGTACACATTTGTACAACCTTGTACAAACTTGTACACACTTGTACAAACTTGTACACACTTGTACAACCTTGTACACACTTGTACATCCTTGTACACACTTGTACAACCTTGTACACACTTGTACAACCTTGTACACACTTGTACAACCTTGTACACAATTGTAAAACATTGTACACACTTAAACAACCTTGTACAAACTTGTACACACTTGTATAAACTTTTACATCCTTGTACACATTTGTACACCCTTGTACACACTTGTACAACCTTGTACAAACCTGTAAACCCTTGTACACACTTGTACAAGCTTGTACACGATTGTACAAGCTTGTACACGATAGTACACCCTTGTACACACTTGTGAACCCTTGTACACACTTGTACAACCTTGTACACAATTGTACAACCTTGTACACACTTGTACAACCTTGTACACACTTGTACAACCTTGTACACACTTGTACAACCTTGTACACACTTGTACAACCTTGTACAACCTACTACAAACTTGTACACACTTGTACAAACTTTTACATCCTTGTACACATTTGTACACCCTTGTACACACTTGTACAAACTTGTACATTCTTGTACATACTTGTACACCCTTGTACACACTTGTACAAACTTGTACATTCTTGTACATACTTGTACACCCTTGTACACACTTGTACAACCTTGTACAAACCTGTAAACCCTTGTACAAGCTTGTACACACTTGTACAAACTTGTACACACTTGTACACCCTTGTACAAACTTGTGCACCCTTGTACACTTTTGTACACCCTTGTACACATTTGTACAACCTTGTACAAACTTGTAGACACTTGAACAAACTTGTACACACTTGTACAACCTTGTACACACTTGTACAACCTTGTGCACCCTTGTATACATTTGTACAACCTTGTACAAACTTGTACACAATTGTACACTTTTGTACACCCTTGTACACATTTGTACAACCTTGTACAAACTTGTACACACTTGAACAAACTTGTACACACTTGTACAACCTTGTACACACTTGTACAACCTTGTGCACCCTTGTACACATTTGTACACCCTTGTACAACCTTGTACAAGCTTGTACACGATTGTACACCCTTGTACACACTTGTGCACCCTTGTATACATTTGTACAACCTTGTACAAACTTGTACACAATTGTACCAACTTGTACACACTTGTACAAACTTGTACACCATTGTACACACTTGTACAACCTTGTACACACTTGTACAAACTTGTACACCCTTGTACACACTTGTACAACCTTGTACACACTTGTACAACCTTGTACACACTTGTACAACCTTGTACACACTTGTACAACCTTGTACACAATTGTACAACCTTGTACAACTTGTACACACTTGTACAACCTTGTACACACTTGGACAACCTTGTAAAAACTTGTACAACCTTGTACACACTTGTACACCCTTGTACACACTTGTACACCCTTGTACACACTTGTACAAGCTTGTACACACTTGTACAAGCTTGTACACACTTGAACAACCTTGTACACACTTGTTCACCCTTGTACACACTTGTACAACCTTTTACAAACTTGTACACACTTGTACAAAATTGTACATTCTTGTACATACTTGTACATCCTTGTACACATTTGTACAACCTAGTACAAACCTGTACACCATTGTACACACTTGTACAAGCTTGTACACACTTGTACACCCTTGTACAAACTTGTGCACCCTTGTACACTTTTGTACACCCTTGTACACATTTGTACAACCATGTACAAACTTAAACACACTTGTACAAACATGTACACACTTGAACAACCATGTACACACTTGTACAACCTTGTACACACTTGTACAAGCTTGTACACACTTGTACAAGCTTGTACACACTTGTACAACCTTGTACACACTTGTACAACCTTGTACACAATTGTAAAACCTTGTACACACTTGTACAACCTTGTACAAACCTGTACACCCTTGTACACACTTGTACAAGCTTGTACACGATTGTACACTCTTGTACACACTTGTGCAACCTTGTACACACTTGTGCAACCTTGTACACACTTGTACAACCTTGTAAACACTTGTACAACCTTGTACACACTTGTTCAAGCTTGTACACACTTGTACAATCTTGTACAAACCTGTACACCCTTGTACACACTTGTACAAACTTTTACATCCTTGTACACATTTGTACACACTTGTACACACTTGTACAAACTTGTACATTCTTGTACATACTTGTACACCCTTGTACACACTTGTACAACCTTGTACAAACCTGTAAACCCTTGTACAAACTTGAAACAAGCATGTACACGATTGTACAAGCTTGTACACGATTGTACACCCTTGTACACACTTGTGCACCCTTGTACACACTTGTACAACCTTGTACACACTTGTACAACCTTGTACACACTTGTACAACCTTGTACACACTTGTACAACCTTGTACACACTTGTACAACCTTGTACAACCTTGTACAAACTTGTACACACTTGTACATTCTTGTACATACTTGTACAACCTTGTACACACTTGTACAACCTTGTACACACTTGTACAAACTTGTACATTCTTGTACATACTTGTACACCCTTGTACACACTTGTACAAACTTGTACATTCTTGTACATACTTGTACACCCTTGTACACACTTGTACAACCTTGTACAAACCTGTAAACCCTTGTACAAGCTTGTACACACTTGTACAAGCTTGTACACACTTGTACACCCTTGTACAAACTTGTGCACCCTTGTACACTTTTGTACACCCTTGTACACATTTGTACAACCTTGTACAAACTTGTACACACTTGAACAAACTTGTACACACTTGTACAACCTTGTACACACTTGTACAACCTTGTACACACTTGTACAACCTTGTACACGCTTGTACAACCTTGTACACACTTGTACAACCTTTTACACAATTGTAAAACCTTGTACACACTTGTACATTCTTGTACAAACTTGTACTTACTTGTACAACCTTGTACAAACTTGTACACACTTGTACAAACTTTTACATCCTTGTACACATTTGTACACCCTTGTACAACCTTGTACAAGCTTGTACACGATTGTACACCCTTGTACACACTTGTGCACCCTTGTATACATTTGTACAACCTTGTACAAACTTGTACACAATTGTACCAACTTGTACACACTTGTACAAACTTGTACACCATTGTACACACTTGTACAACCTTGTACACACTTGTACAAACTTGTACACCCTTGTACACACTTGTACAACCTTGTACACACTTGTACAACCTTGTACACACTTGTACAACCTTGTACACAATTGTACAACCTTGTACAACTTGGACACACTTGTACAACCTTGTACACACTTGGACAACCTTGTAAAAACTTGTACAACCTTGTACACACTTGTACACCCTTGTACACACTTGTACACCCTTGTACACACTTGTACAAGCTTGTACACATTTGTACAAGCTTGTACACACTTGTACAACCTTGTACACACTTGTTCACCCTTGTACACACTTGTACAACCTTTTACAAACTTGTACACACTTGTACAAAATTGTACATTCTTGTACATACTTGTACATCCTTGTACACATTTGTACAACCTAGTACAAACCTGTACACCATTGTACACACTTGTACAAGCTTGTACACACTTGTACACCCTTGTACAAACTTGTGCACCCTTGTACACTTTTGTACACCCTTGTACACATTTGTACAACCATGTACAAACTTAAACACACTTGTACAAACATGTACACACTTGAACAACCATGTACACACTTGTACAACCTTGTACACACTTGTACAAGCTTGTACACACTTGTACAACCTTGTACACACTTGTACAACCTTGTACACACTTGTACAACCTTGTACACAATTGTAAAACCTTGTACACACTTGTACAACTTTGTACAAACCAGTACACCCTTGTACACACTTGTACAAGCTTGTACACGATTGTACACTCTTGTACACACTTGTGCAACCTTGTACACACTTGTGCAACCTTGTACACACTTGTACAACCTTGTAAACACTTGTACAACCTTGTACACACTTGTTCAAGCTTGTACACACTTGTACAACCTTGTACAAACCTGTACACCCGTGTACACACTTGTACACCCTTGTACAAACTTGTGCACCCTTGTACACTTTTGTACACCCTTGTACACATTTGTACAACCTTGTACAAACTTGTACACACTTGTACAAACTTGTACACACTTGTACAACCTTGTACACACTTGTACATCCTTGTACACACTTGTACAACCTTGTACACACTTGTACAACCTTGTACACAATTGTAAAACATTGTACACACTTAAACAACCTTGTACAAACTTGTACACACTTGTATAAACTTTTACATCCTTGTACACATTTGTACACCCTTGTACACACTTGTACAACCTTGTACAAACCTGTAAACCCTTGTACACACTTGTACAAGCTTGTACACGATTGTACAAGCTTGTACACGATTGTACACCCTTGTACACACTTGTGAACCCTTGTACACACTTGTACAACCTTGTACACAATTGTACAACCTTGTACACACTTGTACAACCTTGTACACACTTGTACAACCTTGTACACACTTGTACAACCTTGTACACACTTGTACAACCTTGTACAACCTACTACAAACTTGTACACACTTGTACAAACTTTTACATCCTTGTACACATTTGTACACCCTTGTACACACTTGTACAAAGTTGTACATTCTTGTACATACTTGTACACCCTTGTACACACTTGTACAAACTTGTACATTCTTGTACATACTTGTACACCCTTGTACACACTTGTACAACCTTGTACAAACCTGTAAACCCTTGTACAAGCTTGTACATTCTTGTACAAACTTGTACACACTTGTACACCCTTGTACAAACTTGTGCACCCTTGTACACTTTTGTACACCCTTGTACACATTTGTACAACCTTGTACAAACTTGTACACACTTGAACAAACTTGTACACACTTGTACAACCTTGTATACACTTGTACAACCTTGTACACACTTGTACAACCTTGTACACACTTATACAAGCATGTACACACTTGTACAACCTTGTACACACTTGTACAACCTTGTACACACTTGTACAACCTTTTACACAATTGTAAAACCTTGTACACACTTGTACATTCTTGTACAAACTTGTACTTACTTTTACAACCTTGTACACACTTGTACAACCTTGTACACACTTGTACAACCTTGTACACACTTGTACAACCTTGTACAACCTTGTACAAACTTGTACACACTTGTACATTCTTGTACATACTTGTACAACCTTGTACACACTTGTACAACCTTGTACACACTTGTACAAACTTGTACATTCTTGTACATACTTGTACACCCTTGTACACACTTGTACAAACTTGTACATTCTTGTACATACTTGTACACCCTTGTACACACTTGTACAACCTTGTACAAACCTGTAAACCCTTGTACAAGCTTGTACACACTTGTACAAGCTTGTACACACTTGTACACCCTTGTACAAACTTGTGCACCCTTGTACACTTTTGTACACCCTTGTACACATTTGTACAACCTTGTACAAACTTGTACACACTTGAACAAACTTGTACACACTTGTACAACCTTGTACACACTTGTACAACCTTGTACACACTTGTACAACCTTGTACACGCTTGTACAACCTTGTACACACTTGTACAACCTTTTACACAATTGTAAAACCTTGTACACACTTGTACATTCTTGTACAAACTTGTACTTACTTGTACAACCTTGTACAAACTTGTACACACTTGTACAAACTTTTACATCCTTGTACACATTTGTACACCCTTGTACAACCTTGTACAAGCTTGTACACGATTGTACACCCTTGTACACACTTGTGCACCCTTGTATACATTTGTACAACCTTGTACAAACTTGTACACAATTGTACCAACTTGTACACACTTGTACAAACTTGTACACCATTGTACACACTTGTACAACCTTGTACACACTTGTACAAACTTGTACACCCTTGTACACACTTGTACAACCTTGTACACACTTGTACAACCTTGTACACACTTGTACAACCTTGTACACAATTGTACAACCTTGTACAACTTGTACACACTTGTACAACCTTGTACACACTTGGACAACCTTGTAAAAACTTGTACAACCTTGTACACACTTGTACACCCTTGTACACACTTGTACACCCTTGTACACACTTGTACAAGCTTGTACACACTTGTACAAGCTTGTACACACTTGTACAACCTTGTACACACTTGTTCACCCTTGTACACACTTGTACAACCTTTTACAAACTTGTACACACTTGTACAAAATTGTACATTCTTGTACATACTTGTACATCCTTGTACACATTTGTACAACCTAGTACAAACCTGTACACCATTGTACACACTTGTACAAGCTTGTACACACTTGTACACCCTTGTACAAACTTGTGCACCCTTGTACACTTTTGTACACCCTTGTACACATTTGTACAACCATGTACAAACTTAAACACACTTGTACAAACATGTACACACTTGAACAACCATGTACACACTTGTACAACCTTGTACACACTTGTACAAGCTTGTACACACTTGTACAACCTTGTACACACTTGTACAACCTTGTACACACTTGTACAACCTTGTACACAATTGTAAAACCTTGTACACACTTGTACAACCTTGTACAAACCAGTACACCCTTGTACACACTTGTACAAGCTTGTACACGATTGTACACTCTTGTACACACTTGTGCAACCTTGTACACACTTGTGCAACCTTGTACACACTTGTACAACCTTGTAAACACTTGTACAACCTTGTACACACTTGTTCAAGCTTGTACACACTTGTACAACCTTGTACAAACCTGTACACCCTTGTACACACTTGTACACCCTTGTACAAACTTGTGCACCCTTGTACACTTTTGTACACCCTTGTACACATTTGTACAACCTTGTACAAACTTGTACACACTTGTACAAACTTGTACACACCTGTACAACCTTGTACACACTTGTACATCCTTGTACACACTTGTACAACCTTGTACACACTTGTACAACCTTGTACACAATTGTAAAACATTGTACACACTTAAACAACCTTGTACAAACTTGTACACACTTGTATAAACTTTTACATCCTTGTACACATTTGTACACCCTTGTACACACTTGTACAACCTTGTACAAACCTGTAAACCCTTGTACACACTTGTACAAGCTTGTACACGATTGTACAAGCTTGTACACGATTGTACACCCTTGTACACACTTGTGAACCCTTGTACACACTTGTACAACCTTGTACACAATTGTACAACCTTGTACACACTTGTACAACCTTGTACACACTTGTACAACCTTGTACACACTTGTACAACCTTGTACACACTTGTACAACCTTGTACAACCTACTACAAACTTGTACACACTTGTACAAACTTTAACATCCTTGTACACATTTGTACACCCTTGTACACACTTGTACAAAGTTGTACATTCTTGTACATACTTGTACACCCTTGTACACACTTGTACAAACTTGTACATTCTTGTACATACTTGTACACCCTTGTACACACTTGTACAACCTTGTACAAACCTGTAAACCCTTGTACAAGCTTGTACACACTTGTACAAACTTGTACACACTTGTACACCCTTGTACAAACTTGTGCACCCTTGTACACTTTTGTACACCCTTGTACACATTTGTACAACCTTGTACAAACTTGTACACACTTGAACAAACTTGTACAAACTTGTACTTACTTTTACAACCTTGTACAAACTTGTACACACTTGTACAAACTTTTACATCCTTGTACACATTTGTACACCCTTGTACACACTTGTACAACCTTGTACAAACCTGTACACCCTTGTACACACTTGTACAAGCTTGTACACGATTGTACACCCTTGTACACACTTGTGCACCCTTGTACACACTTGTACACCCTTGTACACACTTGTACAACCTTTTACAAACTTGTACACACTTGTACAAACTTGAACATTCTTGTACATACTTGTACACCCTTGTAAACACTTGTACAACCTTGTACAAATTTGTACACACTTGTACACACTTGTACAAGCTTGTACACACTTGTACAAGCTTGTACACACTTGTACACCCTTGTACAAACTTGTGCACCCTTGTACACACTTGTACAACCTTGTACACAATTGTACAACCTTGTACAACCATGTACACACTTGTACAAACTTTGTACACACTTGTACAACCTTGTACACACTTGTACACCTTTGTACACACTTGTACAACCTTGTACACTATGATACAACCTTGTACACACTTGTACAACCTTGTACACACTTGTACAACCTTTTACAAACTTGTACACACTTGTACAAACTTGTACATTCTTTTGTACACCCTTGTAAACACTTGTACAACCTTGTACAAACCTGTACACCCTTGTACACACTTGTACAAGCTTGTACACACTTGTACAAGCTTGTACACACTTGTACACCCTTGTACAAACTTGTGCACCCTTGTACACTTTTGTACACCCTTGTATACATTGGTACAACCTTGTACAAACTTGTACACACTTGTACAAACTTGTACACACTTGTACAAACTTGTACACACTTGTACAAACTTGTACACCCTTGTACACACTTGTACAACCTTGTACACACTTGTACAACCTTGTACACAATTGTACAACCTTGTACAACCATGTACACAGTTGTAAAACCTTGTACACACTTGTACAACCTTGTACACACTTGTACACCTTTGTACACACTTATACAACCTTGTACACACTTGTACAACCTTGTACACACTTGTACAACCTTGTACACACTTGTACAACCTTGTACACACTTGTACAACCTTGTACACACTTGTACAACCTTGTACACACTTGTACAACCTTTTACACAATTTTAAAACCTTGTACACACTTGTACATTCTTGTACAAACTTGTACTTACTTGTACAACCTTGTACAAACTTGTACACACTTGTACAAACTTTTACATCCTTGTACACATTTGTACACCCTTGTACACACTTGTACAACCTTGTACAAACCTGTACACCCTTGTACACACTTGTACAAGCTTGTACAAGATTGTACACCCTTGTACACACTTGTGCACCCTTGTGCACCCTTGTACACACTTGTACAACCTTGTACACACTTGTACAACCTTGTACACACTTGTACAACCTTGTACACACTTGTACAACCTTGTACACACTTGTACAAACTTGTACACACTTGTACAACCTTGTACACACTTGTACAACCTTGTACACACTTGTACAACCTTGTACACACTTGTACAACCTTTTACACAATTTTAAAACCTTGTACACACTTGTACATTCTTGTACAAACTTGTACTTACTTGTACAACCTTGTACAAACTTGTACACACTTGTACAAACTTTTACATCCTTGTACACATTTGTACACCCTTGTACACACTTGTACAACCTTGTACAAACCTGTACACCCTTGTACACACTTGTACAAGCTTGTACAAGATTGTACACCCTTGTACACACTTGTGCACCCTTGTACACACTTGTACACCCTTGTATACACTTGTACAACCTTTTACAAACTTGTACACACTTGTACAAACTTGTACATTCTTGTGCATACTTGTACACCCTTGTAAACACTTGTACAACCTTGTACAAACCTGTACACCCTTGTACACACTTGTACAAGCTTGTACACACTTGTACAAGCTTGTACACACTTGTACACCCTTGTACAAACTTGTGCACCCTTGTACACTTTTGTACACCCTTGTATACATTTGTACAACCTTGTACAAACTTGTACACAATTGTACAAACTTGTACACACTTGTACAAACTTGTACACCCTTGTACACACTTGTACAACCTTGTACACACTTGTACAACCTTGTACAAACCTGTACACCCTTGTACACACTTGTACAAGCTTGTACACGATTGTACACCCTTGTACACACTTGTGCACCCTTGTACACACTTGTACACCCTTGTACACACTTGTACAACCTTTTACAAACTTGTACACACTTGTACAAACTTGTACATTCTTGTACATACTTGTACACCCTTGTAAACACTTGTACAACCTTGTACAAACCTGTACACCCTTGTACACACTTGTACAAGCTTGTACACACTTGTACACCCTTGTACACACTTGTACAACCTTGTACACACTTGTACAACCTTGTACACAATTGTACAACCTTGTACAACCTTGTACACACTTGTACAAGCTTGTACACACTTGTACAAGCTTGTACACACTTGTACACCCTTGTACAAACTTGTGCACCCTTGTACACTTTTGTACACCCTTGTATACATTTGTACAACCTTGTACAAACTTGTACACAATTGTACAAACTTGTACACACTTGTACAAACTTGTACACCCTTGTACACACTTGTACAACCTTGTACACACTTGTACAACCTTGTACAAACCTGTACACCCTTGTACACACTTGTACAAGCTTGTACACGATTGTACACCCTTGTACACACTTGTGCACCCTTGTACACACTTGTACACCCTTGTACACACTTGTACAACCTTTTACAAACTTGTACACACTTGTACAAACTTGTACATTCTTGTACATACTTGTACACCCTTGTAAACACTTGTACAACCTTGTACAAACCTGTACACCCTTGTACACACTTGTACAAGCTTGTACACACTTCTACAAGCTTGTACACACTTGTACACCCTTGTACAAACTTGTGCACCCTTGTACACTTTTGTACACCCTTGTATACATTTGTACAACCTTGTACAAACTTGTACACACTTGTACAAACTTGTACACACTTGTACAAACTTGTACACCCTTGTACACACTTGTACAACCTTGTACACACTTGTACAACCTTGTACACACTTGTGTCTAAGATGTCTTTTTATTTAGAGGGATGTCTTGTTTTTTAGAGGGTTGTCTTGTTTTTTAGAGGGTTTTCTTGTAATTTAGATGGGATGTCTTGTTATTTAGAGGGATGTCCTAATATTTAGCGGAATGTCTTGTTTATTAGAGGGATGTCTTGCTATTTAGAGGGATGTCTTTTTATTTGGAAGGATGTCTTGTTATTTAGAGGGATGTCTTAATATTTAGAGGGATGTCTTGTTATTTAGAGGAATGTCTTGTTATTTAAAAGGGATGTCTTGTTATTTAGAGGGATGTCTTGTTATTTAGTGGGATGTCTTGTTATTTAGAGGGATGTCTTGTTATTTAGAGAGATGTCTTGTTATTTAAAGGGATGTCTTAATATTTAGAGGGATGTCTTGTTATTTAGAGGGATGTCTTAATATTTAGAGGGATGTCTTGTTATTTGAAGGGATGTCTTAATATTTAGAGGGATGTCTTGCTTTTTTGAGGGATTTCTTGTTATTTGGAGGGATGTCTTGTTATTTAGATGGATGTCTTGTTATTTAGAGGAATGTCTTGTTATTTAAAAGGGATGTCTTGTTATTTAGAGGGATGTCTTGTTTTTTAGTGAGATGTCTTGTTATTTAGAGGGATGTCTTGTTATTTAGAGAGATGTCTTGTTATTTAAAGGGATGTCTTAATATTTAGAGGGATGTCTTGTTATTTAGAGGGATGTCTTAATATTTAGAGGGATGTCTTGTTATTTGGAGGGATGTCTTAATATTTAGAGGGATGTCTTGTTATTTAGAGGGATGTCTTGTTATTTAGAGAGATGTCTTGTTATTTAAAGGGATGTCTTAATATTTAGAGGGATGTCTTGTTATTTAGAGGGATGTCTTAATATTTAGAGGGATGTCTTGTTATTTGAAGGGATGTCTTAATATTTAGAGGGATGTCTTGTTATTTAGAGGGGTGTCTTGTTATTTAGAGGGATGTCTTGTTTTTTAAAGGGTTGTCTTGTTATTTGGAGGGATGTCTTAATATTTAGAGGGATGTCTTGGTATTTAGAGGGATGTCTTGTTATTTAGAGGGATGTCTTGTTATTTAGAGGGATGTCTTCTTATTTGGAGGGAAGTCTTGTTATTTGGAGGAATGTCTTGTTATTTAGAGGGATATCTTGTTATTTGGAGGGATGTCTTGTTATTTAGAGGGATGTCTTGCTATTTAGAGGGATGTCTTTTTATTTGGAGGGATGTCTTGTTATTTAGAGGGATGTCTTGTTATTTGGAGGAATGTCTTGTTATTTAAAAGGGATGTCTTGTTATTTAGAGGGACGTCTTGTTATTTAGTGGGATGTCTTGTTATTTAGAGGGATGTCTTGTTATTTAGAGAGATGTCTTGTTATTTAAAGGGATGTCTTAATATTTAGAGGGATGTCTTGTTATTTAGAGGGATGTCTTGTTATTTAGAGGGATGTCTTGTTTTTTAGAGGGTTGTCTTGTAATTTAGATGGGATGTCTTGTTATTTAGAGGGATGTCTTGTTATTTGGAGAGATGTCTTTTTATTTAGAGGGATGTCTTGTTTTTTAGAGGGTTGTCTTGTTATTTGGAGGGATGTCTTGTTTTTTAGAGGGTTGTCTTGTAATTTAGATGGGATGTCTTGTTATTTAGAGGGATGTCTTAATATTTAGCGGAATGTCTTGTTTATTAGAGGGATGTCTTGCTATTTAGAGGGATGTCTTTTTATTTGGAGGGATGTCTTGTTATTTAGAGGGATGTCTTGTTATTTAGAGGAATGTCTTGTTATTTAAAAGGGATGTCTTGTTATTTAGAGGGATGTTTTGTTATTTAGTGGGATGTCTTGTTATTTAGAGGGATGTCTTGTTATTTAGAGAGATGTCTTGTTATTTAAAGGGATGTCTTAATATTTAGAGGGATGTCTTAATATTTAGCGGAATGTCTTGTTTATTAGAGGGATGTCTTGCTATTTAGAGGGATGTCTTTTTATTTGGAGGGATGTCTTGTTATTTAGAGGGATGTCTTGTTATTTAGAGGAATGTCTTGTTATTTAAAAGGGATGTCTTGTTATTTAGAGGGATGTCTTGTTATTTAGTGGGATGTCTTGTTATTTAGAGGGATGTCTTGTTATTTAGAGAGATGTCTTGTTATTTAAAGGGATGTCTTAATATTTAGAGGGATGTCTTGTTATTTAGAGGGATGTCTTAATATTTAGAGGGATGTCTTGTTATTTGAAGGGATGTCTTTATATTTAGAGGGATGTCTTGTTATTTAGAGGGATGTCTTGTTATTTAGAGGGATGTCTTGTTATTTAGAGGGATGTCTTGTTTTTTAAAGGGTTGTCTTGTTATTTGGAGGGATGTCTTAATATTTAAAAGGAATGTCTTGGTATTTAGAGGGATGTCTTGTTATTTAGAGGGATGTCTTAATATTTAGCGGAATGTCTTAAGGGATGTCTTGTTTTTTAGAGGGTTGTCTTGTAATTTAGATGGGATGTCTTGTTATTTAGAGGGATGTCTTGTTATTTACAGGTATGTCTTGTTATTTAGAGGGATGTCTTAATATTTAGAGGAATGTCTTGTTATATAGATGGATGTCTTGTTATTTAGAGGGATGTCTTGATATTTAGAGGGATGTCTTGTTTTTTAGAGAGATGTCTTGTTATTTAGAGGGTTTTTTTGTTTTTTAGAGGGTTGTCTTGTTATTTGGAGGGATGTCTTGTTATTTAGATTGATGTCTTTATATTTAGAGGGATGTCTTTTTATTTGGAGGGATGTCTTGTTATTTAGAGGGATGTCTTGTTATTTAGAGGAATGTCTTGTTATTTAAAAGGGATGTCTTGTTATTTAGAGGGATGTCTTGTTATTTAGAGGGATGTCTTGTTATTTAGAGGGATGTCTTGTTATTTAAAGGGATGTCTTGTTATTTAGAGGGATGTCTTGTTATTTGAAGGGATGTCTTAATATTTAGAGGGATGTCTTGCTATTTTAAGGGATTTCTTGTTATTTGGAGGGATGTCTTGTTATTTAGAGGGATGTCTTGTTATTTAGAGGAATGTCTTGTTATTTAAAAGGGATGTCTTGTTATTTAGAGGGATGTCTTGTTATTTAGTGGGATGTCTTGTTATTTAGAGGGATGTCTAGTTATTTAGAGAGATGTCTTGTTATTTAAAGGGATGTCTTAATATTTAGAGGGATGTCTTGTTATTTAGAGGGATGTCTTAATATTTAGAGGGATGTCTTGTTATTTGGAGGGATGTCTTAATATTTAGAGGGATGTCTTGTTATTTAGAGGGATGTCTTGTTATTTAGAGAGATGTCTTGTTATTTAAAGGGATGTCTTAATATTTAGAGGGATGTCTTGTTATTTAGAGGGATGTCTTAATATTTAGAGGGATGTCTTGTTATTTGAAGGGATGTCTTAATATTTAGAGGGATGTCTTGTTATTTAGAGGGATGTCTTGTTATTTAGAGGGATGTCTTGTTTTTTAAAGGGTTGTCTTGTTATTTGGAGGGATGTCTTAATATTTAGAGGGATGTCTTGGTATTTAGAGGGATGTCTTGTTATTTAGAGGGATGTCTTGTTATTTAGAGGGATGTCTTCTTATTTGGAGGGAAGTCTTGTTATTTGGAGGAATGTCTTGTTATTTAGAGGGATATCTTGTTATTTGGAGGGATGTCTTGTTATTTAGAGGGATGTCTTGCTATTTAGAGGGATGTCTTTTTATTTGGAGGGATGTCTTGTTATTTAGAGGGATGTCTTGTTATTTGGAGGAATGTCTTGTTATTTAAAAGGGATGTCTTGTTATTTAGAGGGACGTCTTGTTATTTAGTGGGATGTCTTGTTATTTAGAGGGATGTCTTGTTATTTAGAGAGATGTCTTGTTATTTAAAGGGATGTCTTAATATTTAGAGGGATGTCTTGTTATTTAGAGGGATGTCTTGTTATTTAGAGGGATGTCTTGTTTTTTAGAGGGTTGTCTTGTAATTTAGATGGGATGTCTTGTTATTTAGAGGGATGTCTTGTTATTTGGAGAGATGTCTTTTTATTTAGAGGGATGTCTTGTTTTTTAGAGGGTTGTCTTGTTATTTGGAGGGATGTCTTGTTTTTTAGAGGGTTGTCTTGTAATTTAGATGGGATGTCTTGTTATTTAGAGGGATGTCTTAATATTTAGCGGAATGTCTTGTTTATTAGAGGGATGTCTTGCTATTTAGAGGGATGTCTTTTTATTTGGAGGGATGTCTTGTTATTTAGAGGGATGTCTTGTTATTTAGAGGAATGTCTTGTTATTTAAAAGGGATGTCTTGTTATTTAGAGGGATGTTTTGTTATTTAGTGGGATGTCTTGTTATTTAGAGGGATGTCTTGTTATTTAGAGAGATGTCTTGTTATTTAAAGGGATGTCTTAATATTTAGAGGGATGTCTTAATATTTAGCGGAATGTCTTGTTTATTAGAGGGATGTCTTGCTATTTAGAGGGATGTCTTTTTATTTGGAGGGATGTCTTGTTATTTAGAGGGATGTCTTGTTATTTAGAGGAATGTCTTGTTATTTAAAAGGGATGTCTTGTTATTTAGAGGGATGTCTTGTTATTTAGTGGGATGTCTTGTTATTTAGAGGGATGTCTTGTTATTTAGAGAGATGTCTTGTTATTTAAAGGGATGTCTTAATATTTAGAGGGATGTCTTGTTATTTAGAGGGATGTCTTAATATTTAGAGGGATGTCTTGTTATTTGAAGGGATGTCTTTATATTTAGAGGGATGTCTTGTTATTTAGAGGGATGTCTTGTTATTTAGAGGGATGTCTTGTTATTTAGAGGGATGTCTTGTTTTTTAAAGGGTTGTCTTGTTATTTGGAGGGATGTCTTAATATTTAAAAGGAATGTCTTGGTATTTAGAGGGATGTCTTGTTATTTAGAGGGATGTCTTAATATTTAGCGGAATGTCTTAAGGGATGTCTTGTTTTTTAGAGGGTTGTCTTGTAATTTAGATGGGATGTCTTGTTATTTAGAGGGATGTCTTGTTATTTACAGGTATGTCTTGTTATTTAGAGGGATGTCTTAATATTTAGAGGAATGTCTTGTTATATAGATGGATGTCTTGTTATTTAGAGGGATGTCTTGATATTTAGAGGGATGTCTTGTTTTTTAGAGAGATGTCTTGTTATTTAGAGGGTTTTTTTGTTTTTTAGAGGGTTGTCTTGTTATTTGGAGGGATGTCTTGTTATTTAGATTGATGTCTTTATATTTAGAGGGATGTCTTTTTATTTGGAGGGATGTCTTGTTATTTAGAGGGATGTCTTGTTATTTAGAGGAATGTCTTGTTATTTAAAAGGGATGTCTTGTTATTTAGAGGGATGTCTTGTTATTTAGAGGGATGTCTTGTTATTTAGAGGGATGTCTTGTTATTTAAAGGGATGTCTTGTTATTTAGAGGGATGTCTTGTTATTTGAAGGGATGTCTTAATATTTAGAGGGATGTCTTGCTATTTTAAGGGATTTCTTGTTATTTGGAGGGATGTCTTGTTATTTAGAGGGATGTCTTGTTATTTAGAGGAATGTCTTGTTATTTAAAAGGGATGTCTTGTTATTTAGAGGGATGTCTTGTTATTTAGTGGGATGTCTTGTTATTTAGAGGGATGTCTAGTTATTTAGAGAGATGTCTTGTTATTTAAAGGGATGTCTTAATATTTAGAGGGATGTCTTGTTATTTAGAGGGATGTCTTAATATTTAGAGGGATGTCTTGTTATTTGGAGGGATGTCTTAATATTTAGAGGGATGTCTTGTTATTTAGAGGGATGTCTTGTTATTTAGAGAGATGTCTTGTTATTTAAAGGGATGTCTTAATATTTAGAGGGATGTCTTGTTATTTAGAGGGATGTCTTAATATTTAGAGGGATGTCTTGTTATTTGAAGGGATGTCTTAATATTTAGAGGGATGTCTTGTTATTTAGAGGGATGTCTTGTTATTTAGAGGGATGTCTTGTTTTTTAAAGGGTTGTCTTGTTATTTGGAGGGATGTCTTAATATTTAGAGGGATGTCTTGGTATTTAGAGGGATGTCTTGTTATTTAGAGGGATGTCTTGTTATTTAGAGGGATGTCTTCTTATTTGGAGGGAAGTCTTGTTATTTGGAGGAATGTCTTGTTATTTAGAGGGATATCTTGTTATTTGGAGGGATGTCTTGTTATTAAGAGGGATGTCTTGCTATTTAGAGGGATGTCTTTTTATTTGGAGGGATGTCTTGTTATTTAGAGGGATGTCTTGTTATTTAGAGGAATGTCTTGTTATTTAAAAAGGATGTCTTGTTATTTAGAGGGACGTCTTGTTATTTAGTGGGATGTCTTGTTATTTAGAGGGATGTCTTGTTATTTAGAGAGATGTCTTGTTATTTAAAGGGATGTCTTAATATTTAGAGGGATGTCTTGTTATTTAGAGGGATGTCTTAATATTTAGAGGGATGTCTTGTTATTTGGAGGGATGTCTTAATATTTAGAGGAATGTCTTGTTATTTAGAGGGATGTCTTGTTATTTAGAGGGATGTCTTGTTTTTTAAAGGGTTTTCTTGTTATTTGGAGGGATGTCTTAATATTTAGAGGGATGTCTTGGTATTTGGAGGGATGTCTTGTTATTTAGAGGGATGTCTTAATATTTAGCGGAATGTCTAGTTTATTAGAGGGATGTCTTGTTATTTAGAGGGATGTCTTGTTATTTAGAGGGATGTCTTAATATTTGGAGGGATGTCTTGTTATTTAGAGGGATGTCTTAATATTTAGAGGGATGTCTTGTTTTTTAGTGGGATGTCTTGTTATTTAGAGGGATGTCTTGTTATTTAGAGGGTTTTTTTGTTTTTTAGAGGGTTGTCTTGTTATTTGGAGGGATGTCTTATTATTTAGATTGATGTCTTAATATTTAGAGGGATGTCTTGTTTTTTAGAGGGATGTCTTGTTATTTAGAGGGATGTCTTGTTATTTAGAGGGATGTCTTGTTATTTAGAGGGATGTCTTGTTATTTAGAGGGATGTCTTGTTATTTGAAGGGATGTCTTAATATTTAGAGAGATGTCTTGTTATTTAGAGGGATGTCTTGTTATTTAGAGGGATGTCTTCATATTTGGAGGGATGTCTTCATATTTGGAGGGATGTCTTGTTATTTAGAGGGATGTCTTGTTATTTGGAGGGATGCTTGTTATTAAGAGGGATGTCTTATAATTTAGAGGGATGTCTTGTTATTTGGAGGTATGTCTTGTTATTTAGAGGGATGTCTTGTTATTTAGAGGGATGTCTTGGTATTTGGAGGGATGTCTAGTTATTTAGAGGGATGTCTTTTTATTTAGAGGGATGTCTTGTTATTTAGAGGGATGTCTTGGTATTTGGAGGGATGTCTAGTTATTTAGAGGGATGTCTTTTTATTTAGAGGGATGTCTTGTTATTTAGAGGGATGTCTTGTTATTTAGAGGGATGTCTTGTTATTTGAAGGGATGTCTTAATATTTAGAGAGATGTCTTGCTATTTTGAGGGATTTCTTGTTATTTGGAGGGATGTCTTGTTATTTAGAGGGATGTCTTGTTATTTAGAGGAATGTCTTGTTATTTAAAAGGGATGTCTTGTTATTTAGAGGGATGTCTTGTTATTTAGTGGGATGTCTTGTTATTTAGAGGGATGTCTTGTTATTTAGAGAGATGTCTTGTTATTTAAAGGGATGTCTTAATATTTAGAGGGATGTCTTGTTATTTAGAGGGATGTCTTAATATTTAGAGGGATGTCTTGTTATTTGGAGGGATGTCTTACTATTTAGAGGGATGTCTTGTTATTTAGAGGGATGTCTTGTTATTTAGAGAGATGTCTTGTTATTTAAAGGGATGTCTTAATATTTAGAGGGATGTCTTGTTATTTAGAGGGATGTCTTAATATTTAGAGGGATGTCTTGTTATTTGAAGGGATGTCTTAATATTTAGAGGGATGTCTTGTTATTTAGAGGGATGTCTTGTTATTTAGAGGGATGTCTTGTTTTTTAAAGGGTTGTCTTGTTATTTGGAGGGATGTCTTGGTATTTAGAGGGATGTCTTGTTATTTAGAGGGATGTCTTGTTATTTAGAAGGATGTCTTCTTATTTGGAGGGAAGTCTTGTTATTTGGAGGAATGTCTTGTTATTTAGAGGGATATCTTGTTATTTGGAGGGATGTCTTGTTATTTAGAGGGATGTCTTGCTATTTAGAGGGATGTCTTTTTATTTGGAGGGATGTCTTGTTATTTAGAGGGATGTCTTGTTATTTAGAGGAATGTCTTGTTATTTAAAAGGGATGTCTTGTTATTTAGAGGGACGTCTTGTTATTTAGTGGGATGTCTTGTTATTTAGAGGGATGTCTTGTTATTTAGAGGGATGTCTTGTTATTTAAAGGGATGTCTTAATATTTAGAGGGATGTCTTGTTATTTAGAGGGATGTCTTAATATTTAGAGGGATGTCTTGTTATTTGGAGGGATGTCTTAATATTTAGAGGGATGTCTTGTTATTTAGAGGGATGTCTTGTTATTTAGAGGGATGTCTTGTTTTTTAAAGGGTTTTCTTGTTATTTGGAGGGATGTCTTAATATTTAGAGGGATGTCTTGGTATTTGGAGGGATGTCTTGTTATTTAGAGGGATGTCTTAATATTTAGCGGAATGTCTAGTTTATTAGAGGGATGTCTTGTTATTTAGAGGGATGTCTTAATATTTGGAGGGATGTCTTGTTATTTAGAGGGATGTCTTAATATTTAGAGGGATGTCTTGTTTTTTAGTGGGATGTCTTGTTATTTAGAGGATGTCTTGTTATTTGGAGAGATGTCTTTTTATTTAGTTGGATGTCTTGTTTTTTAGAGGGTTGTCTTGTTATTTGGAGGGATGTCTTGTTTTTTCGAGGGTTGTCTTGTAATTTAGATGGGATGTCTTGTTATTTAGAGGGATGTCTTAATATTTAGCGGAATGTCTTGTTTATTAGAGGGATGTCTTGCTATTTAGAGGGATGTCTTTTTATTTGGAGGGATGTCTTGTTATTTAGAGGGATGTCTTGTTATTTAGAGGAATGTCTTGTTATTTAAAAGGGATGTCTTGTTATTTAGAGGGATGTCTTGTTATTTAGTGGGATGTCTTGTTATTTAGAGGGATGTCTTGTTATTTAGAGAGATGTCTTGTTATTTAAAGGGATGTCTTAATATTTAGAGGGATGTCTTGTTATTTAGAGGGATGTCTTGATATTTAGCGGAATGTCTTGTTTATTAGAGATATGTCTTGCTATTTAGAGGGATGTCTTTTTATTTGGAGGGATGTCTTGTTATTTAGAGGGATGTCTTGTTATTTAGAGGAATGTCTTGTTATTTAAAAGGGATGTCTTGTTATTTAGAGGGATGTCTTGTTATTTAGTGGGATGTCTTGTTATTTAGAGGGATGTCTTGTTATTTAGAGAGATGTCTTGTTATTTAAAGGGATGTCTTAATATTTAGAGGGATGTCTTGTTATTTAGAGGGATGTCTTAATATTTAGAGGGATGTCTTGTTATTTGAAGGGATGTCTTAATATTTAGAGGGATGTCTTGTTATTTAGAGGGATGTCTTGTTATTTAGAGGGATTCTTGTTTTTTAAAGGGTTGTCTTGTTATTTGGAGGGATGTCTTAATATTTAGAGGATGTCTTGGTATTTAGAGGGATGTCTTGTTATTTAGAGGGATGTCTTAATATTTAGCGGAATGTCTAGTTTATTAGAGGGATGTCTTGTTATTTAGAGGGATGTCTTGTTATTTAGAGGGATGTCTTGTTTTTTAGAGGGTTGTCTTGTTATTTGGAGGGATGTCTTGTTTTTTAGAGGGTTGTGTTGTAATTTAGATGGGATGTCTTGTTTTTTAGAGGGATGTCTTGTTATTTACAGGTATGTCTTGTTATTTAGAGGGATGTCTTAATATTTAGAGGAATGTCTTGTTATATAGATGGATGTCTTGTTATTTAGAGGGTTTTTTTGTTTTTTAGAGGGTTGTCTTGTTATTTGGAGGGATGTCTTGTTATTTAGATTGATGTCTTAATATTTAGAGGGATGTCTTGTTTTTTAGAGGGATGTCTTGTTATTTAGAGGGATGTCTTGTTATTTAGAGGGATGTCTTGTTATTTAGAGGGATGTCTTGTTATTTAGAGGGATGTCTTGTTATTTGAAGGGATGTCTTAATATTTAGAGAGATGTCTTGTTATTTAGAGGGATGTCTTGTTATTTAGAGGGATGTCTTGTTATTTAGAGGGATGTCTTCATATTTGGAGGGATGTCTTGTTATTTAGAGGGATGTCTTGTTATTTAGAGGGATGTCTTAATATTTAGCGGAATGTCTAGTTTATTAGAGGGATGTCTTGTTATTTAGAGGGATGTCTTGTTATTTAGAGGGATGTCTTAATATTAGGAGGGATGTCTTGTTATTTAGAGGGATGTCTTAATATTTAGAGGGATGTCTTGTTTTTTAGTGGGATGTCTTGTTATTTAGAGGGATGTCTTGTTATTTGGAGAGATGTCTTTTTATTTAGAGGGATGTCTTGTTTTTTAGAGGGTTGTCTTGTTATTTGGAGGGATGTCTTGTTTTTTAGAGGGTTGTCTTGGTATTTAGAGGGATGTCTTGTTATTTAGAGGGATGTCTTGTTATTTAGAGGGATGTCTTCTTATTTGGAGGGAAGTCTTGTTATTTGGAGGAATGTCTTGCTATTTAAAGGGATATCTTGTTATTTGGAGGGATGTCTTGTTATTTAGAGGGATGTCTTGCTATTTAGAGGGATGTCTTTTTATTTGGAGGGATGTCTTGTTATTTAGAGGGATGTCTTGTTATTTAGAGGAATGTCTTGTTATTTAAAAGGGATGTCTTGTTATTTAGAGGGACGTCTTGTTATTTAGTGGGATGTCTTGTTATTTAGAGGGATGTCTTGTTATTTAGAGAGATGTCTTGTTATTTAAAGGGATGTCTTAATATTTAGAGGGATGTCTTGTTATTTAGAGGGATGTCTTAATATTTAGAGGGATGTCTTGTTATTTGGAGGGATGTCTTAATATTTAGAGGGATGTCTTGTTATTTAGAGGGATGTCTTGTTATTTAGAGGGATGTCTTGTTTTTTAAAGGGTTGTCTTGTTATTTGGAGGGATGTCTTAATATTTAGAGGGATGTCTTGGTATTTGGAGGGATGTCTTGTTATTTAGAGGGATGTCTTAATATTTAGCGGAATGTCTAGTTTATTAGAGGGATGTCTTGTTATTTAGAGGGATGTCTTGTTATTTAGAGGGATGTCTTAATATTTGGAGGGATGTCTTGTTATTTAGAGGGATGTCTTATTTGTACAACCTTGTACAAACTTGTACACACTTGTACAAACTTGTACACACTTGTACAACCTTGTACACACTTGTACAACCTTGTACACACTTGTACAACCTCGTACACACTTGTACAACCTTGTACACACTTGTACAACCTTGTACACAATTGTAAAACCTTGTACACACTTGTACAACCTTGTACACACTTGTACACCCTTGTACACACTTGTACAAAATTTTACATTCTTGTACATACTTGTACACCCTTGTACACACTTGTACAACCTTTTACAAACCTGTACACCCTTGTACACACTTGTACAAGCTTGTACACACTTGAACACCCTTGTACAAACTTGTGCACCCTTGAACACTTTTGTACACCCTTGTACACATTTGTACAACCTTGTACAAACTTAAACACACTTGTACAAACATGTACACAATTGAACAACCTTGTACACACTTGTACAACCTTGTACACACTTGTACAAGCTTGTATACACTTGTACAACCTTGTACACACTTGTACAACCTTGTACACACTTGTACAAGCTTGTACACACTTGTACAACCTTGTACACACTTGTACAAGCTTGTACACACTTGTACAACCTTGTACACACTTGTACAACCTTTTACACAATTGTAAAACCTTGTACACACTTGTACATTCTTGTACAAACTTGTACTTACTTGTACAACCTTGTACAAACTTGTACACACTTGTACAAACTTTTACATCCTTGTATACATTTGTACACCCTTGTACACACTTGTACAACCTTGTACAAACCTGTACACCCTTGTCAAACTTGTACAAGCTTGTACACGATTGTACACCCTTGTACACACTTGTGCACCCTTGTACACACTTGTACACCCTTGTACACACATGTACAACCTTTTACAAACTTGTACACACTTGTACAAACTTGTACATTCTTGTACATACTTGTACACCCTTGTAAACACTTGTACAAAATTGTACAAACCTGTACACCCTTGTACACACTTGTACAAGCTTGTACACACTTGTACAAGCTTGTACACACTTGTACACCCTTGTACAAACTTGTGCACCCTTGTACACTTTTGTACACCCTTGTATACATTTGTACAAACTTGTACAAACTTGTACACACTTGTACAAACTTGTACACACTTGTACAAACTTGTACACCCTTGTAAACACTTGTACAACCTTGTACACACTTGTACAACCTTGTACAAACCTGTACACCCTTGTACACACTTGTACAAGCTTGTACACGATTGTACACTCTTGTACACACTTGTGCAACCTTGTACACACTTGTACAACCTTGTACACACTTGTACAACCTTGTACACACTTGTTCAAGCTTGTACACACTTGTACAACCTTGTACACACTTGTACACCCTTGTACACACTTGTACAACCTTTTACAAACTTGTACACACTTGTACAAAATTGTACATTCTTGTACATACTTGTACACCCTTGTACACACTTGTACAACCTTGTACAAACCTGTACACCCTTGTACACACTTGTACAAGCTTGTACACACTTGTACAAGCTTGTACACACTTGTACACCCTTGTACAAACTTGTGCACCCTTGTACACTTTTGTACACCCTTGTACACATTTGTACAACCTTGTACAAACTTGTACACACTTGTACAAACTTGTACACACTTGTACAAACTTGTGTACACTTGTACAACCTTGTACACACTTGTACAACCTTGTACACACTTGTACAACCTTGTACACACTTGTACAACCTCGTACACACTTGTACAACCTTGTACACACTTGTACAACCTTGTACACAATTGTAAAACCTTGTACACACTTGTACAACCTTGTACAAACCTGTACACCCTTGTACACACTTGTACAAGCTTGTACACACTTGTACAAGCTTGTACACACTTGTACAAGCTTGTACACACTTGTACAAGCTTGTACACACTTGTACACCCTTGTACAAACTTGTGCACCCTTGAACACTTTTGTACACCCTTGTACACATTTGTACAACCTTGTACAAACTTAAACACACTTGTACAAACATGTACACACTTGAACAACCTTGTACACACTTGTACAACCTTGTACACACTTGTACAAGCTTGTACACACTTGTACAACCTTGTACACACTTGTACAACCTTGTACACACTTGTACAAGCTTGTACACACTTGTACAACCTTGTACACACTTGTACAACCTTTTACACAATAGTAAAACCTTGTACACACTTGTACATTCTTGTACAAACTTGTACTTACTTGTACAACCTTGTACAAACTTGTACACACTTGTACAAACTTTTACATCCTTGTATACATTTGTACACCCTTGTACACACTTGTACAACCTTGTACAAACCTGTACACCCTTGTACACACTTGTACAAGCTTGTACACGATTGTACACCCTTGTACACACTTGTGCACCCTTGTACACACTTGTACACCCTTGTACACACATGTACAACCTTTTACAAACTTGTACACACTTGTACAAACTTGTACATTCTTGTACATACTTGTACACCCTTGTAAACACTTGTACAAAATTGTACAAACCTGTACACCCTTGTACACACTTGTACAAGCTTGTACACACTTGTACAAGCTTGTACACACTTGTACACCCTTGTACAAACTTGTGCACCCTTGTACACTTTTGTACACCCTTGTATACATTTGTACAAACTTGTACAAACTTGTACACACTTGTACAAACTTGTACACACTTGTACAAACTTGTACACCCTTGTACACACTTGTACAACCTTGTACACACTTGTACAACCTTGTACAAACCTGTACACCCTTGTACACACTTGTACAAGCTTGTACACGATTGTACACTCTTGTACACACTTGTGCAACCTTGTACACACTTGTACAAGCTTGTATACACTTGTACAACCTTGTACACACTTGTACAACCTTGTACACACTTGTACAAGCTTGTACACACTTGTACAACCTTGTACACACTTGTACAACCTTTTACACAATTGTAAAACCTTGTACACACTTGTACATTCTTGTACAAACTTGTACTTACTTGTACAACCTTGTACAAACTTGTACACACTTGTACAAACTTTTACATCCTTGTATACATTTGTACACCCTTGTACACACTTGTACAACCTTGTACAAACCTGTACACCCTTGTACACACTTTTACAAGCTTGTACACGATTGTACACCCTTGTACACACTTGTGCACCCTTGTACACACTTGTACACCCTTGTACACACATGTACAACCTTTTACAAACTTGTACACACTTGTACACCCTTGTACACACATGTACAACCTTTTACAAACTTGTACACACTTGTACAAACTTGTACATTCTTGTACATACTTGTACAACCTTGTAAACACTTGTACAAAATTGTACAAACCTGTACACCCTTGTACACACTTGTACAAGCTTGTACACACTTGTACAAGCTTGTACACACTTGTACACCCTTGTACAAACTTGTGCACCCTTGTACACTTTTGTACACCCTTGTATACATTTGTACAAACTTGTACAAACTTGTACACACTTGTACAAACTTGTACACACTTGTACAAACTTGTACACCCTTGTACACACTTGTACAACCTTGTACACACTTGTACAACCTTGTACAAACCTGTACACCCTTGTACACACTTGTACAAGCTTGTACACGATTGTACACTCTTGTACACACTTGTGCAACCTTGTACACACTTGTACAACCTTGTACACACTTGTAAACCTTGTACACACTTGTTCAAGCTTGTACACACTTGTACAACCTTGTACACACTTGTACACCCTTGTACACACTTGTACAACCTTTTACAAACTTGTACACACTTGTACAAAATTGTACATTCTTGTACATACTTGTACACCCTTGTACACACTTGTACAACCTTGTACAAACCTGTGCACCCTTGTACACACTTGTACAAGCTTGTACACACTTGTACAAGCTTGTACACACTTGTACACCCTTGTACAAACTTGTGCACCCTTGTACACTTTTGTACACCCTTGTACACATTTGTACAACCTTGTACAAACTTGTACACACTTGTACAAACCTGTACACACTTGTACAAACTTGTGTACACTTGTACAACCTTGTACACACTTTTACAACCTTGTACACACTTGTACAGCCTTGTACACACTTGTACAACCTCGTACACACTTGTACAACCTTGTACACACTTGTACAACCTTGTACACAATTGTAAAACCTTGTACACACTTGTACAACCTTGTACAAACCTGTACACCCTTGTACACACTTGTACAAGCTTGTACACACTTGTACAAGCTTGTACACACTTGTACAAACTTGTACACACTTGTACAAGCTTGTACACACTTGTACAAGCTTGTACACACTTGTACAACCTTGTACACACTTGTACAACCTTTTACACAATTGTAAAACCTTGTACACACTTGTACATTCTTGTACAAACTTGTACTTACTTGTACAACCTTGTACAAACTTGTACACACTTGTACAAACTTTTACATCCTTGTATACATTTGTACACACTTGTACAACCTTGTACAAACCTGTACACCCTTGTACACACTTTTACAAGCTTGTACACGATTGTACACCCTTGTACACACTTGTGCACCCTTGTACACACTTGTACACCCTTGTACACACATGTACAACCTTTTACAAACTTGTACACACTTGTACAAACTTGTACATTCTTGTACATACTTGTACACCCTTGTAAACACTTGTACAAAATTGTACAAACCTGTACACCCTTGTACACACTTGTACAAGCTTGTACACACTTGTACAAGCTTGTACACACTTGTACACCCTTGTACAAACTTGTGCACCCTTGTACACTTTTGTACACCCTTGTATACATTTGTACAAACTTGTACAAACTTGTACACACTTGTACAAACTTGTACACACTTGTACAAACTTGTACACCCTTGTACACACTTGTACAACCTTGTACACACTTGTACAACCTTGTACAAACCTGTACACCCTTGTACACACTTGTACAAGCTTGTACACGATTGTACACTCTTGTACACACTTGTGCAACCTTGTACACACTTGTACAACCTTGTACACACTTGTACAACCTTGTACACACTTGTTCAAGCTTGTACACACTTGTACAACCTTGTACACACTTGTACACCCTTGTACACACTTGTACAACCTTTTACAAACTTGTACACACTTGTACAAAATTGTACATTCTTGTACATACTTGTACACCCTTGTACACACTTGTACAACCTTGTACAAACCTGTACACCCTTGTACACACTTGTACAAGCTTGTACACACTTGTACAAGCTTGTACACACTTGTACACCCTTGTACAAACTTGTGCACCCTTGTACACTTTTGTACACCCTTGTACACATTTGTACAACCTTGTACAAACTTGTACACACTTGTACAAACCTGTACACACTTGTACAAACTTGTGTACACTTGTACAACCTTGTACACACTTTTACAACCTTGTACACACTTGTACAACCTTGTACACACTTGTACAACCTCGTACACACTTGTACAACCTTGTACACACTTGTACAACCTTGTACACAATTGTAAAACCTTGTACACACTTGTACAACCTTGTACAAACCTGTACACCCTTGTACACACTTGTACAAGCTTGTACACACTTGTACAAGCTTGTACACACTTGTACAAACTTGTACACACTTGTACAAGCTTGTACACACTTGTACACCCTTGTACAAACTTGTGCACCCTTGAACACTTTTGTACACCCTTGTACACATTTGTACAACCTTGTACAAACTTAAACACACTTGTACAAACATGTACACACTTGAACAACCTTGTACACACTTGTACAACCTTGTACACACTTGTACAAGCTTGTACACACTTGTACAACCTTGTACACACTTGTACAACCTTGTACACACTTGTACAAGCTTGTACACACTTGTACAACCTTGTACACACTTGTACAACCTTGTACACACTTGTACAAGCTTGTACACTCTTGTACAACCTTGTACACACTTGTACAACCTTTTACACAATAGTAAAACCTTGTACACACTTGTACATTCTTGTACAAACTTGTACTTACTTGTACAACCTTGTACAAACTTGTACACACTTGTACAAACTTTTACATCCTTGTATACATTTGTACACCCTTGTACACACTTGTACAACCTTGTACACGATTGTACACTCTTGTACACACTTGTGCAACCTTGTACACACTTGTACAAGCTTGTATACACTTGTACAACCTTGTACACACTTGTACAACCTTGTACACACTTGTACAAGCTTGTACACACTTGTACAACCTTGTACACACTTGTACAACCTTTTACACAATTGTAAAACCTTGTACACACTTGTACATTCTTGTACAAACTTGTACTTACTTGTACATTCTTGTACAAACTTGTACACACTTGTACAAACTTTTACATCCTTGTATACATTTGTACACCCTTGTACACACTTGTACAACCTTGTACAAACCTGTACACCCTTGTACACACTTTTACAAGCTTGTACACGATTGTACACCCTTGTACACACTTGTGCACCCTTGTACACACATGTACAACCTTTTACAAACTTGTACACACTTGTACAAACTTGTACATTCTTGTACATACTTGTACACCCTTGTAAACACTTGTACAAAATTGTACAAACCTGTACACCCTTGTACACACTTGTACAAGCTTGTACACACTTGTACAAGCTTGTACACACTTGTACACTCTTGTACAAACTTGTGCACCCTTGTACACTTTTGTACACCCTTGTATACATTTGTACAAACTTGTACAAACTTGTACACACTTGTACAAACTTGTACACACTTGTACAAACTTGTACACCCTTGTACACACTTGTACAACCTTGTACACACTTGTACAACCTTGTACAAACCTGTACACCCTTGTACACACTTGTACAAGCTTGTACACGATTGTACACTCTTGTACACACTTGTGCAACCTTGTACACACTTGTACAACCTTGTACACACTTGTACAACCTTGTACACACTTGTTCAAGCTTGTACACACTTGTACAACCTTGTACACACTTGTACACCCATGTACACACTTGTACAACCTTTTACAAACTTGTACACACTTGTACAAAATTGTAAATTCTTGTACATACTTGTACACCCTTGTACACACTTGTACAACCTTGTACAAACCTGTTCACCCTTGTACACACTTGTACAAGCTTGTACACACTTGTACAAGCTTGTACACACTTGTACACCCTTGTACAAACTTGTGCACCCTTGTACACTTTTGTACACCCTTGTACACATTTGTACAACCTTGTACAAACTTGTACACACTTGTACAAACCTGTACACACTTGTACAAACTTGTGTACACTTGTACAACCTTGTACACACTTTTACAACCTTGTACACACTTGTACAACCTTGTACACACTTGTACAACCTCGTACACACTTGTACAACCTTGTACACACTTGTACAACCTTGTACACAATTGTAAAACCTTGTACACACTTGTACAACCTTGTACAAACCTGTACACCCTTGTACACACTTGTACAAGCTTGTACACACTTGTACAAGCTTGTACACACTTGTACAAACTTGTACACACTTGTACAAGCTTGTACACACTTGTACATCCTTGTACAAACTTGTGCACCCTTGAACACTTTTGTACACCCTTGTACACATTTGTACAACCTTGTACAAACTTAAACACACTTGTACAAACATGTACACACTTGAACAACCTTGTACACACTTGTACAACCTTGTACACTCTTGTACAAGCTTGTACACACTTGTACAACCTTGTACACACTTGTACAACCTTGTACACACTTGTACAAGCTTGTACACACTTGTACAACCTTGTACACACTTGTACAACCTTTTACACAATAGTAAAACCTTGTACACACTTGTACATTCTTGTACAAACTTGTACTTACTTGTTCAACCTTGTACAAACTTGTACACACTTGTACAAACTTTTACATCCTTGTATACATTTGTACACCCTTGTACACACTTGTACAACCTTGTACAAACCTGTACACCCTTGTACACACTTGTACAAGCTTGTACACGATTGTACACCCTTGTACACACTTGTGCACCCTTGTACACACTTGTACACCCTTGTACACACATGTACAACCTTTTACAAACTTGTACACACTTGTACAAACTTGTACATTCTTGTACATACTTGTACACCCTTGTAAACACTTGTACAAAATTGTACACACTTGTACAAGCTTGTACACACTTGTACACCCTTGTACAAACTTGTGCACCCTTGTACACTTTTGTACACCCTTGTATACATTTGTACAAACTTGTACAAACTTGTACACACTTGTACAAACTTGTACACACTTGTACAAACTTGTACACCCTTGTACACACTTGTACAACTTTGTACACACTTGTACAACCTTGTACAAACCTGTACACCCTTGTACACACTTGTACAAGCTTGTACACGATTGTACACTCTTGTACACACTTGTGCAACCTTGTACACACTTGTACAACCTTGTACACACTTGTACAACCTTGTACACACTTGTTCAAGCTTGTACACACTTGTACAACCTTGTACACACTTGTACACCCTTGTACACACTTGTACAACCTTTTACAAACTTGTACACACTTGTACAAAATTGTACACACTTGTACAAAATTGTACATTCTTGTACATACTTGTACACCCTTGTACACACTTGTACAACCTTGTACAAACCTGTACACCCTTGTACACACTTGTACAAGCTTGTACACACTTGTACAAGCTTGTACACACTTGTACAAGTTTGTACACACTTGTACACCCTTGTACAAACTTGTGCACCCTTGTACACTTTTGTACACCCTTGTACACATTTGTACAACCTTGTACAAACTTGTACACACTTGTACAAACTTGTACACACTTGTACAAACTTGTGTACACTTGTACAACCTTGTACACACTTGTACAACCTTGTACACACTTGTACAACCTCGTATACACTTGTACAACCTTGTACACACTTGTACAACCTTGTACACAATGGTAAAACCTTGTACACACTTGTACAACCTTGTACACACTTGTACACCCTTGTACACACTTGTACAAAATTTTACATTCTTGTACATACTTGTACACCCTTGTACACACTTGTACAACCTTGTACAAACCTGTACACCCTTGTACACACTTGTACAAGCTTGTACACACTTGTACAAGCTTGTACACACTTGTACACCCTTGTACAAACTTGTGCACCCTTGAACACTTTTGTACACCCTTGTACACATTTGTACAACCTTGTACAAACTTAAACACACTTGTACAAACATGTACACACTTGAACAACCTTGTACACACTTGTACAACCTTGTACACACTTGTACAAGCTTCTACACACTTGTACAACCTTGTACACACTTGTACAACCTTGTACACACTTGTACAAGCTTCTACACACTTGTACAACCTTGTACACACTTGTACAACCTTGTACACACTTGTACAAGCTTGTACACACTTGTACAACCTTGTACACACTTTTACAACCTTTTACACAATTGTAAAACCTTGTACACACTTGTACATTCTTGTACAAACTTGTACTTACTTGTACAACCTTGTACAAACTTGTACACACTTGTACAAACTTTTACATCCTTGTATACATTTGTACACCCTTGTACACACTTGTACAACCTTGTACAAACCTGTACACCCTTGTACACACTTGTACAAGCTTGTACACGATATTACACCCTTGTACAAACTTGTGCACCCTTGTACACACTTGTACACCCTTGTACACACATGTACAACCTTTTACAAACTTGTACACACTTGTACAAACTTGTACATTCTTGTACATACTTGTACACCCTTGTAAACACTTGTACAAAATTGTACAAACCTGTACACCCTTGTACACACTTGTACAAGCTTGTACACACTTGTACAAGCTTGTACACACTTGTACACCCTTGTACAAACTTGTGCACCCTTGTACACTTTTGTACACCCTTGTATACATTTGTACAAACTTGTACAAACTTGTACACACTTGTACAAACTTGTACACACTTGTACAAACTTGTACACCCTTGTACACACTTGTACAACCTTGTACACACTTGTACAACCTTGTACAAACCTGTACACCCTTGTACACACTTGTACAAGCTTGTACACGATTGTACACTCTTGTACACACTTGTGCAACCTTGTACACACTTGTACAACCTTGTACACACTTGTACAACCTTGTACACACTTGTTTAAGCTTGTACACACTTGTACAACCTTGTACACACTTGTACACACTTGTACACACTTGTACAACCTTTTACAAACTTGTACACACTTGTACAAAATTGTACACACTTGTACAAAATTGTACACACTTGTACAAAATTGTACATTCTTGTACATACTTGTACACCCTTGTACACACTTGTACAACCTTGTACAAACCTGTACACCCTTGTTCACACTTGTACAAGCTTGTACACACTTGTACAAGCTTGTACACACTTGTACAAGTTTGTACACACTTGTACACCCTTGTACAAACTTGTGCACCCTTGTACACTTTTGTACACCCTTGTACACATTTGTACAACCTTGTACAAACTTGTACACACTTGTACAAACTTGTACACACTTGTACAAACTTGTGTACACTTGTACAACCTTGTACACACTTGTACAACCTTGTACACACTTGTACAACCTCGTATACACTTGTACAACCTTGTACACACTTGTACAACCTTGTACACAATTGTAAAACCTTGTACACACTTGTACAACCTTGTACACACTTGTACACCCTTGTACACACTTGTACAAAATTTTACATTCTTGTACATACTTGTACACCCTTGTACACACTTGTACAACCTTGTACAAACCTGTACACCCTTGTACACACTTGTACAAGCTTGTACACACTTGTACAAGCTTGTACACACTTGTACAAGCTTGTACACACTTGTACAAGCTTGTACACACTTGTACACCCTTGTACAAACTTGTGCACCCTTGAACACTTTTGTACACCCTTGTACACATTTGTACAACCTTGTACAAACTTAAACACACTTGTACAAACATGTACACACTTGAACAACCTTGTACACACTTGTACAACCTTGTACACACTTGTACAAGCTTCTACACACTTGTACAACCTTGTACACACTTGTACAACCTTGTACACACTTGTACAAGCTTGTACACACTTGTACAACCTTGTACACACTTGTACAACCTTTTACACAATTGTAAAACCTTGTACACACTTGTACATTCTTGTACAAACTTGTACTTACTTGTACAACCTTGTACAAACTTGTACACACTTGTACAAACTTTTACATCCTTGTATACATTTGTACACCCTTGTACACACTTGTACAACCTTGTACAAACCTGTACACCCTTGTACACACTTGTACAAGCTTGCACACGATTGTACACCCTTGTACACACTTGTGCACCCTTGTACACACTTGTACACCCTTGTACACACATGTACAACCTTTTACAAACTTGTACACACTTGTACAAACTTGTACATTCTTGTACATACTTGTACACCCTTGTAAACACTTGTACAAAATTGTACAAACCTGTACACCCTTGTACACACTTGTACAAGCTTGTACACACTTGTACAAGCTTGTACACACTTGTACACCCTTGTACAAACTTGTGCACCCTTGTACACTTTTGTACACCCTTGTATACATTTGTACAAACTTGTACAAACTTGTACACACTTGTACAAACTTGTACACACTTGTACAAACTTGTACACCCTTGTACACACTTGTACAACCTTGTACACACTTGTACAACCTTGTACAAACCTGTACACCCTTGTACACACTTGTACAAGCTTGTACACGATTGTACACTCTTGTACACACTTGTGCAACCTTGTACACACTTGTACAACCTTGTACACACTTGTACAACCTTGTACACACTTGTTCAAGCTTGTACACACTTGTACAACCTTGTACACACTTGTACACCCTTGTACACACTTGTACAACCTTTTACAAACTTGTACACACTTGTACAAAATTGTACATTCTTGTACATACTTGTACACCCTTGTACACACTTGTACAACCTTGTACAAACCTGTACACCCTTGTACACACTTGTACAAGCTTGTACACACTTGTACAAGCTTGTACACACTTGTACACCCTTGTACAAACTTGTGCACCCTTGTACACTTTTGTACACCCTTGTACACATTTGTACAACCTTGTACAAACTTGTACACACTTGTACAAACTTGTACACACTTGTACAAACTTGTGTATACTTGTTCAACCTTGTACACACTTGTACAACCTTGTACACACTTGTACAACCTTGTACACACTTGTACAACCTCGAACACACTTGAACAACCTTGTACACACTTGTACAACTTTGTACACAATTGTAAAACCTTGTACACACTTTTACAACCTTGTACACACTTGTACACCCTTGTACACACTTGTACAAAATTTTACATTCTTGTACATACTTGTACACCCTTGTACACACTTGTACAACCTTGTACAAACCTGTACACCCTTGTACACACTTGTACAAGCTTGTACACCCTTGTACAAACTTGTGCACCCATGAACACTTTTGTACACCCTTGTACACATTTGTACAACCTTGTACAAACTTAAACACACTTGTACAAACATGTACACACTTGAACAACCTTGTACACACTTGTACAACCTTGTACACACTTGTACAAGCTTCTACACACTTGTACAACCTTGTACACACTTGTACAACCTTGTACACACTTGTACAAGCTTGTACACACTTGTACAACCTTGTACACACTTGTACAACCTTTTACACAATTGTAAAACCTTGTACACACTTGTACATTCTTGTACAAACTTGTACTTACTTGTACAACCTTGTACAAACTTGTACACACTTGTACAAACTTTTACATCCTTGTATACATTTGTACACCCTTGTACACACTTGTACAACCTTGTACAAACCTGTACACCCTTGTACACACTTGTACAAGCTTGTACACGATTGTACACCCTTGTACACACTTGTGCACCCTTGTACACACTTGTACACCCTTGTACACACATGTACAACCTTTTACAAACTTGTACACACTTGTACAAACTTGTACATTCTTGTACATACTTGTACACCCTTGTAAACACTTGTACAAAATTGTACAAACCTGTACACCCTTGTACACACTTGTACAAGCTTGTACACACTTGTACAAGCTTGTACACACTTGTACACCCTTGTACAAACTTGTGCACCCTTGTACACTTTTGTACAACCTTGTATACATTTGTACAAACTTGTACAAACTTGTACACACTTGTACAAACTTGTACACACTTGTACAAACTTGTACACACTTGTACAAACTTGTACACACTTGTACAAACTTGTACACACTTGTACAAACTTGTACACCCTTGTACACACTTGTACAACCTTGTACACACTTGTACAACCTTGTACAAACCTGTACACCCTTGTACACACTTGTACAAGCTTGTACACGATTGTACACTCTTGTACACACTTGTGCAACCTTGTACACACTTGTACAACCTTGTACACACTTGTACAACCTTGTACACACTTGTACAACCTTGTACACACTTGTACAACCTTGTACACACTTGTTCAAGCTTGTACACACTTGTACAACCTTGTACACACTTGTACACCCTTGTACACACTTGTACAACCTTTTACAAACTTGTACACACTTGTACAAAATTGTACATTCTTGTACATACTTGTACACCCTTGTACACACTTGTACAACCTTGTACAAACCTGTACACCCTTGTACACACTTGTACAAGCTTGTACACACTTGTACAAGCTTGTACACACTTGTACAAGCTTGTACACACTTGTACACCTTTGTACAAACTTGTGCACCCTTGTACACTTTTGTACACCCTTGTACACATTTGTACAACCTTGTACAAACTTGTACACACTTGTACAAGCTTGTACACACTTGTACAAGCTTGTACACACTTGTACAAGCTTGTACACACTTGTACAAGCTTGTACACACTTGTACACCCTTGTACAAACTTGTGCACCCTTGAACACTTTTGTACACTCTTGTACACACTTGTACAAGCTTGTACACGATTGTACACCCTTGTACACACTTGTGCACCCCCCCCTTGTACAAGGTTGTACAAGTGTGTACAAAGGTGTACAAGTGTGTACAAGGTTGTACAAGTGTGTACAAGGTTGTACAAGTGTGTACAAGGTTGTACAAGGTTGTACAATTGTGTACAAGGTTGTACAAGTGTGTACAAGGTTGTACAAGTGTGTACAAGGGTGTACAAGTTTGTACAAGTGTGTACAAGTTTGTACAAGTGTGTACAAGTTTGTACAAGTGTGTACAAGCTTGTACAAGTGTGTACAAGCTTGTACAAGTGTGTACAAGGGTGTACAAGTGTGTACAAGGTTGTACATGTTTTTACAAGGTTGTACAAGTGTGTACAAGGTTGTACAAGTGTGTACAAGGTTGTACAAGTATGTACAAGGTTGTACAAGTGTGTACAAGGTTGTACAAGTGTGTACAAGGTTGTACAAGTGTGTACAAGGTTGTATAAGTGTGTACAAGGTTGAAAAAGTGTGTACAAAGTTGTACAAGTGTGTACAAGGTTGTACAAGTGTGTACAAGGTTGTACAAGTGTGTACAAAGGTGTACAAGTGTGTACAAGGTTGTACAAGTGTGTACAAGGTTGTACAAGTGTGTACAAGGTTGTACAAGGTTGTACAATTGTGTACAAGGTTGTACAAGTGTGTACAAGGTTGTACAAGTGTGTACAAGGTTGTACAAGTGTGTACAAGGGTGTACAAGTTTGTACAAGTGTGTACAAGTTTGTACAAGTGTGTACAAGTTTGTACAAGGGTGTACAAAAGTGTACAAGGGTGCACAAGTTTGTACAAGGGTGTACAAGTGTGTACAAGCTTGTACAAGTGTGTACAAGCTTGTACAAGTGTGTACAAGCTTGTACAAGTGTGTACAAGGGTGTACAGGTTTGTACAAGGTTGTACAAGTGTTTACAAGGGTGTACAAGTGTGTACAAGGTTGTACAAGTGTGTACAAGGTTGTACAAGTGTGTACTAGGTTGTACAAGGTTGTACAATTGTGTACAAGGTTGTACAAGTGTGTACAAGGTTGTACAAGTGTGTACAAGGTTGTACAAGTGTGTACAAGGGTGTACAAGTTTGTACAAGTGTGTACAAGTTTGTACAAGTGTGTACAAGTTTGTACAAGGTTGTACAAATGTATACAAGGGTGTACACAAGTGTCCAACGGTGCACAAGTTTGTACAAGGTTGTACAAGTGTGTACAAGGTTGTACAAGTGTGTACAAGGGTGTACAAGTTTGTACAAGTGTGTACAAGTTTGTACAAGTGTGTACAAGTTTGTACAAGGTTGTACAAGTGTGTACAAGGGTGTACAAATGTGTACAAGGATGTAAAAGTTTGTACAAGTGTGTACAAGTTTGTACAAGGTTGTACAAGTAAGTACAAGTTTGTACAAGAATGTACAAGTGTGTACAAGGTTTTACAATTGTGTAAAAGGTTGTACAAGTGTGTACAAGGTTGTACAAGTATGTACAAGCTTGTACAAGTGTGTACAAGGTTGTACAAGTGTGTACAAGGTTTTACAAGTGTGTACAAGGTTGTACAAGTGTGTACAAGGTTGTACAAGTGTGTACAAGGTTGTACAAGTGTGTACAAGGTTGTACAAGTGTGTACAAGGTTGTACAAGTGTGTACAAGGTTGTACAAGTGTGTACAAGGTTGTACAAGTGTGTACAAGGGTGCACAAGTGTGTACAAGGGTGTACAATCGTGTACAAGCTTGTACAAGTTTTTACAAGGTTGTACAAGTGTGTACAAGGTTGTACAAGTGTGTACAAGGTTGTACAAGTGTGTACAAGGTTGTACAAGTGTGTACAAGGTTGTACAAGTGTGTACAAGGTTGTACAAGTGTGTACAAGGTTGTACAAGTGTGTACAAGGTTGTATAAGTGTGTACAAAGGTGTACAAGTGTGTACAAGGTTGTACAAGTGTGTACAAGGTTGTACAAGTGTGTACATGGTTGTACAAGGTTGTACAATTGTGTACAAGGTTGTACAAGTGTGTACAAGGTTGTACAAGTGTGTACAAGGGTGTACAAAAGAATGTACAAGTTTGTACAAGTGTGTACAAGTTTGTAAAAGGTTGTACAAGTGTGTACAAGGGTGTACAAGTGTGTACAATGGTGCACAAGTGTGTACAAGGGTGTACAATCGTGTACAAGCTTGTACAAGTGTGTACAAGGGTGTACAGGTTTGTACAAGGTTGTACAAGTGTGTACAAGGGTGTACAAATGTGAACAAGGCTGTAAAAGTTTGTACAAGTGTGTACAAGTTTGTACAAGGTTGTACAAGTAAGTACAAGTTTGTACAAGAATGTACAAGTGTGTACAAGGTTTTACAATTGTGTAAAAGGTTGTACAAGTGTGTACAAGGTTGTACAAGTGTGTACAAGGTTGTACAAGTGTGTACAAGGTTGTACAAGTGTGTACAAGCTTGTACAAGTGTGTACAAGGTTGTACAAGTGTGTACAAGGTTGTACAAGTGTGTACAAGGTTGTACAAGTGTGTACAAGGTTGTACAAGTGTGTACAAGTTTGTACAAGGTTGTACAAATGTGTACAAGGGTGTACAAAAGTGTACAAGGGTGCACAAGTTTGTACAAGGGTGTACAAGTGTGTACAAGCTTGTACAAGTGTGTACAAGCTTGTACAAGGGTTTACAGGTTTGTACAAGGTTGAACAAGTGTGTACAAGGGTGTACAAAAGTGTACAAGGGTGCACAAGTTTGTACAAGGGTGTACAAGTGTGTACAAGCTTGTACAAGTGTGTACAAGCTTGTACAAGGGTTTACAGGTTTGTACAAGGTTGTACAAGTGTATACAAGGTTGTACAAGTATGTACAAGAATGTACAAGTTTGTACAAGTGTGTACAAGTTTGTAAAAGGTTGTACAAGTGTGTACAAGGGTGTACAAATGTGTACAAGGATGTAAAAGTGTGTACAAGTGTGTACAAGTTTGTACAAGGTTGTACAAGTGTGTACAAGTTTGTACAAGGTTGTACAAGTGTGTACAAGTTTGTACAAGGTTGTACAAATTTGTACAAGTGTGTACAAGGTTGTACAAGTGTGTACAAGGGTGTACAAGTTTGTACAAGTGTGTACAAGTTTGTACAAGGTTGTACACGTGTGTACAAGGTTTTACAATTGTGTACAAGGTTGTACAAGTGTGTACAAGGTTGTACAAGTGTGTACAAGGTTGTACAAGTGTGTACAAGGTTGTACAAGTGTGTACAAGGTTGTACAAGTGTACACAAGTTTGTACAAGTGTGTACAAGTTTGTACAAGTGTGTACAAGTTTGTACAAGTTTGTACAAATGTGTACAAGGGTGTACAAAAGTGTACAAGGGTGCACAAGTTTGTACAAGGGTGTACAAGTGTGTACAAGGGTGTAAAAGTATGTACAAGAAAGTACAATTTTGTACAAGTGTGTACAAGTTTGTAAAAGGTTGTACAAGTGTGTACAAGGGTGTACAAGTGTGTACAAGGTTGTACAAGTGTGTACAAGCTTGAACAAGTGTGTACAAGGTTGTACAAGTGTGTACAAGGTTGTACAAGTGTGTACAAGGTTGCACAAGTGTGTACAAGAGTGTACAATCGTGTACAAGCTTGTACAAGTGTGTACAAGGGTGTACAGGTTTGTACAAGGTTGTACAAGTGTGTACAAGGTTGTACAAGTGTGTACAAGGTTGTACAAGTGTGTACAAGGTTGTACAAGTGTGTACAAGGGTGTACAAGTTTGTACAAGTGTGTACAAGTTTGTACAAGTGTGTACAAGTTTGTACAAGTTTGTACAAATGTATACAAGGGTGTACAAAAGTGTACAAGGGTGCACAAGTTTGTACAAGGGTGTACAAGTGTGTACAAGCTTGTACAAGTGTGTACAAGCTTGTACAAGTGTGTACAAGGGTGTACAGGTTTGTACAAGGTTGTACAAGTGTTTACAAGGGTGTACAAGTATGTACAAGAATGTACAAGTTTGTACAAGTGTGTACAAGTTTGTAAAAGGTTGTACAAGTGTGTACAAGGGTGTACAAGTGTGTACAAGGGTGCACAAGTGTGTACAAGTGTGTACAAGCTTGTACAAGCTTGTACAAGTGTGTACAAGGGTGTACAGGTTTGTACAAGGTTGTACAAGTGTGTACAAGGTTGTACAAGTGTGTACAAGCTTGTACAAGTGTGTACAAGGTTGTACAAGTGTGTACAAGGTTGTACAAGTGTGTACAAGCTTGTACAAGTGTGTACAAGGTTTGTACAAGTGTGTACAAGGTTGTTCAAGTGTGTACATGTTTGTACAAATGTGTTTAAGTTTGTACAAGGTTGTACAAATGTGTACAAGGGTGTACAAAAGTGTTCAAGGGTGCACAAGTTTGTACAAGGGTGTACAAGTGTGTACAAGCTTGTACAAGTATGTACAAGCTTGTACAAGTGTGTACAAGCTTGTACAAGTGTGTACAAGGGTGTACAGGTTTGTACAAGGTTGTACAAGTGTGTACAAGGGTGTACAAGTATGTACAAGAATGTAAAATTTTGTACAAGTGTGTACAAGGGTGTACAAGTGTGTACAAGGTTGTAAAAGTGTGTACAAGGTTTTACAATTGTGTACAAGGTTGTACAAGTGTGTACAAGGTTGTACAAGTGTGTACGAGGTTGTACAAGTGTGTACAAGGTTGTACAAGTGTGTACAAGGTTGTACAAGTGTGTACAAGGTTGTACAAGTGTACACAAGTTTGTACAAGTGTGTACAAGTTTGTACAAGTGTGTACAAGTTTGTACAAGGTTGTACAAATGTGTACAAGGGTGTACAAAAGTGTACAAGGGTGCACAAGTTTGTACAAGGGTGTACAAGTGTGTACAAGCTTGTACAAGTGTGTACAAGGTTGTACAAGTGTGTACAAGGGTGTACAAGTATGTACAAGAATGTACAATTTTGTACAAGTGTGTACAAGTTTGTAAAAGGTTGTACAAGTGTGTACAAGGGTGTACAAGTGTGTACAAGGTTGTACAAGTGTGTACAAGCTTGAACAAGTGTGTACAAGGTTGTACAAGTGTGTACAAGGTTGTACAAGTGTGTACAAGGTTGCACAAGTGTGTACAAGAGTGTACAATCGTGTACAAGCTTGTACAAGTGTGTACAAGGGTGTACAGGTTTGTACAAGGTTGTACAAGTGTGTACAAGGTTGTACAAGTGTGTACAAGGGTGTACAAGTTTGTAAAAGTGTGTACAAGTTTGTACAAGTGTGTACAAGTTTGTACAAGTTTGTACAAATGTATACAAGGGTGTACAAAAGTGTACAAGGGTGCACAAGTTTGTACAAGGGTGTACAAGTGTGTACAAGCTTGTACAAGTGTGTACAAGCTTGTACAAGTGTGTACAAGGGTGTACAGGTTTGTACAATTTTGTACAAGTGTTTACAAGGGTGTACAAGTATGTACAAGAATGTACAAGTTTGTACAAGTGTGTACAAGTTTGTAAAAGGTTGTACATGTGTGTACAAGGGTGTACAAGTGTGTACAAGGGTGCACAAGTGTGTACAAGGGTGTACAATCGTGTACAAGCTTGTACAAGTGTGTACAAGGGTGTACAGGTTTGTACAAGGTTGTACAAGTGTGTACAAGGGTGTACAAATGTATACAAGGATGTAAAAGTTTGTACAAGTGTGTACAAGTTTGTACAAGGTTGTACAAGTAAGTACAAGTTTGTACAAGAATGTACAAGTGTGTACAAGGTTTTACAATTGTGTAAAAGGTTGTACAAGTGTGTACAAGGTTGTACAAGTGTGTACAAGCTTGTACAAGTGTGTACAAGGTTTACAAGTGTGTACAAGGTTGTACAAGTGTGTACAAGCTTGTACAAGTGTGTACAAGGTTGTACAAGTGTGTACAAGGTTGTTCAAGTGTGTACATGTTTGTACAAGTGTGTTTAAGTTTGTACAAGGTTGTACAAATGTGTACAAGGGTGTACAAAAGTGTTCAAGGGTGCACAAGTTTGTACAAGGGTGTACAAGTGTGTACAAGCTTGTACAAGTGTGTACAAGCTTGTACAAGTGTGTACAAGCTTGTACAAGTGTGTACAAGGGTGTACAGGTTTGTACAAGGTTGTACAAGTGTGTACAAGGGTGTACAAGTATGTACAAGAATGCAAAATTTTGTACAAGTGTGTACAAGGGTGTACAAGTGTGTACAAGGTTGTACAAGTGTGTACAAGGTTTTACAATTGTGTACAAGGTTGTACAAGTGTGTACAAGGTTGTACAAGTGTGTACGAGGTTGTACAAGTGTGTACAAGGTTGTACAAGTGTGTACAAGGTTGTACAAGGGTGTACAAGGTTGTACAAGTGTACACAAGTTTGTACAAGTGTGTACAAGTTTGTACAAGTGTGTACAAGTTTGTACAAGGTTGTACAAATGTGTACAAGGGTGTACAAAAGTGTACAAGGGTGCACAAGTTTGTACAAGGGTGTACAAGTGTGTACAAGCTTGTACAAGTGTGTACAAGCTTGTACAAGTGTGTACAAGGGTGTACAGGTTTGTACAAGGTTGTACAAGTGTTTACAAGGGTGTACAAAAGAATGTACAAGTTTGTACAAGTGTGTACAAGTTTGTAAAAGGTTGTACAAGTGTGTACAAGGGTGTACAAGTGTGTACAATGGTGCACAAGTGTGTACAAGGGTGTACAATCGTGTACAAGCTTGTACAAGTGTGTACAAGGGTGTACAGGTTTGTACAAGGTTGTACAAGTGTGTACAAGGGTGTACAAATGTGAACAAGGCTGTAAAAGTTTGTACAAGTGTGTACAAGTTTGTACAAGGTTGTACAAGTAAGTACAAGTTTGTACAAGAATGTACAAGTGTGTACAAGGTTTTACAATTGTGTAAAAGGTTGTACAAGTGTGTACAAGGTTGTACAAGTGTGTACAAGGTTGTACAAGTGTGTACAAGCTTGTACAAGTGTGTACAAGGTTGTACAAGTGTGTACAAGGTTGTACAAGTGTGTACAAGGTTGTACAAGTGTGTACAAGGTTGTACAAGTGTGTACAAGTTTGTACAAGTGTGTACAAGTTTGTACAAGGTTGTACAAATGTGTACAAGGGTGTACAAAAGTGTACAAGGGTGCACAAGTTTGTACAAGGGTGTACAAGTGTGTACAAGCTTGTACAAGTGTGTACAAGCTTGTACAAGGGTTTACAGGTTTGTACAAGGTTGAACAAGTGTGTACAAGGGTGTACAAAAGAGTACAAGGGTGCACAAGTTTGTACAAGGGTGTACAAGTGTGTACAAGCTTGTACAAGTGTGTACAAGCTTGTACAAGGGTTTACAGGTTTGTACAAGGTTGTACAAGTGTGTACAAGGTTGTACAAGTATGTACAAGAATGTACAAGTAAGTACAAGTGTGTACAAGTTTGTAAAAGGTTGTACAAGTGTGTACAAGGGTGTACAAATGTGTACAAGGATGTAAAAGTGTGTACAAGTGTGTACAAGTTTGTACAAGGTTGTACAAGTGTGTACAAGTTTGAACAAGGTTGTACAAGTGTGTACAAGTTTGTACAAGGTTGTACAAATTTGTACAAGTGTGTACAAGGTTGTACAAGTGTGTACAAGGGTGTACAAGTTTGTACAAGTGTGTACAAGTTTGTACAAGGTTGTACACGTGTGTACAAGGTTTTACAATTGTGTACAAGGTTGTACAAGTGTGTACAAGGTTGTACAAGTGTGTACAAGGTTGTACAAGTGTGTACAAGGTTGTACAAGTGTGTACAAGGTTTAACAATTGTGTACAAGGTTGTACAAGTGTGTACAAGGTTGTACAAGTGTGTACGAGGTTGTACAAGTGTGTACGAGGTTGTACAAGTGTGTACAAGGTTGTACAAGGGTGTACAAGGTTGTACAAGTGTACACAAGTTTGTACAAGTGTGTACAAGTTTGTACAAGTGTGTACAAGTTTGTACAAGGTTGTACAAATGTGTACAAGGGTGTACAAAAGTGTACAAGGGTGCACAAGTTTGTACAAGGGTGTACAAGTGTGTACAAGCTTGTACAAGTGTGTACAAGCTTGTACAAGTGTGTACAAGTGTGTACAAGCTTGTACAAGTGTGTACAAGGGTGTACAGGTTTGTACAAGGTTGTACAAGTGTTTACAAGGGTGTACAAAAGAATGTACAAGTTTGTACAAGTGTGTACAAGTTTGTAAAAGGTTGTACAAGTGTGTACAAGGGTGTACAAGTGTGTACAATGGTGCACAAGTGTGTACAAGGGTGTACAATCGTGTACAAGCTTGTACAAGTGTGTACAAGGGTGTACAGGTTTGTACAAGGTTGTACAAGTGTGTACAAGGGTGTACAAATGTGAACAAGGCTGTAAAAGTTTGTACAAGTGTGTACAAGTTTGTACAAGGTTGTACAAGTAAGTACAAGTTTGTACAAGAATGTACAAGTGTGTACAAGGTTTTACAATTGTGTAAAAGGTTGTACAAGTGTGTACAAGGTTGTACAAGTGTGTACAAGGTTGTACAAGTGTGTACAAGCTTGTACAAGTGTGTACAAGGTTGTACAAGTGTGTACAAGGTTGTACAAGTGTGTACAAGGTTGTACAAGTGTGTACAAGGTTGTACAAGTGTGTACAAGTTTGTACAAGTGTGTACAAGTTTGTACAAGGTTGTACAAATGTGTACAAGGGTGTACAAAAGTGTACAAGGGTGCACAAGTTTGTACAAGGGTGTACAAGTGTGTACAAGCTTGTACAAGTGTGTACAAGCTTGTACAAGGGTTTACAGGTTTGTACAAGGTTGAACAAGTGTGTACAAGGGTGTACAAAAGTGTACAAGGGTGCACAAGTTTGTACAAGGGTGTACAAGTGTGTACAAGCTTGTACAAGTGTGTACAAGCTTGTACAAGGGTTTACAGGTTTGTACAAGGTTGTACAAGTGTGTACAAGGTTGTACAAGTATGTACAAGAATGTACAAGTAAGTACAAGTGTGTACAAGTTTGTAAAAGGTTGTACAAGTGTGTACAAGGGTGTACAAATGTGTACAAGGATGTAAAAGTGTGTACAAGTGTGTACAAGTTTGTACAAGGTTGTACAAGTGTGTACAAGTTTGAACAAGGTTGTACAAGTGTGTACAAGTTTGTACAAGGTTGTACAAATTTGTACAAGTGTGTACAAGGTTGTACAAGTGTGTACAAGGGTGTACAAGTTTGTACAAGTGTGTACAAGTTTGTACAAGGTTGTACACGTGTGTACAAGGTTTTACAATTGTGTACAAGGTTGTACAAGTGTGTACAAGGTTGTACAAGTGTGTACAAGGTTGTACAAGTGTGTACAAGGTTGTACAAGTGTGTACAAGGTTGTACAAGTGTACACAAGTTTGTACAAGTGTGTACAAGTTTGTACAAGTGTGTACAAGTTTGTACAAGTTTGTACAAATGTGTACAAGGGTGTACAAAAGTGTACAAGGGTGCACAAGTTTGTACAAGGGTGTACAAGTGTGTACAAGGGTGTAAAAGTATGTACAAGAAAGTACAATTTTGTACAAGTGTGTACAAGTTTGTAAAAGGTTGTACAAGTGTGTACAAGGGTGTACAAGTGTGTACAAGGTTGTACAAGTGTGTACAAGCTTGAACAAGTGTGTACAAGGTTGTACAAGTGTGTACAAGGTTGTACAAGTGTGTACAAGGTTGCACAAGTGTGTACAAGAGTGTACAATCGTGTACAAGCTTGTACAAGTGTGTACAAGGGTGTACAGGTTTGTACAAGGTTGTACAAGTGTGTACAAGGTTGTACAAGTGTGTACAAGGTTGTACAAGTGTGTACAAGGGTGTACAAGTTTGTACAAGTGTGTACAAGTTTGTACAAGTGTGTACAAGTTTGTACAAGTTTGTACAAATGTATACAAGGGTGTACAAAAGTGTACAAGGGTGCACAAGTTTGTACAAGGGTGTACAAGTGTGTACAAGCTTGTACAAGTGTGTACAAGCTTGTACAAGTGTGTACAAGGGTGTACAAGGTTGTACAATTGTGTACAAGGTTGTACAAGTGTGTACAAGGTTGTACAAGTGTGTACAAGGGTGTACAAGTTTGTACAAGTGTGTACAAGTTTGTACAAGTGTGTACAAGTTTGTACAAGTGTGTACAAGTGTGTACAAGCTTGTACAAGTGTGTACAAGGGTGTACAAGTGTGTACAAGGTTGTACATGTTTTTACAAGGTTGTACAAGTGTGTACAAGGTTGTACAAGTGTGTACAAGGTTGTACAAGTGTGTACAAGGTTGTACAAGTGTGTACAAGGTTGTACAAGTGTGTACAAGGTTGTACAAGTGTGTACAAGGTTGTATAAGTGTGTACAAGGTTGAAAAAGTGTGTACAAAGTTGTACAAGTGTGTACAAGGTTGTACAAGTGTGTACAAGGTTGTACAAGTGTGTACAAAGGTGTACAAGTGTGTACAAGGTTGTACAAGTGTGTACAAGGTTGTACAAGTGTGTACAAGGTTGTACAAGTGTGTACAAGGTTGTACAAGGTTGTACAATTGTGTACAAGGTTGTACAAGTGTGTACAAGGTTGTACAAGTGTGTACAAGGTTGTACAAGTGTGTACAAGGGTGTACAAGTTTGTACAAGTGTGTACAAGTTTGTACAAGTGTGTACAAGTTTGTACAAGGGTGTACAAAAGTGTACAAGGGTGCACAAGTTTGTACAAGGGTGTACAAGTGTGTACAAGCTTGTACAAGTGTGTACAAGCTTGTACAAGTGTGTACAAGCTTGTACAAGTGTGTACAAGGGTGTACAGGTTTGTACAAGGTTGTACAAGTGTTTACAAGGGTGTACAAGTGTGTACAAGGTTGTACAAGTGTGTACAAGGTTGTACAAGTGTGTACTAGGTTGTACAAGGTTGTACAATTGTGTACAAGGTTGTACAAGTGTGTACAAGGTTGTACAAGTGTGTACAAGGTTGTACAAGTGTGTACAAGGGTGTACAAGTTTGTACAAGTGTGTACAAGTTTGTACAAGTGTGTACAAGTTTGTACAAGGTTGTACAAATGTATACAAGGGTGTACAAAAGTGTCCAACGGTGCACAAGTTTGTACAAGGTTGTACAAGTGTGTACAAGGTTGTACAAGTGTGTACAAGGGTGTACAAGTTTGTACAAGTGTGTACAAGTTTGTACAAGTGTGTACAAGTTTGTACAAGGTTGTACAAGTGTGTACAAGGGTGTACAAATGTGTACAAGGATGTAAAAGTTTGTACAAGTGTGTACAAGTTTGTACAAGGTTGTACAAGTAAGTACAAGTTTGTACAAGAATGTACAAGTGTGTACAAGGTTTTACAATTGTGTAAAAGGTTGTACAAGTGTGTACAAGGTTGTACAAGTGTGTACAAGCTTGTACAAGTGTGTACAAGGTTGTACAAGTGTGTACAAGGTTTTACAAGTGTGTACAAGGTTGTACAAGTGTGTACAAGGTTGTACAAGTGTGTACAAGGTTGTACAAGTGTGTACAAGGTTGTACAAGTGTGTACAAGGTTGTACAAGTGTGTACAAGGTTGTACAAGTGTGTACAAGGTTGTACAAGTGTGTACAAGGGTGCACAAGTGTGTACAAGGGTGTACAATCGTGTACAAGCTTGTACAAGTTTTTACAAGGTTGTACAAGTGTGTACAAGGTTGTACAAGTGTGTACAAGGTTGTACAAGTGTGTACAAGGTTGTACAAGTGTGTACAAGGTTGTACAATTGTGTACAAGGTTGTACAAGTGTGTACAAGGTTGTATAAGTGTGTACAAAGGTGTACAAGTGTGTACAAGGTTGTACAAGTGTGTACAAGGTTGTACAAGTGTGTACATGGTTGTACAAGGTTGTACAATTGTGTACAAGGTTGTACAAGTGTGTACAAGGTTGTACAAGTGTGTACAAGGGTGTACAAAAGAATGTACAAGTTTGTACAAGTGAGTACAAGTTTGTAAAAGGTTGTACAAGTGTGTACAAGGGTGTACAAGTGTGTACAATGGTGCACAAGTGTGTACAAGGGTGTACAATCGTGTACAAGCTTGTACAAGTGTGTACAAGGGTGTACAGGTTTGTACAAGGTTGTACAAGTGTGTACAAGGGTGTACAAATGTGAACAAGGCTGTAAAAGTTTGTACAAGTGTGTACAAGTTTGTACAAGGTTGTACAAGTAAGTACAAGTTTGTACAAGAATGTACAAGTGTGTACAAGGTTTTACAATTGTGTAAAAGGTTGTACAAGTGTGTACAAGGTTGTACAAGTGTGTACAAGGTTGTACAAGTGTGTACAAGGTTGTACAAGTGTGTACAAGCTTGTACAAGTGTGTACAAGGTTGTACAAGTGTGTACAAGGTTGTACAAGTGTGTACAAGGTTGTACAAGTGTGTACAAGGTTGTACAAGTGTGTACAAGTTTGTACAAGGTTGTACAAATGTGTACAAGGGTGTACAAAAGTGTACAAGGGTGCACAAGTTTGTACAAGGGTGTACAAGTGTGTACAAGCTTGTACAAGTGTGTACAAGCTTGTACAAGGGTTTACAGGTTTGTACAAGGTTGAACAAGTGTGTACAAGGGTGTACAAAAGTGTACAAGGGTGCACAAGTTTGTACAAGGGTGTACAAGTGTGTACAAGCTTGTACAAGTGTGTACAAGCTTGTACAAGGGTTTACAGGTTTGTACAAGGTTGTACAAGTGTGTACAAGGTTGTACAAGTATGTACAAGAATGTACAAGTTTGTACAAGTGTGTACAAGTTTGTAAAAGGTTGTACAAGTGTGTACAAGGGTGTACAAATGTGTACAAGGATGTAAAAGTGTGTACAAGTGTGTACAAGTTTGTACAAGGTTGTACAAGTGTGTACAAGTTTGTACAAGGTTGTACAAGTGTGTACAAGTTTGTACAAGGTTGTACAAATTTGTACAAGTGTGTACAAGGTTGTACAAGTGTGTACAAGGGTGTACAAGTTTGTACAAGTGTGTACAAGTTTGTACAAGGTTGTACACGTGTGTACAAGGTTTTACAATTGTGTACAAGGTTGTACAAGTGTGTACAAGGTTGTACAAGTGTGTACAAGGTTGTACAAGTGTGTACAAGGTTGTACAAGTGTGTACAAGGTTGTACAAGTGTACACAAGTTTGTACAAGTGTGTACAAGTTTGTACAAGTGTGTACAAGTTTGTACAAGTTTGTACAAATGTGTACAAGGGTGTACAAAAGTGTACAAGGGTGCACAAGTTTGTACAAGGGTGTACAAGTGTGTACAAGGGTGTAAAAGTATGTACAAGAAAGTACAATTTTGTACAAGTGTGTACAAGTTTGTAAAAGGTTGTACAAGTGTGTACAAGGGTGTACAAGTGTGTACAAGGTTGTACAAGTGTGTACAAGCTTGAACAAGTGTGTACAAGGTTGTACAAGTGTGTACAAGGTTGTACAAGTGTGTACAAGGTTGCACAAGTGTGTACAAGAGTGTACAATCGTGTACAAGCTTGTACAAGTGTGTACAAGGGTGTACAGGTTTGTACAAGGTTGTACAAGTGTGTACAAGGTTGTACAAGTGTGTACAAGGTTGTACAAGTGTGTACAAGGTTGTACAAGTGTGTACAAGGGTGTACAAGTTTGTACAAGTGTGTACAAGTTTGTACAAGTGTGTACAAGTTTGTACAAGTTTGTACAAATGTATACAAGGGTGTACAAAAGTGTACAAGGGTGCACAAGTTTGTACAAGGGTGTACAAGTGTGTACAAGCTTGTACAAGTGTGTACAAGCTTGTACAAGTGTGTACAAGGGTGTACAGGTTTGTACAAGGTTGTACAAGTGTTTACAAGGGTGTACAAGTATGTACAAGAATGTACAAGTTTGTACAAGTGTGTACAAGTTTGTAAAAGGTTGTACAAGTGTGTACAAGGGTGTACAAGTGTGTACAAGGGTGCACAAGTGTGTACAAGTGTGTACAAGCTTGTACAAGCTTGTACAAGTGTGTACAAGGGTGTACAGGTTTGTACAAGGTTGTACAAGTGTGTACAAGGTTGTACAAGTGTGTACAAGCTTGTACAAGTGTGTACAAGGTTGTACAAGTGTGTACAAGGTTGTACAAGTGTGTACAAGCTTGTACAAGTGTGTACAAGGTTTGTACAAGTGTGTACAAGGTTGTTCAAGTGTGTACATGTTTGTACAAATGTGTTTAAGTTTGTACAAGGTTGTACAAATGTGTACAAGGGTGTACAAAAGTGTTCAAGGGTGCACAAGTTTGTACAAGGGTGTACAAGTGTGTACAAGCTTGTACAAGTATGTACAAGCTTGTACAAGTGTGTACAAGCTTGTACAAGTGTGTACAAGGGTGTACAGGTTTGTACAAGGTTGTACAAGTGTGTACAAGGGTGTACAAGTATGTACAAGAATGTAAAATTTTGTACAAGTGTGTACAAGGGTGTACAAGTGTGTACAAGGTTGTAAAAGTGTGTACAAGGTTTTACAATTGTGTACAAGGTTGTACAAGTGTGTACAAGGTTGTACAAGTGTGTACGAGGTTGTACAAGTGTGTACAAGGTTGTACAAGTGTGTACAAGGTTGTACAAGTGTGTACAAGGTTGTACAAGTGTACACAAGTTTGTACAAGTGTGTACAAGTTTGTACAAGTGTGTACAAGTTTGTACAAGGTTGTACAAATGTGTACAAGGGTGTACAAAAGTGTACAAGGATGCACAAGTTTGTACAAGGGTGAACAAGTGTGTACAAGCTTGTACAAGTGTGTACAAGGTTGTACAAGTGTGTACAAGGGTGTACAAGTATGTACAAGAATGTACAATTTTGTACAAGTGTGTACAAGTTTGTAAAAGGTTGTACAAGTGTGTACAAGGGTGTACAAGTGTGTACAAGGTTGTACAAGTGTGTACAAGCTTGAACAAGTGTGTACAAGGTTGTACAAGTGTGTACAAGGTTGTACAAGTGTGTACAAGGTTGCACAAGTGTGTACAAGAGTGTACAATCGTGTACAAGCTTGTACAAGTGTGTACAAGGGTGTACAGGTTTGTACAAGGTTGTACAAGTGTGTACAAGGTTGTACAAGTGTGTACAAGGGTGTACAAGTTTGTACAAGTGTGTACAAGTTTGTACAAGTATGTACAAGTTTGTACAAGTTTGTACAAATGTATACAAGGGTGTACAAAAGTGTACAAGGGTGCACAAGTTTGTACAAGGGTGTACAAGTGTGTACAAGCTTGTACAAGTGTGTACAAGCTTGTACAAGTGTGTACAAGCTTGTACAAGTGTGTACAAGGGTGTACAGGTTTGTACAATTTTGTACAAGTGTTTACAAGGGTGTACAAGTATGTACAAGAATGTACAAGTTTGTACAAGTGTGTACAAGTTTGTAAAAGGTTGTACATGTGTGTACAAGGGTGTACAAGTGTGTACAAGGGTGCACAAGTGTGTACAAGGGTGTACAATCGTGTACAAGCTTGTACAAGTGTGTACAAGGGTGTACAGGTTTGTACAAGGTTGTACAAGTGTGTACAAGGGTGTACAAATGTATACAAGGATGTAAAAGTTTGTACAAGTGTGTACAAGTTTGTACAAGGTTGTACAAGTAAGTACAAGTTTGTACAAGAATGTACAAGTGTGTACAAGGTTTTACAATTGTGTAAAAGGTTGTACAAGTGTGTACAAGGTTGTACAAGTGTGTACAAGCTTGTACAAGTGTGTACAAGGTTGTACAAGTGTGTACAAGGTTGTACAAGTGTGTACAAGCTTGTACAAGTGTGTACAAGGTTGTACAAGTGTGTACAAGGTTGTTCAAGTGTGTACATGTTTGTACAAGTGTGTTTAAGTTTGTACAAGGTTGTACAAATGTGTACAAGGGTGTACAAAAGTGTTCAAGGGTGCACAAGTTTGTACAAGGGTGTACAAGTGTGTACAAGCTTGTACAAGTGTGTACAAGCTTGTACAAGTGTGTACAAGCTTGTACAAGTGTGTACAAGGGTGTACAGGTTTGTACAAGGTTGTACAAGTGTGTACAAGGGTGTACAAGTATGTACAAGAATGTAAAATTTTGTACAAGTGTGTACAAGGGTGTACAAGTGTGTACAAGGTTGTACAAGTGTGTACAAGGTTTTACAATTGTGTACAAGGTTGTACAAGTGTGTACAAGGTTGTACAAGTGTGTACGAGGTTGTACAAGTGTGTACAAGGTTGTACAAGTGTGTACAAGGTTGTACAAGGGTGTACAAGGTTGTACAAGTGTACACAAGTTTGTACAAGTGTGTACAAGTTTGTACAAGTGTGTACAAGTTTGTACAAGGTTGTACAAATGTGTACAAGGGTGTACAAAAGTGTACAAGGGTGCACAAGTTTGTACAAGGGTGTACAAGTGTGTACAAGCTTGTACAAGTGTGTACAAGCTTGTACAAGTGTGTACAAGGGTGTACAGGTTTGTACAAGGTTGTACAAGTGTTTACAAGGGTGTACAAAAGAATGTACAAGTTTGTACAAGTGTGTACAAGTTTGTAAAAGGTTGTACAAGTGTGTACAAGGGTGTACAAGTGTGTACAATGGTGCACAAGTGTGTACAAGGGTGTACAATCGTGTACAAGCTTGTACAATGTGTACAAGGGTGTACAGGTTTGTACAAGGTTGTACAAGTGTGTACAAGGGTGTACAAATGTGAACAAGGCTGTAAAAGTTTGTACAAGTGTGTACAAGTTTGTACAAGGTTGTACAAGTAAGTACAAGTTTGTACAAGAATGTACAAGTGTGTACAAGGTTTTACAATTGTGTAAAAGGTTGTACAAGTGTGTACAAGGTTGTACAAGTGTGTACAAGGTTGTACAAGTGTGTACAAGCTTGTACAAGTGTGTACAAGGTTGTACAAGTGTGTACAAGGTTGTACAAGTGTGTACAAGGTTGTACAAGTGTGTACAAGGTTGTACAAGTGTGTACAAGGTTGTACAAGTGTGTACAAGTTTGTACAAGTGTGTACAAGTTTGTACAAGGTTGTACAAATGTGTACAAGGGTGTACAAAAGTGTACAAGGGTGCACAAGTTTGTACAAGGGTGTACAAGTGTGGACAAGCTTGTACAAGTGTGTACAAGCTTGTACAAGGGTTTACAGGTTTGTACAAGGTTGAACAAGTGTGTACAAGGGTGTACAAAAGTGTACAAGGGTGCACAAGTTTGTACAAGGGTGTACAAGTGTGTACAAGCTTGTACAAGTGTGTACAAGCTTGTACAAGGGTTTACAGGTTTGTACAAGGTTGTACAAGTGTGTACAAGGTTGTACAAGTATGTACAAGAATGTACAAGTAAGTACAAGTGTGTACAAGTTTGTAAAAGGTTGTACAAGTGTGTACAAGGGTGTACAAATGTGTACAAGGATGTAAAAGTGTGTACAAGTGTGTACAAGTTTGTACAAGGTTGTACAAGTGTGTACAAGTTTGAACAAGGTTGTACAAGTGTGTACAAGTTTGTACAAGGTTGTACAAATTTGTACAAGTGTGTACAAGGTTGTACAAGTGTGTACAAGGGTGTACAAGTTTGTACAAGTGTGTACAAGTTTGTACAAGGTTGTACACGTGTGTACAAGGTTTTACAATTGTGTACAAGGTTGTACAAGTGTGTACAAGGTTGTACAAGTGTGTACAAGGTTGTACAAGTGTGTACAAGGTTGTACAAGTGTGTACAAGGTTTAACAATTGTGTACAAGGTTGTACAAGTGTGTACAAGGTTGTACAAGTGTGTACGAGGTTGTACAAGTGTGTACGAGGTTGTACAAGTGTGTACAAGGTTGTACAAGGGTGTACAAGGTTGTACAAGTGTACACAAGTTTGTACAAGTGTGTACAAGTTTGTACAAGTGTGTACAAGTTTGTACAAGGTTGTACAAATGTGTACAAGGGTGTACAAAAGTGTACAAGGGTGCACAAGTTTGTACAAGGGTGTACAAGTGTGTACAAGCTTGTACAAGTGTGTACAAGCTTGTACAAGTGTGTACAAGGGTGTACAGGTTTGTACAAGGTTGTACAAGTGTTTACAAGGGTGTACAAAAGAATGTACAAGTTTGTACAAGTGTGTACAAGTTTGTAAAAGGTTGTACAAGTGTGTACAAGGGTGTACAAGTGTGTACAATGGTGCACAAGTGTGTACAAGGGTGTACAATCGTGTACAAGCTTGTACAAGTGTGTACAAGGGTGTACAGGTTTGTACAAGGTTGTACAAGTGTGTACAAGGGTGTACAAATGTGAACAAGGCTGTAAAAGTTTGTACAAGTGTGTACAAGTTTGTACAAGGTTGTACAAGTAAGTACAAGTTTGTACAAGAATGTACAAGTGTGTACAAGGTTTTACAATTGTGTAAAAGGTTGTACAAGTGTGTACAAGGTTGTACAAGTGTGTACAAGGTTGTACAAGTGTGTACAAGCTTGTACAAGTGTGTACAAGGTTGTACAAGTGTGTACAAGGTTGTACAAGTGTGTACAAGGTTGTACAAGTGTGTACAAGGTTGTACAAGTGTGTACAAGTTTGTACAAGTGTGTACAAGTTTGTACAAGGTTGTACAAATGTGTACAAGGGTGTACAAAAGTGTACAAGGGTGCACAAGTTTGTACAAGGGTGTACAAGTGTGTACAAGCTTGTACAAGTGTGTACAAGCTTGTACAAGGGTTTACAGGTTTGTACAAGGTTGAACAAGTGTGTACAAGGGTGTACAAAAGTGTACAAGGGTGCACAAGTTTGTACAAGGGTGTACAAGTGTGTACAAGCTTGTACAAGTGTGTACAAGCTTGTACAAGGGTTTACAGGTTTGTACAAGGTTGTACAAGTGTGTACAAGGTTGTACAAGTATGTACAAGAATGTACAAGTAAGTACAAGTGTGTACAAGTTTGTAAAAGGTTGTACAAGTGTGTACAAGGGTGTACAAATGTGTACAAGGATGTAAAAGTGTGTACAAGTGTGTACAAGTTTGTACAAGGTTGTACAAGTGTGTACAAGTTTGAACAAGGTTGTACAAGTGTGTACAAGTTTGTACAAGGTTGTACAAATTTGTACAAGTGTGTACAAGGTTGTACAAGTGTGTACAAGGGTGTACAAGTTTGTACAAGTGTGTACAAGTTTGTACAAGGTTGTACACGTGTGTACAAGGTTTTACAATTGTGTACAAGGTTGTACAAGTGTGTACAAGGTTGTACAAGTGTGTACAAGGTTGTACAAGTGTGTACAAGGTTGTACAAGTGTGTACAAGGTTGTACAAGTGTACACAAGTTTGTACAAGTGTGTACAAGTTTGTACAAGTGTGTACAAGTTTGTACAAGTTTGTACAAATGTGTACAAGGGTGTACAAAAGTGTACAAGGGTGCACAAGTTTGTACAAGGGTGTACAAGTGTGTACAAGGGTGTAAAAGTATGTACAAGAAAGTACAATTTTGTACAAGTGTGTACAAGTTTGTAAAAGGTTGTACAAGTGTGTACAAGGGTGTACAAGTGTGTACAAGGTTGTACAAGTGTGTACAAGCTTGAACAAGTGTGTACAAGGTTGTACAAGTGTGTACAAGGTTGTACAAGTGTGTACAAGGTTGCACAAGTGTGTACAAGAGTGTACAATCGTGTACAAGCTTGTACAAGTGTGTACAAGGGTGTACAGGTTTGTACAAGGTTGTACAAGTGTGTACAAGGTTGTACAAGTGTGTACAAGGTTGTACAAGTGTGTACAAGGGTGTACAAGTTTGTACAAGTGTGTACAAGTTTGTACAAGTGTGTACAAGTTTGTACAAGTTTGTACAAATGTATACAAGGGTGTACAAAAGTGTACAAGGGTGCACAAGTTTGTACAAGGGTGTACAAGTGTGTACAAGCTTGTACAAGTGTGTACAAGCTTGTACAAGTGTGTACAAGGGTGTACAGGTTTGTACAAGGTTGTACAAGTGTTTACAAGGGTGAACAAGTATGTACAAGAATGTACAAGTTTGTACAAGTGTGTACAAGTTTGTAAAAGGTTGTACAAGTGTGTACAAGGGTGTACAAGTGTGTACAAGGGTGCACAAGTGTGTACAAGTGTGTACAATCGTGTACAAGCTTGTACAAGTGTGTACAAGGGTGTACAGGTTTGTACAAGGTTGTACAAGTGTGTACAAGGTTGTACAAGTGTGTACAAGCTTGTACAAGTGTGTACAAGGTTGTACAAGTGTGTACAAGGTTGTACAAGTGTGTACAAGCTTGTACAAGTGTGTACAAGGTTTGTACAAGTGTGTACAAGGTTGTTCAAGTGTGTACATGTTTGTACAAGTGTGTTTAGGTTTGTACAAGGTTGTACAAATGTGTACAAGGGTGTACAAAAGTGTTCAAGGGTGCACAAGTTTGTACAAGGGTGTACAAGTGTGTACAAGCTTGTACAAGTATGTACAAGCTTGTACAAGTGTGTACAAGCTTGTACAAGTGTGTACAAGGGTGTACAGGTTTGTACAAGGTTGTACAAGTGTGTACAAGGGTGTACAAGTATGTACAAGAATGTAAAATTTTGTACAAGTGTGTACAAGGGTGTACAAGTGTGTACAAGGTTGTAAAAGTGTGTACAAGGTTTTACAATTGTGTACAAGGTTGTACAAGTGTGTACAAGGTTGTACAAGTGTGTACGAGGTTGTACAAGTGTGTACAAGGTTGTACAAGTGTGTACAAGGTTGTACAAGTGTGTACAAGGTTGTACAAGTGTACACAAGTTTGTACAAGTGTGTACAAGTTTGTACAAGTGTGTACAAGTTTGTACAAGGTTGTACAAATGTGTACAAGGGTGTACAAAAGTGTACAAGGGTGCACAAGTTTGTACAAGGGTGTACAAGTGTGTACAAGCTTGTACAAGTGTGTACAAGCTTGTACAAGTGTGTACAAGGTTGTACAAGTGTGTACAAGGGTGTACAAGTATGTACAAGAATGTACAATTTTGTACAAGTGTGTACAAGTTTGTAAAAGGTTGTACAAGTGTGTACAAGGGTGTACAAGTGTGTACAAGGTTGTACAAGTGTGTACAAGCTTGAACAAGTGTGTACAAGGTTGTACAAGTGTGTACAAGGTTGTACAAGTGTGTACAAGGTTGCACAAGTGTGTACAAGAGTGTACAATCGTGTACAAGCTTGTACAAGTGTGTACAAGGGTGTACAGGTTTGTACAAGGTTGTACAAGTGTGTACAAGGTTGTACAAGTGTGTACAAGGGTGTACAAGTTTGTACAAGTGTGTACAAGTTTGTACAAGTGTGTACAAGTTTGTACAAGTTTGTACAAATGTATACAAGGGTGTACAAAAGTGTACAAGGGTGCACAAGTTTGTACAAGGGTGTACAAGTGTGTACAAGATTGTACAAGTGTGTACAAGCTTGTACAAGTGTGTACAAGGGTGTACAGGTTTGTACAATTTTGTACAAGTGTTTACAAGGGTGTACAAGTATGTACAAGTATGTACAAGTTTGTACAAGTGTGTACAAGTTTGTAAAAGGTTGTACATGTGTGTACAAGGGTGTACAAGTGTGTACAAGGGTGCACAAGTGTGTACAAGGGTGTACAATCGTGTACAAGCTTGTACAAGTGTGTACAAGGGTGTACAGGTTTGTACAAGGTTGTACAAGTGTGTACAAGGGTGTACAAATGTATACAAGGATGTAAAAGTTTGTACAAGTGTGTACAAGTTTGTACAAGGTTGTACAAGTAAGTACAAGTTTGTACAAGAATGTACAAGTGTGTACAAGGTTTTACAATTGTGTAAAAGGTTGTACAAGTGTGTACAAGGTTGTACAAGTGTGTACAAGCTTGTACAAGTGTGTACAAGGTTGTACAAGTGTGTACAAGGTTGTACAAGTGTGTACAAGCTTGTACAAGTGTGTACAAGGTTGTACAAGTGTGTACAAGGTTGTTCAAGTGTGTACATGTTTGTACAAGTGTGTTTAAGTTTGTACAAGGTTGTACAAATGTGTACAAGGGTGTACAAAAGTGTTCAAGGGTGCACAAGTTTGTACAAGGGTGTACAAGTGTGTACAAGCTTGTACAAGTGTGTACAAGCTTGTACAAGTGTGTACAAGCTTGTACAAGTGTGTACAAGGGTGTACAGGTTTGTACAAGGTTGTACAAGTGTGTACAAGGGTGTACAAGTATGTACAAGAATGTAAAATTTTGTACAAGTGTGTACAAGGGTGTACAAGTGTGTACAAGGTTGTACAAGTGTGTACAAGGTTTTACAATTGTGTACAAGGTTGTACAAGTGTGTACAAGGTTGTACAAGTGTGTACGAGGTTGTACAAGTGTGTACAAGGTTGTACAAGTGTGTACAAGGTTGTACAAGGGTGTACAAGGTTGTACAAGTGTACACAAGTTTGTACAAGTGTGTACAAGTTTGTACAAGTGTGTACAAGTTTGTACAAGGTTGTACAAATGTGTACAAGGGTGTACAAAAGTGTACAAGGGTGCACAAGTTTGTACAAGGGTGTACAAGTGTGTACAAGCTTGTACAAGTGTGTACAAGCTTGTACAAGTGTGTACAAGGGTGTACAGGTTTGTACAAGGTTGTACAAGTGTGTACAAGGGTGTACAAGTATGTACAAGAATGTACAATTTTGTACAAGTGTGTACAAGTTTGTAAAAGGTTGTACAAGTGTGTACAAGGGTGTACAAGTGTGTACAAGGTTGGACAAGTGTGTACAAGCTTGAACAAGTGTGTACAAGGTTGTACAAGTGTGTACAAGGTTGTACAAGTGTGTACAAGGTTGTACAAGTGTGTACAAGGTTGCACAAGTGTGTACAAGAGTGTACAATCGTGTACAAGCTTGTACAAGTGTGTACAAGGCTGTACAGTTTTGTACAAGGTTGTACAAGTGTGTACAAGGTTGTACAAGTGTGTACAAGGGTGTACAAGTTTGTACAAGTGTGTACAAGTTTGTACAAGTGTGTACAAGTTTGTACAAGTTTGTACCAATGTATACAAGGGTGTACAAAAGTGTACAAGCTTGTACAAGTGTTTACAAGGGTGTACAAGTATGTACAAGAATGTACAAGTTTGTACAAGTGTGTACAAGTTTGTAAAAGGTTGTACATGTGTGTACAAGGGTGTACAAGTGTGTACAAGGGTGCACAAGTGTGTACAAGGGTGTACAATCGTGTACAAGCTTGTACAAGGGTGTACAAGGGTGTACAGGTTTGTACAAGGTTGTACAAGTGTGTACAAGGGTGTACAAATGTATACAAGGATGTTAAAATTTGTACAAGTGTGTACAAGTTTGTACAAGGTTGTACAAGTAAGTACAAGTTTGTACAAGAATGTACAAGTGTGTACAAGGTTTTACAATTGTGTAAAAGGTTGTACAAGTGTGTACAAGCTTGTACAAGTGTGTACAAGGTTGTACAAGTGTGTACAAGCTTGTACAAGTGTGTACAAGGTTGTACAAGTGTGTACAAGGTTGTACAAGTGTGTACAAGCTTGTACAAGTGTGTACAAGGTTGTACAAGTGTGTACAAGGTTGTTCAAGTGTGTACATGTTTGTAAAAGTGTGTTTAAGTTTGTACAAGGTTGTACAAATGTGTACAAGGGTGTACAAAAGTGTTCAAGGGTGCACAAGTTTGTACAAGGGTGTACAAGTGTGTACAAGCTTGTACAAGTGTGTACAAGCTTGTACAAGTGTGTACAAGCTTGTACAAGTGTGTACAAGGGTGTACAGGTTTGTACAAGGTTGTACAAGTGTGTACAAGGGTGTACAAGTATGTACAAGAATGTAAAATTTTGTACAAGTGTGTACAAGGATGTACAAGTGTGTACAAGGTTGTACAAGTGTGTACAAGGTTTTACAATTGTGTACAAGGTTGTACAAGTGTGTACAAGGTTGTACAAGTGTGTACGAGGTTGTACAAGTGTGTACGAGGTTGTACAAGTGTGTACAAGGTTGTACAAGTGTGTACAAGGGTGTACAGGTTTGTACAAGGTTGTACAGGTTTGTACAAGGTTGTACAAGTGTGTACAAGGGTGTACAAATGTATACAAGAATGTTAAAATTTGTACAAGTGTGTACAAGTTTGTACAAGGTTGTACAAGTAAGTACAAGTTTGTACAAGAATGTACAAGTGTGTACAAGGTTTTACAATTGTGTAAAAGGTTGTACAAGTGTGTACAAGGTTGTACAAGTGTGTACAAGCTTGTACAAGTGTGTACAAGGTTGTACAAGTGTGTACAAGGTTGTACAAGTGTGTACAAGCTTGTACAAGTGTGTACAAGCTTGTACAAGTGTGTACAAGGTTGTACAAGTGTGTACAAGGTTGTTCAAGTGTGTACATGTTTGTACAAGTGTGTTTAAGTTTGTACAAGGTTGTACAAATGTGTACAAGGGTGTACAAAAGTGTTCAAGGGTGCACAAGTTTGTACAAGGGTGTACAAGTGTGTACAAGCTTGTACAAGTGTGTACAAGCTTGTACAAGTGTGTACAAGCTTGTACAAGTGTGTACAAGGGTGTACAGGTTTGTACAAGGTTGTACAAGTGTGTACAAGGGTGTACAAGTATGTACAAGAATGTAAAATTTTGTACAAGTGTGTACAAGGGTGTACAAGTGTGTACAAGGTTGTACAAGTGTGTACAAGGTTTTACAATTGTGTACAAGGTTGTACAAGTGTGTACAAGGTTGTACAAGTGTGTACGAGGTTGTACAAGTGTGTACAAGGTTGTACAAGTGTGTACAAGGTTGTACAAGTGTGTACAAGGTTGTACAAGTGTACACAAGTTTGTACAAGTGTGTACAAGTTTGTACAAGTGTGTACAAGTTTGTACAAGGTTGTACAAATGTGTACAAGGGTGTACAAAAGTGTACAAGGGTGCACAAGTTTGTACAAGGGTGTACAAGTGTGTACAAGCTTGTACAAGTGTGTACAAGCTTGTACAAGTGTGTACAAGGGTGTACAGGTTTGTACAAGGTTATACTAGTGTGTACAAGGGTGTACAAGTATGTACAAGAATGTACAATTTTGTACAAGTGTGTACAAGTTTGTAAAAGGTTGTACAAGTGTGTACAAGGGTGTACAAGTGTGTACAAGGTTGTACAAGTGTGTACAAGCTTGAACAAGTGTGTACAAGGTTGTACAAGTGTGTACAAGGTTGTACAAGTGTGTACAAGGTTGCACAAGTGTGTACAAGAGTGTACAATCGTGTACAAGCTTGTACAAGTGTGTACAAGGGTGTACAGGTTTGTACAAGGTTGTACAAGTGTGTACAAGGTTGTACAAGTGTGTACAAGGGTGTACAAGTTTGTACAAGTGTGTACAAGTTTTTACAAGTGTGTACAAGTTTGTACAAGTTTGTACAAATGTATACAAGGGTGTACAAAAGTGTACAAGGGTGCACAAGTTTGTACAAGGGTGTACAAGTGTGTACAAGCTTGTACAAGTGTGTACAAGCTTGTACAAGTGTGTACAAGGGTGTACAGGTTTGTACAATTTTGTACAAGTGTTTACAAGGGTGTACAAGTATGTACAAGAATGTACAAGTTTGTACAAGTGTGTACAAGTTTGTAAAAGGTTGTACATGTGTGTACAAGGGTGTACAAGTGTGTACAAGGGTGCACAAGTGTGTACAAGGGTGTACAATCGTGTACAAGCTTGTACAAGTGTGTACAAGGGTGTACAATCGTGAACAAGCTTGTACAAGTGTGTACAAGGGTGTACAGGTTTGTACAAGGTTGTACAAGTGTGTACAAGGGTGTACAAATGTATACAAGGATGTAAAAGTTTGTACAAGTGTGTACAAGTTTGTACAAGGTTGTACAAATAAGTACAAGTTTGTACAAGAATGTACAAGTGTGTACAAGGTTTTACAATTGTGTAAAAGGTTGTACAAGTGTGTACAAGGTTGTACAAGTGTGTACAAGCTTGTACAAGTGTGTACAAGGTTGTACAAGTGTGTACAAGGTTGTACAAGTGTATACAAGCTTGTACAAGTGTGTACAAGGTTGTACAAGTGTGTACAAGGTTGTTCAAGTGTGTACATGTTTGTACAAGTGTGTTTAAGTTTGTACAAGGTTGTACAAATGTGTACAAGGGTGTACAAAAGTGTTCAAGGGTGCACAAGTTTGTACAAGGGTGTACAAGTGTGTACAAGCTTGTACAAGTGTGTACAAGCTTGTACAAGTGTGTACAAGCTTGTACAAGTGTGTACAAGGGTGTACAGGTTTGTACAAGGTTGTACAAGTGTGTACAAGGGTGTACAAGTATGTACAAGAATGTAAAATTTTGTACAAGTGTGTACAAGGGTGTACAAGTGTGTACAAGGTTGTACAAGTGTGTACAAGGTTTTACAATTGTGTACAAGGTTGTACAAGTGTGTACAAGGTTGTACAAGTGTGTACGAGGTTGTACAAGTGTGTACAAGTTTGTACAAGTGTGTACAAGTTTGTACAAGGTTGTACAAATAAGACATCCCTCTAAATAACAAGACATCCCTCCAAATATTAAGACATCCCTCTAAATAACAAGACATCCCTCTAAATAACAAGACATCCCTCTAATAAACTAGACATTCCGCTAAATATTAAGGCATCCCTCTAAATAACAAGACATCCCTCCAAATACCAAGACATCCCTCTAAATATTAAGACATCCCTCCAAATAACAAGACAACCCTTTAAAAAACAAGACATCCCTCTAAATAACAAGACATCCCTCTAAATAACAAGACATCCCTCTAAATATTAAGACATCCCTCCAAATAACAAGACATCCCTCTAAATATTAAGACATCCCTCTAAATAACAAGACATCCCTCTAAATATTAAGACATCCCTTTAAATAACAAGACATCTCTCTAAATAACAAGACATCCCTCTAAATAACAAGACATCCCACTAAATAACAAGACGTCCCTCTAAATAACAAGACATCCCTTTTAAATAACAAGACATTCCTCTAAATAACAAGACATCCCTCTAAATAACAAGACATCCCTCCAAATAAAAAGACATCCCTCTAAATAGCAAGACATCCCTCTAAATAACAAGACATCCCTCCAAATAACAAGATATCCCTCTAAATAACAAGACATTCATCCAAATAACAAGACTTCCCTCCAAATAAGAAGACATCCCTCTAAATAACAAGACATCCCTCTAAATAACAAGACATCCCTCTAAATACCAAGACAACCCTCTAAAAAACAAGACATCCCTCCAAATAACAAGACAACCCTCTAAAAAACAAGACATCCCTCTAAATAAAAAGACATCTCTCCAAATAACAAGACATCCCTCTAAATAACAAGACATCCCACTAAAAAACAAGACATCCCTCTAAATATTAAGACATCCCTCTAAATAACAAGACATCCCTCCAAATATTAAGACATCCCTCTAAATAACAAGACATCCCTCTAAATAACAAGACATCCCTCTAATAAACTAGACATTCCGCTAAATATTAAGACATCCCTCTAAATAACAAGACATCCCTCTAAATAACAAGACATCCCTCCAAATATGAAAACATCCCTCTAAATAACAAGACATCCCTCTAAATAACAAGACATCCCTCTAAATAACAAGACATCTCTCTAAATATTAAGACATCCCTTCAAATAACAAGACATCCCTCTAAATAACAAGACATCCCTCTAAATAACAAGACATCCCTCTAAATAACAAGACATCCCTCTAAATAACAAAACATCCGTCTAAAAAACAAGACATCCCTCCAAATATTAAGACATCAATCTAAATAACAAGACATCCCTCCAAATAACAAGACAACCCTCTAAAAAACAAAAAAACCCTCTAAATAACAAGACATCTCTCTAAAAAACAAGACATCCCTCTAAATATCAAGACATCCCTCTAAATAACAAGACATCTATCTATATAACAAGACATTCCTCTAAATATTAAGACATCCCTCTAAATAACAAGACATACCTGTAAATAACAAGACATCCCTCTAAATAACAAGACATCCCATCTAAATTACAAGACAACCCTCTAAAAAACAAGACATCCCTCCAAATAACAAGACAACCCTCTAAAAAACAAGACATCCCTCTAAATAACAAGACATCCCTCTAAATAACAAGACATCCCTCTAATAAACTAGACATTCCGCTAAATATTAAGACATCCCTCTAAATAACAAGACATCCCTCTAAATACCAAGACATCCCTCTAAATATTAAGACATCCCTCCAAATAACAAGACAACCCTTTAAAAAACAAGACATCCCTCTAAATAACAAGACATCCCTCTAAATAACAAGACATCCCTCTAAATATTAAGACATCCCTTCAAATAACAAGACATCCCTCTAAATATTAAGACATCCCTCTAAATAACAAGACATCCCTCTAAATATTAAGACATCCCTTTAAATAACAAGACATCTCTCTAAATAACAAGACATCCCTCTAAATAACAAGACATCCCACTAAATAACAAGACATCCCTCTAAATAACAAGACATCCCTTTTAAATAACAAGACATTCCTCTAAATAACAAGACATCCCTCTAAATAACAAGACATCCCTCCAAATAAAAAGACATCCCTCTAAATAGCAAGACATCCCTCTAATAAACAAGACATTCCGCTAAATATTAAGACATCCCTCTAAATAACAAGACATCCCTCTAAATATTAAGACATCCCTTTAAATAACAAGACATCTCTCTAAATAACAAGACATCCCTCTAAATAACAAGACATCCCACTAAATAACAAGACATCCCTCTAAATAACAAGACATCCCTTTTAAATAACAAGACATTCCTCTAAATAACAAGACATCCCTCTAAATAACAAGACATCCCTCCAAATAAAAAGACATCCCTCTAAATAGCAAGACATCCCTCTAATAAACAAGACATTCCGCTAAATATTAAGACATCCCTCTAAATAACAAGACATCCCATCTAAATTACAAGACAACCCTCGAAAAAACAAGACATCCCTCCAAATAACAAGACAACCCTCTAAAAAACAAGACATCCCTCTAAATAAAAAGACATCTCTCCAAATAACAAGACATCCCTCTAAATAACAAGACATCCCACTAAAAAACAAGACATCCCTCTAAATATTAAGACATCCCTCTAAATAACAAGACATCCCTCCAAATATTAAGACATCCCTCTAAATAACAAGACATCCCTCTAAATAACAAGACATCCCTCTAATAAACTAGACATTCCGCTAAATATTAAGACATCCCTCTAAATAACAAGACATCCCTCCAAATACCAAGACATCCCTCTAAATATTAAGACATCCCTCCAAATAACAAGAAAACCCTTTAAAAAACAAGACATCCCTCTAAATAACAAGACATCCCTCTAAATAACAAGACATCCCTCTAAATATTAAGACATCCCTCCAAATAACAAGACATCCCTCTAAATATTAAGACATCCCTCTAAATAACAAGACATCCCTCTAAATATTAAGACATCCCTTTAAATAACAAGACATCCCTCTAAATAACAAGACATCCCTCTAAATAACAAGACATCCCACTAAATAACAAGACGTCCCTCTAAATAACAAGACATCCCTTTTAAATAACAAGACATTCCTCTAAATAACAAGACATCCCTCTAAATAACAAGACATCCCTCCAAATAAAAAGACATCCCTCTAAATAGCAAGACATCCCTCTAAATAACAAGACATCCCTCCAAATAACAAGATATCCCTCTAAATAACAAGACATTCCTCCAAATAACAAGACTTCCCTCCAAATAAGAAGACATCCTTCTAAATAACAAGACATCCCTCTAAATAACAAGACATCCCTCTAAATACCAAGACATCCCTCCAAATAACAAGACAACCCTTTAAAAAACAAGATATCCCTCTAAATAACAAGACATCCCTCTAAATATTAAGACATCCCTCCAAATAACAAGACATCCCTCTAAATATTAAGACATCCCTCTAAATAACAAGACATCCCTCTAAATATTAAGACATCCCTTTAAATAACAAGACATCTCTCTAAATAACAAGACATCCCTCTAAATAACAAGACATCCCACTAAATAACAAGACATCCCTCTAAATAACAAGACATCCCTTTTAAATAACAAGACATTCCTCTAAATAACAAGACATCCCTCTAAATAACAAGACATCCCTCCAAATAACAAGAAATCCCTCAAAATAGCAAGACATCCCTCTAAATATTAAGACATCCCTTCAAATAACAAGACATCCCTCTAAATAACAAGACATCCCTCTAAATAACAAGACATCCCTCTAAATAAAAAGACATACCTCTAAATAACTAGACATCCCTCCAAATACCAAGACATCCCTCTAAATAACAAGACATCCCTCTAAATAAAAAGACATCCCTCTAAATAACTAGACATCCCTCCAAATACCAAGACATCCCTCTAAATAACAAGACATCCCTCTAAATAACAAGACATACCTCCAAATAACAAGACATCCCTCTAAATTATAAGACATCCCTCTTAATAACAAGCATCCCTCTAAATAACAAGACATCCCTCTAAATAACAAGACATCCCTCCAAATATGAAGACATCCCTTCAAATATGAAGACATCCCTCTAAATAACAAGACATCCCTCTAAATAACAAGACATCTCTCTAAATATTAAGACATCCCTTCAAATAACAAGACATCCCTCTAAATAACAAGACATCCCTCTAAATAACAAGACATCCCTCTAAATAACAAGACATCCCTCTAAATAACAAGACATCCCTCTAAAAAACAAGACATCCCTCCAAATATGAAGACATCCCTTCAAATATGAAGACATCCCTCTAAATAACAAGACATCCCTCTAAATAACAAGACATCTCTCTAAATATTAAGACATCCCTTCAAATAACAAGACATTCCTCTAAATAACAAGACATCCCTCTAAATAACAAGACATCCCTCCAAATAAAAAGACATCCCTCTAAATAGCAAGACATCCCTCTAATAAACAAGACATTCCGCTAAATATTAAGACATCCCTCTAAATAACAAGACATCCCATCTAAATTACAAGACAACCCTCGAAAAAACAAGACATCCCTCCAAATAACAAGACAACCCTCTAAAAAACAAGACATCCCTCTAAATAAAAAGACATCTCTCCAAATAACAAGACATCCCTCTAAATAACAAGACATCCCACTAAAAAACAAGACATCCCTCTAAATATTAAGACATCCCTCTAAATAACAAGACATCCCTCCAAATATTAAGACATCCCTCTAAATAACAAGACATCCCTCTAAATAACAAGACATCCCTCTAATAAACTAGACATTCCGCTAAATATTAAGACATCCCTCTAAATAACAAGACATCCCTCCAAATACCAAGACATCCCTCTAAATATTAAGACATCCCTCCAAATAACAAGAAAACCCTTTAAAAAACAAGACATCCCTCTAAATAACAAGACATCCCTCTAAATAACAAGACATCCCTCTAAATATTAAGACATCCCTCCAAATAACAAGACATCCCTCTAAATATTAAGACATCCCTCTAAATAACAAGACATCCCTCTAAATATTAAGACATCCCTTTAAATAACAAGACATCCCTCTAAATAACAAGACATCCCTCTAAATAACAAGACATCCCACTAAATAACAAGACGTCCCTCTAAATAACAAGACATCCCTTTTAAATAACAAGACATTCCTCTAAATAACAAGACATCCCTCTAAATAACAAGACATCCCTCCAAATAAAAAGACATCCCTCTAAATAGCAAGACATCCCTCTAAATAACAAGACATCCCTCCAAATAACAAGATATCCCTCTAAATAACAAGACATTCCTCCAAATAACAAGACTTCCCTCCAAATAGGAAGACATCCTTCTAAATAACAAGACATCCCTCTAAATAACAAGACATCCCTCTAAATACCAAGACATCCCTCCAAATAACAAGACAACCCTTTAAAAAACAAGATATCCCTCTAAATAACAAGACATCCCTCTAAATAACAAGACATCCCTCTAAATATTAAGACATCCCTTCAAATAACAAGACATCCCTCTAAATATTAAGACATCCCTCTAAATAACAAGACATCCCTCTAAATATTAAGACATCCCTTTAAATATTAAGACATCTCTCTAAATAACAAGACATCCCTCTAAATAACAAGACATCCCTCTAAATATTAAGACATCCCTCCAAATAACAAGACATCCCTCTAAATATTAAGACATCCCTCTAAATAACAAGACATCCCTCTAAATATTAAGACATCCCTTTAAATAACAAGACATCTCTCTAAATAACAAGACATCCCTCTAAATAACAAGACATCCCACTAAATAACAAGACATCCCTCTAAATAACAAGACATCCCTTTTAAATAACAAGACATTCCTCTAAATAACAAGACATCCCTCTAAATAACAAGACATCCCTCCAAATAACAAGAAATCCCTCAAAATAGCAAGACATCCCTCTAAATATTAAGACATCCCTTCAAATAACAAGACATCCCTCTAAATAACAAGACATCCCTCTAAATAACAAGACATCCCTCTAAATAAAAAGACATACCTCTAAATAACTAGACATCCCTCCAAATACCAAGACATCCCTCTAAATAACAAGACATCCCTCTAAATAAAAAGACATCCCTCTAAATAACTAGACATCCCTCCAAATACCAAGACATCCCTCTAAATAACAAGACATCCCTCTAAATAACAAGACATACCTCCAAATAACAAGACATCCCTCTAAATTATAAGACATCCCTCTTAATAACAAGCATCCCTCTAAATAACAAGACATCCCTCTAAATAACAAGACATCCCTCCAAATATGAAGACATCCCTTCAAATATGAAGACATCCCTCTAAATAACAAGACATCCCTCTAAATAACAAGACATCTCTCTAAATATTAAGACATCCCTTCAAATAACAAGACATCCCTCTAAATAACAAGACATCCCTCTAAATAACAAGACATCCCTCTAAATAACAAGACATCCCTCTAAATAACAAGACATCCCTCTAAAAAACAAGACATCCCTCTAAATATTAAGACATCAATCTAAATAACAAGACATCCCTCCAAATAACAAGACAACCCTCTAAAAAACAAAAAAACCCTCTAAATAACAAGACATCCCTCTAAATAACAAGACATCCCACTAAAAAACAAGACATCCCTCTAAATATTAAGACATCCCTCTAAATAACAAGACATCCCTCCAAATATTAAGACATCCCTCTAAATAACAAGACATCCCTCTAAATAACAAGACATCCCTCCAAATAACAAGAAAACCCTTTAAAAAACAAGACAACCCTCTAAATAACAAGACATCCCTCTAAATAACAAGACATCCCTCTAAATATTAAGACATCCCTCCAAATAACAAGACATCCCTCTAAATATTAAGACATCCCTCTAAATAACAAGACATCCCTCTAAATATTAAGACATCCCTTTAAATAACAAGACATCTCTCTAAATAACAAGACATCCCTCTAAATAACAAGACATCCCACTAAATAACAAGACGTCCCTCTAAATAACAAGACATCCCTTTTAAATAACAAGACATTCCTCTAAATAACAAGACATCCCTCTAAATAACAAGACATCCCTCCAAATAAAAAGACATCCCTCTAAATAACAAGACATCCCTCCAAATAACAAGATATCCCTCTAAATAACAAGACATTCCTCCAAATAACAAGACTTCCCTCCAAATAAGAAGATATCCCTCTAAATAACAAGACATCCCTCTAAATAACAAGACATCCCTCTAAATACCAAGACATCCCTCTAAATATTAAGACATCCCTCCAAATAACAAGACAACCCTTTAAAAAACAAGACATCCCTCTAAATAACAAGACATCCCTCTAAATAACAAGACATCCCTCTAAATATTAAGACATCCCTTCAAATAACAAGACATCCCTCTAAATATTAAGACATCCCTCTAAATAACAAGACATCCCTCTAAATATTAAGACATCCCTTTAAATAACAAGACATCTCTCTAAATAACAAGACATCCCTCTAAATAACAAGACATCCCTCTAAATATTAAGACATCCCTCCAAATAACAAGACATCCCTCTAAATATTAAGACATCCCTCTAAATAACAAGATATCCCTCTAAATATTAAGACATCCCTTTAAATAACAAGACATCTCTCTAAATAACAAGACATCCCTCTAAATAACAAGACATCTCACTAAAAAACAAGACATCCCTCTAAATAACAAGACATCCTTTTTAAATAACAAGACATTCCTCTAAATAACAAGACATCCCTCTAAATAACAAGACATCCCTCCAAATAACAAGAAATCCCTCAAAAAAGCAAGACATCCCTCTAAATATTAAGACATCCCTTCAAATAACAAGACATCCCTCTAAATAACAAGACATCCCTCTAAATAACAAGACATCCCTCTAAATAAAAAGACATCCCTCTAAATAACTAGACATCCCTCCAAATACCAAGACATCCCTCTAAATAACAAGACATCCCTCTAAATAAAAAGACATCCCTCTAAATAACTAGACATCCCTCCAAATACCAAGACATCCCTCTAAATAACAAGACATCCCTCTAAATAACAAGTCATACCTCCAAATAACGAAACATCCCTCTAAATTATAAGAAATCCCTCTTAATAACAAGCATCCCTCCAAATAACAAGACATCCCTCTAAATAACAAGACATCCCTCCAAATATGAAGACATCCCTCTAAATAACAAGACATCCCTCTAAATAACAAGACATCCCTCAAAATATAAGACATCTCTCTAAATATTAAGACATCCCTTCAAATAACAAGACATCCCTCTAAATAACAAGACATCCCTCTAAATAACAAGACATCCCTCTAAATAACAAGACATCCCTCTAAATATTAAGACATCCCTTTAAATAACAAGACATCTCTCTAAATAACAAGACATCCCTCTAAATAACAAGACATCCCACTAAATAACAAGACGTCCCTCTAAATAACAAGACATCCCTTTTAAATAACAAGACATTCCTCTAAATAACAAAACATCCCTCTAAATAACAAGACATCCCTCCAAATAAAAAGACATCCCTCTAAATAACAAGACATCCCTCCAAATAACAAGATATCCCTTTAAATAACAAGACATTCCTCCAAATAACAAGACTTCCCTCCAAATAAGAAGATATCCCTCTAAATAACAAGACATCCCTCTAAATAACAAGACATCCCTCTAAATACCAAGACATCCCTCTAAATATTAAGACATCCCTCCAAATAACAAGACAACCCTTTAAAAAACAAGACATCCCTCTAAATAACAAGACATCCCTCTAAATAACAAGACATCCCTCTAAATATTAAGACATCCCTTCAAATAACAAGACATCCCTCTAAATATTAAGACATCCCTCTAAATAACAAGACATCCCTCTAAATATTAAGACATCCCTTTAAATAACAAGACATCTCTCTAAATAACAAGACATCCCTCTAAATAACAAGACATCCCTCTAAATATTAAGACATCCCTCCAAATAACAAGACATCCCTCTAAATATTAAGACATCCCTCTAAATAACAAGACATCCCTCTAAATATTAAGACATCCCTTTAAATAACAAGACATCTCTCTAAATAACAAGACATCCCTCTAAATAACAAGACATCCCACTAAATAACAAGACGTCCCTCTAAATAACAAGACATCCCTTTTAAATAACAAGACATTCCTCTAAATAACAAGACATCCCTCTAAATAACAAGACATCCCTCCAAATAAAAAGACATCCCTCTAAATAACAAGACATCCCTCCAAATAACAAGATATCCCTCTAAATAACAAGACATTCCTCCAAATAACAAGACTTCCCTCCAAATAAGAAGATATCCCTCTAAATAACAAGACATCCCTCTAAATAACAAGACATCCCTCTAAATACCAAGACATCCCTCTAAATATTAAGACATCCCTCCAAATAACAAGACAACCCTTTAAAAAACAAGACATCCCTCTAAATAACAAGACATCCCTCTAAATAACAAGACATCCCTCTAAATATTAAGACATCCCTTCAAATAACAAGACATCCCTCTAAATATTAAGACATCCCTCTAAATAACAAGACATCCCTCTAAATATTAAGACATCCCTTTAAATAACAAGACATCTCTCTAAATAACAAGACATCCCTCTAAATAACAAGACATCCCTCTAAATATTAAGACATCCCTCCAAATAACAAGACATCCCTCTAAATATTAAGACATCCCTCTAAATAACAAGATATCCCTCTAAATATTAAGACATCCCTTTAAATAACAAGACATCTCTCTAAATAACAAGACATCCCTCTAAATAACAAGACATCTCACTAAAAAACAAGACATCCCTCTAAATAACAAGACATCCTTTTTAAATAACAAGACATTCCTCTAAATAACAAGACATCCCTCTAAATAACAAGACATCCCTCCAAATAACAAGAAATCCCTCAAAAAAGCAAGACATCCCTCTAAATATTAAGACATCCCTTCAAATAACAAGACATCCCTCTAAATAACAAGACATCCCTCTAAATAACAAGACATCCCTCTAAATAAAAAGACATCCCTCTAAATAACTAGACATCCCTCCAAATACCAAGACATCCCTCTAAATAACAAGACATCCCTCTAAATAAAAAGACATCCCTCTAAATAACTAGACATCCCTCCAAATACCAAGACATCCCTCTAAATAACAAGACATCCCTCTAAATAACAAGTCATACCTCCAAATAACGAAACATCCCTCTAAATTATAAGAAATCCCTCTTAATAACAAGCATCCCTCCAAATAACAAGACATCCCTCTAAATAACAAGACATCCCTCCAAATATGAAGACATCCCTCTAAATAACAAGACATCCCTCTAAATAACAAGACATCCCTCAAAATATAAGACATCTCTCTAAATATTTAGACATCCCTTCAAATAACAAGACATCCCTCTAAATAACAAGACATCCCTCTAAATAACAAGACATCCCTCTAAATAACAAGACATCCCTCTAAATATTAAGACATCCCTTTAAATAACAAGACATCTCTCTAAATAACAAGACATCCCTCTAAATAACAAGACATCCCACTAAATAACAAGACGTCCCTCTAAATAACAAGACATCCCTTTTAAATAACAAGACATTCCTCTAAATAACAAGACATCCCTCTAAATAACAAGACATCCCTCCAAATAAAAAGACATCCCTCTAAATAACAAGACATCCCTCCAAATAACAAGATATCCCTTTAAATAACAAGACATTCCTCCAAATAACAAGACTTCCCTCCAAATAAGAAGATATCCCTCTAAATAACAAGACATCCCTCTAAATAACAAGACATCCCTCTAAATACCAAGACATCCCTCTAAATATTAAGACATCCCTCCAAATAACAAGACAACCCTTTAAAAAACAAGACATCCCTCTAAATAACAAGACATCCCTCTAAATAACAAGACATCCCTCTAAATATTAAGACATCCCTTCAAATAACAAGACATCCCTCTAAATATTAAGACATCCCTCTAAATAACAAGACATCCCTCTAAATATTAAGACATCCCTTTAAATAACAAGACATCTCTCTAAATAACAAGACATCCCTCTAAATAACAAGACATCCCTCTAAATATTAAGACATCCCTCCAAATAACAAGACATCCCTCTAAATATTAAGACATCCCTCTAAATAACAAGATATCCCTCTAAATATTAAGACATCCCTTTAAATAACAAGACATCTCTCTAAATAACAAGACATCCCTCTAAATAACAAGACATCTCACTAAAAAACAAGACATCCCTCTAAATAACAAGACATCCTTTTTAAATAACAAGACATTCCTCTAAATAACAAGACATCCCTCTAAATAACAAGACATCCCTCCAAATAACAAGAAATCCCTCAAAAAAGCAAGACATCCCTCTAAATATTAAGACATCCCTTCAAATAACAAGACATCCCTCTAAATAACAAGACATCCCTCTAAATAACAAGACATCCCTCTAAATAAAAAGACATCCCTCTAAATAACTAGACATCCCTCCAAATACCAAGACATCCCTCTAAATAACAAGACATCCCTCTAAATAAAAAGACATCCCTCTAAATAACTAGACATCCCTCCAAATACCAAGACATCCCTCTAAATAACAAGACATCCCTCTAAATAACAAGTCATACCTCCAAATAACGAAACATCCCTCTAAATTATAAGAAATCCCTCTTAATAACAAGCATCCCTCCAAATAACAAGACATCCCTCTAAATAACAAGACATCCCTCCAAATATGAAGACATCCCTCTAAATAACAAGACATCCCTCTAAATAACAAGACATCCCTCTAAATAACAAGACATCTCTCTAAATATTAAGACATCCCTTCAAATAACAAGACATCCCTCTAAATAACAAGACATCCCTCTAAATAACAAGACATCCCTCTAAATAACAAGACATCCCTCTAAATAACAAGACATCCCTCTAAAAAACAAGACATCCCTCTAAATATTAAGACATCAATCTAAAAAACAAGACATCCCTCCAAATAACAAGACAACCCTCTAAAAAACAAAAAAACCCTTTAAATAACAAGACATCTCTCTAAAAAACAAGACATCCCTCTAAATATCAAGACATCCCTCTAAATAACAAGACATCCATCTATATAACAAGACATTCCTCTAAATATTAAGACATCCCTCTAAATAACAAGACATACCTGTAAATAACAAGACATCCCTCTAAATAACAAGACATCCCATCTAAATTACAAGACAACCCTCTAAAAAACAAGACATCCCTCCAAATAACAAGACAACCCTCTAAAAAACAAGACATCCCTCTAAATGACAAGACATCCCTCTAAATAACAAGACATCACTCTAAATATTAAGACATCCCTCCAAATAACAAGACAACCCTTTAAAAAACAAGACATCCCTCTAAATAACAAGACATCCCTCTAAATAACAAGACATCCCTCTAAATATTAAGACATCCCTTCAAATAACAAGACATCCCTCTAAATATTAAGACATCCCTCTAAATAACAAGACATCCCTCTAAATATTAAGACATCCCTTTAAATAACAAGACATCTCTCTAAATAACAAGACATCCCTCTAAATAACAAGACATCCCACTAAATAACAAGACATCCCTCTAAATAACAAGACATCCCTTTTAAATAACAAGACATTCCTCTAAATAACAAGACATCCCTCTAAATATTAAGACATCCCTCTAAATAACAAGACATCCCTCCAAATAAAAAGACATCCCTCTAAATAGCAAGACATCCCTCTAATAAACAAGACATTCCGCTAAATATTAAGACATCCCTCTAAATAACAAGACATCCCATCTAAATTACAAGAAAACCCTCTAAAAAACAAGACAACCCTCTAAAAAACAAGACATCCCTCTAAATAAAAAGACATCTTAGACACAAGTGTGTACAAGGTTGTACAAGTGTGTACAAGGTTGTACAAGTGTGTACAAGGGTGTACAAGTTTGTACAAGTGTGTACAAGTTTGTACAAGTGTGTACAAGTTTGTACAAGGTTGTACAAATGTATACAAGGGTGTACAAAAGTGTACAAGGGTGCACAAGTTTGTACAAGGGTGTACAAGTGTGTACAAGCTTGTAGAAGTGTGTACAAGCTTGTACAAGTGTGTACAAGGGTGTACAGGTTTGTACAAGGTTGTACAAGTGTTTACAAGGGAGTACAAGTATGTACAAGAATGTACAAGTTTGTACAAGTGTGTACAAGGTTGTACAAGTGTGTACAAGGTTGTACAAGTGTGTACAAGGTTGAACAAGTGTGTACAAAGGTGTACAAGTGTGTACAAGGTTGTACAAGTGTGTACAAGGGTGTACAAGTGTGTACAAGCTTGTACAAGTGTGTACAAGGGTGTACAGGTTTGTACAAGGTTGTACAAGTGTTTACAAGGGTGTACAAGTATGTACAAGAATGTACAAGTTTGTACAAGTGTGTACAAGTTTGTAAAAGGTTGTACAAGTGTGTACAAGGGTGTATAAGTGTGTACAAGGGTGCACAAGTGTGTACAAGGGTGTACAATCGTGTACAAGCTTGTACAAGTGTGTACAAGGGTGTACAGGTTTGTACAAGGTTGTACAAGTGTGTACAAGGTTGTACAAGTGTGTACAAGGGTGTACAAGTTTGTACAAGTGTGTACAAGTTTGTACAATTGTGTACAAGTTTGTACAAGGTTGTACAAATGTATACAAGGGTGTACAAAAGTGTACAAGGGTGCACAAGTTTGTACAAGGGTGTACAAGTGTGTACAGGCTTGTACAAGTGTGTACAAGCTTGTACAAGTGTGTACAAGGGTGTACAGGTTTGTACAAGGTTGTACAAGTGTTTACAAGGGTGTACAAGTATGCACAAGAATGTACAAGTTTGTACAAGTGTGTACAAGTTTGTAAAAGGTTGTACAAGTGTATACAAGGGTGTACAAGTGTGTACAAGGGTGCACAAGTGTGTACAAGGGTGTACAATCTTGTACAAGCTTGTACAAGTGTGTACAAGGGTGTACAGGTTTGTACAAGGTTGTACAAGTGTGTACAAGGGTGTACAAATGTGTACAAGGATGTAAAAGTTTGTACAAGTGTGTACAAGTTTGTACAAGGTTGTACAAGTAAGTACAAGCATAGATAAAACATACTCCCTTAGTAGATTTTCCATCCTTATGGAACAGCTGAAGCCAATTTTATTGTTAGTTCTGTCCGGTTTTCTGTAGATGTCGTGTTTTGTTTACAATTTGTTTATATTATTTTAGGGTTAGTTTCTCAATATTTGTGTCTCACTGTTTGGTCATATAGCTAGTGGACGAGTTATTGCTTATGATTAGATAGTTTTATTTGGTTAAACGAGGTTTTAAATTACTGAAATAACAAGAAACAAATTGTAAACAAAACACGACATCTACAGAAAACCGGACAGAACTAACAATACAATTAGCTTCAGCTGTTCCATAAGGATAGGAAATCTACTAAGAGATTATGTTTATCTATGGTACAAGTTTGTACAAGAATGTACAAGTGTGTACAAGGTTTTACAACTGTGTAAAAGGTTGTACAAGTGTGTACAAGGTTGTACAAGTGTGTACAAGGTTGTACAAGTGTGTACAAGGTTGTACAAGTGTGTACAAGGTTGTACAAGTGTGTACAAGTTTGTACAAGTGTGTACAAGGTTGTACAAGTGTGTACAAGGTTGTACAAGTGTGTACAAGGTTGTACAAGTGTGTACAAGGTTGTACAAGTGTGTACAAGGTTGTACAAGTGTGTACAAGGTTGTACAAGTGTGTACAAGGGTGCACAAGTGTGTACAAGGGTGTACAATCGTGTACATGCTTGTACAAGTTTTAACAAGGTTGTACAAGTGTGTACAGGGTTGTACAAGTGTGTACAAAGGTGTACAAGTGTGTACAAGGTTGTACAAGTGTGTACAAGGTTGTACAAGTGTGTACATGGTTGTACAAGGTTGTACAATTGTGTACAAGGTTGTACAAGTGTGTACAAGGTTGTACAAGTGTGTACAAGGGTGTACAAGTTTGTACAAGTGTGTACAAGTTTGTACAAGTGTGTACAAGTTTGTACAAGGTTGTACGAATGTATACAAGGGTGTACAAAAGTGTACAAGGGTGCACAAGTTTGTACAAGGGTGTACAAGTGTGTACAATCTTGTACAAGTGTGTACAAGCTTGTACAAGTGTGTACAAGGGTGTACAGGTTTGTACAAGGTTGTACAAGTGTTTACAAGGGTGTACAAAAGAATGTACAAGTTTGTACAAGTGTGTACAAGTTTGTAAAAGGTTGTACAAGTGTGTACAAGGTTGTACAAGTGTGTAAAAGGTTGTATCATAGTGTACAAGGTTGTACAAGTGTGTACAAAGGTGTACAAGTGTGTACAAGGTTGTACAAGTGTGTACAAAGTTGTACAAGTGTGTACATGGTTGTACAAGGTTGTACAATTGTGTACAAGGTTGTACAAGTGTGTACAAGGGTGCACAAGTTTGTACAAGGGTGTACAAGTGTGTACAAGCTTGTACAAGTGTGTACAAGCTTGTACAAGTGTGTACAAGTGTGTACAAGTTTGTACAAGGTTGTACAAGTGTTTACAAGGGTGTACAAGTATGTACAAGAATGTTCAAGTTTGTACAAGTGTGTACAAGTTTGTAAAAGGTTGTACAAGTGTGTACAAGGGTGTACAAGTGTGTACAAGGGTGCACAAGTGTGTACAAGGGTGTACAATCGTGTAAAAGCTTGTACAAGTGTGTACAAGGGTGTACAGGTTTGTACAAGGTTGTACAAGTGTGTACAAGGGTGTACAAATGTGTACAAGGATGTAAAAGTTTGTACAAGTGTGTACAAGTTTGTACAAGGTTGTACAAGTAAGTACAAGTTTGTACAAGAATGTACAAGTGTGTACAAGGTTTTACAATTGTGTAAAAGGTTGTACAAGTGTGTACAAGGTTGTACAAGTGTGTACAAGGTTGTACAAGTGTGTACAAGCTTGTACAAGTGTGTACAAGCTTGTACAAGTGTGTACAAGGTTGTACAAGTGTGTACAAGGTTGTACAAGTGTGTACAAGTTTGTACAAGTGTGTACAAGTTTGTTCAAGTGTGTACAAGTTTGTACAAGGTTGTACAAATGTGTACAAGGGTGTACAAAAGTGTACAAGGGTGCACAAGTTTGTACAAGGGTGTACAAGTGTGTACAAGTTTGTACAAGTGTGTACAAGCTTGTACAAGGGTTTACAGGTTTGTACAAGGTTGTACAAGTGTGTACAAGGGTGTACAAGTATGTACAAGAATGTACAAGTTTGTACAAGTGTGTACAAGGGTGTACAAGTATGTACAAGAATGTACAAGTTTGTACAAGTGTGTACAAGGGTGTACAAATGTGTACAAGGGTGTACAAAAGTGTACAAGGGTGCACAAGTTTGTACAAGGTTGTACAAGTGTGTACAAGGGTGTACAGGGGTTTACAGGTTTGTACAAGGTTGTACAAGTGTGTACAAGGGTGTACAAATGTGTACAAGGATGTAAAAGTTTATACAAGTGTGTACAAGTTTGTACAAGGTTGTTTAAGTGTGTACAATGTTTTACAATTGTGTACAAGGTTGTACAAGTGTGTACAAGGTTGTACAAGTGTGTACAAGGATGTACAAGTGTGTACAAGGTTGTACAAGTGTGTACAAGTTTGTACAAGTGTGTACAAGTTTGTACAAGGTTGTACAAATGTGTACAAGGGTGTACAAAAGTGTACAAGGGTGCACAAGTTTGTACAAGGGTGTACAAGTGTGTACAAGGGTGTACAGGTTTGTACAAGGTTGTACAAGTGTGTACAAGCTTGAACAAGTGTGTACAAGGTTGTACAAGTGTTTACAAGGTTGTACAAGTGTGTACAAGGTAGCACAAGTGTGTACAAGGTTGCACAAGTGTGTACAAGAGTGTAGAATCGTGTACAAGCTTGTACAAGTGTGTACAAGGGTGTACAGGTTTGTACAAGGTTGTACAAGTGTGTACAAGGTTTTACAAGTGTGTACAAGGTTGTACAAGTGTGTACAAGGTTGTACAAGTGTGTACAAGCTTGTACAAGTGTGTACAAGGTTGTACAAGTGTGTACATGGTTGTTCAAGTGTGTACATGTTTGTACAAGTGTGTTTAAGTTTGTACAAGGTTGTACAAATGTGTACAAGGGTGTACAAAAGTGTACAAGGGTGCACAAGTTTGTACAAGGGTGTACAAGTGTGTACAAGCTTGTACAAGTGTGTACAATGGTGTACAGGTTTGTACTAGGTTGTACTAATGTGTACAAGGATGTACAAGTATGTACAAGAATGTACAATTTTGTACAAGTGTGTACAAGTTTGTAAAAGGTTGTACAAGTGTGTACAAGGGTGAACAAGTGTGTACAAGGTTGTACAAGTGTGTACAAGCTTGTACAAGTGTGTACAAGCTTGTACAAGTGTGTACAAGGGTGTACAAGTGTGTACAAGGTTGTACAAGTTTTTACAAGGTTGTACAAGTGTGTACAAGTTTGTACAAGTGTGTACAAGGTTGTAGAAGTGTGTACAAGGTTGTACAAGGTTGTACAATTGTGTACAAGGTTGTACAAGTGTGTACAAGGTTGTACAAGTGTGTACAAGGTTGTACAAGTGTGTACAAGGGTGTACAAGTTTGTACAAGTGTGTACAAGGTTGTACAAGGTTGTACAATTGTGTACAAGGTTGTACAAATGTATACAAGGGTGCACAAGTGTGTACAAGGGTGTACAATCGTGTACAAGCTTGTACAAGTGTGTACAAGGGTGTACAGGTTTGTACAAGGTTGTACAAGTGTGTACAAGGGTGTACAAATGTGTACAAGGATGTAAAAGTTTGTACAAGTGTGTACAAGTTTGTACAAGGTTGTACAAGTAAGTACAAGTTTGTACAAGAATGTACAAGTGTGTACAAGGTTTTACAATTGTGTAAAAGGTTGTACAAGTGTGTACAAGGTTGTACAAGCGTGTACAAGGTTGTACAAGTGTGTACAAGGTTGTACAAGTGTGTACAAGGTTTTACAAGTGTGTACAAGTTTGTTCAAGTGTGTACAAGTTTGTACAAGGTTGTACAAATGTGTAAAAGGGTGTACAAAAGTGTACAAGGGTGCACAAGTTTGTACAAGGGTGTACAAGTGTGTACAAGCTTGTACAAGTGTGTACAAGCTTGTACAAGGGTTTACAGGTTTGTACAAGGTTGTACAAGTGTGTACAAGGGTGTACAAGTATGTACAAGAATGTACAAGTTTGTACAAGTGTGTACAAGGGTGTACAAGTATGTACAAGAATGTACAAGTTTGTACAAGTGTGTACAAGGATGTACAAATGTGTACAAGGATGTAAAAGTTTGTACAAGTGTGTACAAGTTTGTACAAGGTTGTACAAGGTTGTACAAGTGTGTACAAGGTTGTACAAGTGTGTACAAGGTTGTACAAGTGTGTACAAGGTTGTACAAGTGTGTACAAGGTTGTACAAGTGTGTACAAGGGTGCACAAGTGTGTACAAGGGTGTACAATCGTGTACAAGCTTGAACAATCGTGTACATGCTTGTTTCAAGTTTGTACAAGGGTTTACAGGTTTGTACAAGGTTGTACAAGTGTGTACAAGGGTGTACAAGTATGTACAAGAATGTACAAGTTTGTACAAGTGTGTACAAGGGTGTACAAATGTGTACAAGGATGTAAAAGTTTGTACAAGTGTGTACAAGTTTGTACAAGGTTGTACAAGGTTGTACAAGTGTGTACAAGGTTGTACAAGTGTGTACAAGGTTGTACAAGTGTGTACAAGTTTGTACAAGTGTGTACAAGTTTGTACAAGGTTGTACAAATGTGTACAAGGGTGTACAAAAGTGTACAAGGGTGCACAAGTTTGTACAAGGGTGTACAAGTGTGTACAAGGGTACACAGGTTTGTACAAGGTTGTACAAGTGTTTACAAGGTTGTACAAGTGTGTACAAGGTTGCACAAGTGTGTACAAGAGTGTACAATCGTGTACAAGCTTGTACAAGTGTGTACAAGGGTGTAGAGGTTTGTACAAGGTTGTACAAGTGTGTACAAGGTTTTACAATTGTGTACAAGGTTGTACAAGTGTGTACAAGCTTGTACAAGTGTGTACAAGGGTGTACAAGTGTGTACAAGGTTGTACAAGTTTTTACAAGGTTGTACAAGTGTGTACAAGGTTGTACAAGTGTGTACAAGGTTGTACAAGTGTGTACAAGGTTGTACAAGTGTGTACAAGGTTGTATAAGTGTGTACAAGGTTGAAAAAGTGTGTACAAGGTTGTACAAGTGTGTAAAAGGTTGTACAAGTGTGTACACACTTGTACAAACTTTTACATCCTTGTACACATTTGTACACCCTTGTACACACTTGTACAAACTTGTACATTCTTGTACATACTTGTATACCCTTGTACACACTTGTACAACCTTGTACAAACCTGTAAACCCTTGTACAAACTTGAAACAAGCATGTACACGATTGTACAAGCTTGTACACGATTGTACACCCTTGTACACACTTGTGCACCCTTGTACACACTTGTACAACCTTGTACACACTTGTACAACCTTGTACACACTTGTACAACCTTGTACACACTTGTACAACCTTGTACAACCTTGTACAAACTTGTACACACTTGTACAAACTTTTACATCCTTGTACACATTTGTACATCCTTGTACACACTTGTACAAACTTGTACATTCTTGTACATACTTGTACACCCTTGTACACACTTGTACAAACTTGTACATTCTTGTACATACTTGTACACCCTTGTACACACTTGTACAACCTTGTACAAACCTGTAAACCCTTGTACAAGCTTGTACACACTTGTACAAGCTTGTACACACTTGTACACCCTTGTACAAACTTGTGCACCCTTGTACACTTTTGTACACCCTTGTACACATTTGTACAACCTTGTACAAACTTGTACACACTTGAACAAACTTGTACACACTTGTACAACCTTGTACACACTTGTACAACCTTGTACACACTTGTACAACCTTGTACACGCTTGTACAACCTTGTACACACTTGTACAACCTTTTACACAATTGTAAAACCTTGTACACACTTGTACATTCTTGTACAAACTTGTACTTACTTGTACAACCTTGTACAAACTTGTACACACTTGTACAAACTTTTACATCCTTGTACACATTTGTACACCCTTGTAAACACTTGTACAACCTTGTACAAACCTGTACACCCTTGTACACACTTGTACAAGCTTGTACACGATTGTACACCCTTGTACACACTTGTGCACCCTTGTATACATTTGTACAAACTTGTACACAATTGTACAAACTTGTACACAATTGTACAAACTTGTACACACTTGTACAAACTTGTACACCCTTGTACACACTTGTACAACCTTGTACACACTTGTACAAACTTGTACACCCTTGTACACACTTGTACAACCTTGTACACACTTGTACAACCTTGTACACACTTGTACAACCTTGTACACAATTGTACAACCTTGTACAACCTTGTACACACTTGTACAACCTTGTAAAAACTTGTACAACCTTGTACACACTTGTACACCCTTGTACACAATTGTACAAGCTTGTACACACTTGTACAAGCTTGTACACACTTGTACAACCTTGTACACACTTGCTCATCCTTGTACACACTTGTACAACCTTTTACAAACTTGTACACACTTGTACAAAATTGTACATTCTTGTACATACTTGTACATCCTTGTACACATTTGTACAACCTAGTACAAACCTGTACACCATTGTACACACTTGTACAAGCTTGTACACACTTGTACACCCTTGTACAAACTTGTGCACCCTTGTACACGTTTGTACACCCTTGTACACATTTGTACAACCTTGTACAAACTTAAACACACTTGTACATAATGTACACACTTGAACAACCATGTACACACTTGTACAAGCTTGTACACACTTGTACAACCTTGTACACACTTGTACAACCTTGTACACACTTGTACAACCTTGTACACACTTGTACAACCTTGTACACAATTGTAAAACCTTGTACACACTTGTACAACCTTGTACAAACCTGTACACCCTTGTACACACTTGTACAAGCTTGTACACGATTGTACACTCTTGTACACACTTGTGCAACCTTGTACACACTTGTGCAACCTTGTACACACTTGTACAACCTTGTAAACACTTGTACAACCTTGTACACACTTGTTCAAGCTTGTACACACTTGTACAACCTTGTACAAACCTGTACACACTTGTACACACTTGTACACCCTTGTACAAACTTGTGCACCCTTGTACACTTCTTTACACCCTTGTACACATTTGTACAACCTTGTACAAACTTGTACACACTTGTACAAACTTGTACACACTTGTACAACCTTGTACACACTTGTACATCCTTGTACACACTTGTACAACCTTGTACACACTTGTACAACCTTGTACACAATTGTAAAACATTGTACACACTTAAACAACCTTGTACAAACTTGTACACACTTGTATAAACTTTTACATCCTTGTACACATTTGTACACCCTTGTACACACTTGTACAACCTTGTACAAACCTGTAAACCCTTGTACACACTTGTACAAGCTTGTACACGATTGTACAAGCTTGTACACGATTGTACACCCTTGTACACACTTGTGAACCCTTGTACACACTTGTACAACCTTGTACACACTTGTACAACCTTGTACACACTTGTACAACCTTGTACACACTTGTACAACCTTGTACACACTTGTACAACCTTGTACACACTTGTACAACCTTGTACAACCTACTACAAACTTGTACACACTTGTACAAACTTTTACATCCTTGTACACATTTGTACACCCTTGTACACACTTGTACAAACTTGTACATTCTTGTACATACTTGTACACCCTTGTACACACTTGTACAAACTTGTACATTCTTGTACATACTTGTACACCCTTGTACACACTTGTACAACCTTGTACAAACCTGTAAACCCTTGTACAAGCTTGTACACACTTGTACAAACTTGTACACCCTTGTACACTTTTGTACACCCTTGTACACATTTGTACAACCTTGTACAAACTTGTACACACTTGAACAAACTTGTACACACTTGTACAACCTTGTACACACTTGTACAACCTTGTACACACTTGTACAACCTTGTACACACTTGTACAAGCTTGTACACACTTGTACAACCTTGTACACACTTGTACAACCTTGTACACACTTGTACAACCTTTTACACAATTGTAAAACCTTGTACACACTTGTACATTCTTGTACAAACTTGTACTTACTTGTACAACCTTGTACAAACTTGTACACACTTGTACAAACTTTTACATCCTTGTACACATTTGTACACCCTTGTACACACTTGTACAACCTTGTACAAACCTGTACACCCTTGTACACACTTGTACAAGCATGTACACGATTGTACACCCTTGTTCACACTTGTGCACCCTTGTACACACTTGTACACCCTTGTACACACTTGTACAACCTTTTACAAACTTGTACACACTTGTACAAACTTGAACATTCTTGTACATACTTGTACACCCTTGTAAACACTTGTACATTCTTGTACAAACTTGTACTTACTTGTACAACCTTGTACAAACTTGTACACACTTGTACAAACTTTAACATCCTTGTACACATTTGTACACCCTTGTACACACTTGTACAACCTTGTACAAACCTGTACACCCTTGTACACACTTGTACAAGCTTGTACACGATTGTACACCCTTGTACACACTTGTGCACCCTTGTATACATTTGTACAACCTTGTACAAACTTGTACACAATTGTACAAACTTGTACACACTTGTACAAACTTGTACACCCTTGTACACACTTGTACAACCTTGTACACACTTGTACAAACTTGTACACCCTTGTACACACTTGTACAACCTTGTACACACTTGTACAACCTTGTACACACTTGTACAACCTTGTACACAATTGTACAACCTTGTACAACCTTGTACACACTTGTACAACCTTGTACACACTTGTACAACCTTGTACACACTTGTACAACCTTGTAAAAACTTGTACAACCTTGTACACACTTGTACACCCTTGTACACACTTGTACAAGCTTGTACACACTTGTACAAGCTTGTACACACTTGTACAACCTTGTACACACTTGTTCACCCTTGTACACACTTGTACAACCTTTTACAAACTTGTACACACTTGTACAAAATTGTACATTCTTGTACATACTTGTACATCCTTGTACACATTTGTACAACCTAGTACAAACCTGTACACCATTGTACACACTTGTACAAGCTTGTACACACTTGTACACCCTTGTACAAACTTGTGCACCCTTGTACACTTTTGTACACCCTTGTACACATTTGTACAACCTTGTACAAACTTAAACACACTTGTACAAACATGTACACACTTGAACAACCATGTACACACTTGTACAAGCTTGTACACACTTGTACAACCTTGTACACACTTGTACAACCTTGTACACACTTGTACAACCTTGTACACAATTGTAAAACCTTGTACACACTTGTACAACCTTGTACAAACCTGTACACCCTTGTACACACTTGTACAAGCTTGTACACGATTGTACACTCTTGTACACACTTGTGCAACCTTGTACACACTTGTGCAACCTTGTACACACTTGTACAACCTTGTAAACACTTGTACAACCTTGTACACACTTGTTCAAGCTTGTACACACTTGTACAACCTTGTACAAACCTGTACACACTTGTACACACTTGTACACCCTTGTACAAACTTGTGCACCCTTGTACACTTCTTTACACCCTTGTACACATTTGTACAACCTTGTACAAACTTGTACACACTTGTACAAACTTGTACACACTTGTACAACCTTGTACACACTTGTACATCCTTGTACACACTTGTACAACCTTGTACACACTTGTACAACCTTGTACACAATTGTAAAACATTGTACACACTTAAACAACCTTGTACAAACTTGTACACACTTGTATAAACTTTTACATCCTTGTACACATTTGTACACCCTTGTACACACTTGTACAACCTTGTACAAACCTGTAAACCCTTGTACACACTTGTACAAGCTTGTACACGATTGTACAAGCTTGTACACGATTGTACACCCTTGTACACACTTGTGAACCCTTGTACACACTTGTACAACCTTGTACACACTTGTACAACCTTGTACACACTTGTACAACCTTGTACACACTTTTACAACCTTGTACACACTTGTACAACCTTGTACACACTTGTACAACCTTGTACAACCTACTACAAACTTGTACACACTTGTACAAACTTTTACATCCTTGTACACATTTGTACACCCTTGTACACACTTGTACAAACTTGTACATTCTTGTACATACTTGTACACCCTTGTACACACTTGTACAAACTTGTACATTCTTGTACATACTTGTACACCCTTGTACACACTTGTACAACCTTGTACAAACCTGTAAACCCTTGTACAAGCTTGTACACACTTGTACAAACTTGTACACACTTGTACACCCTTGTACAAACTTGTGCACCCTTGTACACTTTTGTACACCCTTGTACACATTTGTACAACCTTGTACAAACTTGTACACACTTGAACAAACTTGTACACACTTTTACAACCTTGTACACACTTGTACAACCTTGTACACACTTGTACAACCTTGTACACACTTGTACAAGCTTGTACACACTTGTACAACCTTGTACACACTTGTACAACCTTGTACACACTTGTACAACCTTTTACACAATTGTAAAACCTTGTACACACTTGTACATTCTTGTACAAACTTGTACTTACTTGTACAACCTTGTACAAACTTGTACACACTTGTACAAACTTTTACATCCTTGTACACATTTGTACACCATTGTACACACTTGTACAACCTTGTACAAACCTGTACACCCTTGTACACACTTGTACAAGCTTGTACACGATTGTACACCCTTGTACACACTTGTGCACCCTTGTACACACTTGTACACCCTTGTACACACTTGTACAACCTTTTACAAACTTGTACACACTTGTACACACTTGTACAACCTTGTACACACTTGTACAACCTTGTACACACTTGTACAACCTTGTACACAATTGTACAACCTTGTACAACCTTGTACACACTTGTACAACCTTGTACACACTTGTACAACCTTGTACACACTTGTACAACCTTGTAAAAACTTGTACAACCTTGTACACACTTGTACACCCTTGTACACACTTGTACAAGCTTGTACACACTTGTACAAGCTTGTACACACTTGTACAACCTTGTACACACTTGTTCACCCTTGTACACACTTGTACAACCTTTTACAAACTTGTACACACTTGTACAAAATTGTACATTCTTGTACATACTTGTACATCCTTGTACACATTTGTACAACCTAGTACAAACCTGTACACCATTGTACACACTTGTACAAGCTTGTACACACTTGTACACCCTTGTACAAACTTGTGCACCCTTGTACACTTTTGTACACCCTTGTACACATTTGTACAACCTTGTACAAACTTAAACACACTTGTACAAACATGTACACACTTGAACAACCATGTACACACTTGTACAAGCTTGTACACACTTGTACAACCTTGTACACACTTGTACAACCTTGTACACACTTGTACAACCTTGTACACAATTGTAAAACCTTGTACACACTTGTACAACCTTGTACAAACCTGTACACCCTTGTACACACTTGTACAAGCTTGTACACGATTGTACACTCTTGTACACACTTGTGCAACCTTGTACACACTTGTGCAACCTTGTACACACTTGTACAACCTTGTAAACACTTGTACAACCTTGTACACACTTGTTCAAGCTTGTACACACTTGTACAACCTTGTACAAACCTGTACACACTTGTACACACTTGTACACCCTTGTACAAACTTGTGCACCCTTGTACACTTCTTTACACCCTTGTACACATTTGTACAACCTTGTACAAACTTGTACACACTTGTACAAACTTGTACACACTTGTACAACCTTGTACACACTTGTACATCCTTGTACACACTTGTACAACCTTGTACACACTTGTACAACCTTGTACACAATTGTAAAACATTGTACACACTTAAACAACCTTGTACAAACTTGTACACACTTGTATAAACTTTTACATCCTTGTACACATTTGTACACCCTTGTACACACTTGTACAACCTTGTACAAACCTGTAAACCCTTGTACACACTTGTACAAGCTTGTACACGATTGTACAAGCTTGTACACGATTGTACACCCTTGTACACACTTGTGAACCCTTGTACACACTTGTACAACCTTGTACACACTTGTACAACCTTGTACACACTTGTACAACCTTGTACACACTTTTACAACCTTGTACACACTTGTACAACCTTGTACACACTTGTACAACCTTGTACAACCTACTACAAACTTGTACACACTTGTACAAACTTTTACATCCTTGTACACATTTGTACACCCTTGTACACACTTGTACAAACTTGTACATTCTTGTACATACTTGTACACCCTTGTACACACTTGTACAAACTTGTACATTCTTGTACATACTTGTACACCCTTGTACACACTTGTACAACCTTGTACAAACCTGTAAACCCTTGTACAAGCTTGTACACACTTGTACAAACTTGTACACACTTGTACACCCTTGTACAAACTTGTGCACCCTTGTACACTTTTGTACACCCTTGTACACATTTGTACAACCTTGTACAAACTTGTACACACTTGAACAAACTTGTACACACTTTTACAACCTTGTACACACTTGTACAACCTTGTACACACTTGTACAACCTTGTACACACTTGTACAAGCTTGTACACACTTGTACAACCTTGTACACACTTGTACAACCTTGTACACACTTGTACAACCTTTTACACAATTGTAAAACCTTGTACACACTTGTACATTCTTGTACAAACTTGTACTTACTTGTACAACCTTGTACAAACTTGTACACACTTGTACAAACTTTTACATCCTTGTACACATTTGTACACCATTGTACACACTTGTACAACCTTGTACAAACCTGTACACCCTTGTACACACTTGTACAAGCTTGTACACGATTGTACACCCTTGTACACACTTGTGCACCCTTGTACACACTTGTACACCCTTGTACACACTTGTACAACCTTTTACAAACTTGTACACACTTGTACAAACTTGAACATTCTTGTACATACTTGTACACCCTTGTAAACACTTGTACAACCTTGTACAAACTTGTACACACTTGTACACACTTGTACAAGCTTGTACACACTTGTACAACCTTGTACACAATTGTACAACCTTGTACAACCTTGTACACACTTGTACAACCTTGTACACACTTGTACAACCTTGTACACACTTGTACAACCTTGTACACACTTGTACAACCTTGTAAAAACTTGTACAACCTTGTACACACTTGTACACCCTTGTACACACTTGTACAAGCTTGTACACACTTGTACAAGCTTGTACACACTTGTACAACCTTGTACACACTTGCTCACCCTTGTACACACTTGTACAACCTTTTACAAACTTGTACACACTTGTACAAAATTGTACATTCTTGTACATACTTGTACATCCTTGTACACATTTGTACAACCTAGTACAAACCTGTACACCATTGTACACACTTGTACAAGCTTGTACACACTTGTACACCCTTGTACAAACTTGTGCACCCTTGTACACGTTTGTACACCCTTGTACACATTTGTACAACCTTGTACAAACTTAAACACACTTGTACAAACATGTACACACTTGAACAACCATGTACACACTTGTACAAGCTTGTACACACTTGTACAACCTTGTACACACTTGTACAACCTTGTACACACTTGTACAACCTTGTACACACTTGTACAACCTTGTACACACTTGTACAACCTTGTACACACTTGTACAACCTTGTACAAACCTGTACACCCTTGTACACACTTGTACAAGCTTGTACACGATTGTACACTCTTGTACACACTTGTGCAACCTTGTACACACTTGTGCAACCTTGTACACACTTGTACAACCTTGTAAACACTTGTACAACCTTGTACACACTTGTTCAAGCTTGTACACACTTGTACAACCTTGTACAAACCTGTACACACTTGTACACACTTGTACACCCTTGTACAAACTTGTGCACCCTTGTACACTTCTTTACACCCTTGTACACATTTGTACATCCTTGTACAAACTTGTACACACTTGTACAAACTTGTACACACTTGTACAACCTTGTACACACTTGTACATCCTTGTACACACTTGTACAACCTTGTACACACTTGTACAACCTTGTACACAATTGTAAAACATTGTACACACTTAAACAACCTTGTACAAACTTGTACACACTTGTATAAACTTTTACATCCTTGTACACATTTGTACACCCTTGTACACACTTGTACAACCTTGTACAAACCTGTAAACCCTTGTACACACTTGTACAAGCTTGTACACGATTGTACAAGCTTGTACACGATTGTACACCCTTGTACACACTTGTGAACCCTTGTACACACTTGTACAACCTTGTACACACTTGTACAACCTTGTACACACTTGTACAACCTTGTACACACTTGTACAACCTTGTACACACTTGTACAACCTTGTACACACTTGTACAACCTTGTACAACCTACTACAAACTTGTACACACTTGTACAAACTTTTACATCCTTGTACACATTTGTACACCCTTGTACACACTTGTACAAACTTGTACATTCTTGTACATACTTGTACACCCTTGTACACACTTGTACAAACTTGTACATTCTTGTACATACTTGTACACCCTTGTACACACTTGTACAACCTTGTACAAACCTGTAAACCCTTGTACAAGCTTGTACACACTTGTACAAACTTGTACACACTTGTACACCCTTGTACAAACTTGTGCACCCTTGTACACTTTTGTACACCCTTGTACACATTTGTACAACCTTGTACAAACTTGTACACACTTGAACAAACTTGTACACACTTGTACAACCTTGTACACACTTGTACAACCTTGTACACACTTGTACAACCTTGTACACACTTGTACAAGCTTGTACACACTTGTACAACCTTGTACACACTTGTACAACCTTGTACACACTTGTACAACCTTTTACACAATTGTAAAACCTTGTACACACTTGTACATTCTTGTACAAACTTGTACTTACTTGTACAACCTTGTACAAACTTGTACACACTTGTACAAACTTTTACATCCTTGTACACATTTGTACACCCTTGTACACACTTGTACAACCTTGTACAAACCTGTACACCCTTGTACACACTTGTACAAGCTTGTACACGATTGTACACCCTTGTACACACTTGTGCACCCTTGTACACACTTGTACACCCTTGTACACACTTGTACAACCTTTTACAAACTTGTACACACTTGTACAAACTTGAACATTCTTGTACATACTTGTACACCCTTGTAAACACTTGTACATTCTTGTACAAACTTGTACTTACTTGTACAACCTTGTACAAACTTGTACACACTTGTACAAACTTTAACATCCTTGTACACATTTGTACACCCTTGTACACACTTGTACAACCTTGTACAAACCTGTACACCCTTGTACACACTTGTACAAGCTTGTACACGATTGTACACCCTTGTACACACTTGTGCACCCTTGTATACATTTGTACAACCTTGTACAAACTTGTACACAATTGTACAAACTTGTACACACTTGTACAAACTTGTACACCCTTGTACACACTTGTACAACCTTGTACACACTTGTACAAACTTGTACACCCTTGTACACACTTGTACAACCTTGTACACACTTGTACAACCTTGTACACACTTGTACAACCTTGTACACAATTGTACAACCTTGTACAACCTTGTACACACTTGTACAACCTTGTACACACTTGTACAACGTTGTACACACTTGTACAACCTTGTAAAAACTTGTACAACCTTGTACACACTTGTACACCCTTGTACACACTTGTACAAGCTTGTACACACTTGTACAAGCTTGTACACACTTGTACAACCTTGTACACACTTGTTCACCCTTGTACACACTTGTACAACCTTTTACAAACTTGTACACACTTGTACAAAATTGTACATTCTTGTACATACTTGTACATCCTTGTACACATTTGTACAACCTAGTACAAACCTGTACACCATTGTACACACTTGTACAAGCTTGTACACACTTGTACACCCTTGTACAAACTTGTGCACCCTTGTACACTTTTGTACACCCTTGTACACATTTGTACAACCTTGTACAAACTTAAACACACTTGTACAAACATGTACACACTTGAACAACCATGTACACACTTGTACAAGCTTGTACACACTTGTACAACCTTGTACACACTTGTACAACCTTGTACACACTTGTACAACCTTGTACACAATTGTAAAACCTTGTACACACTTGTACAACCTTGTACAAACCTGTACACCCTTGTACACACTTGTACAAGCTTGTACACGATTGTACACTCTTGTACACACTTGTGCAACCTTGTACACACTTGTGCAACCTTGTACACACTTGTACAACCTTGTAAACACTTGTACAACCTTGTACACACTTGTTCAAGCTTGTACACACTTGTACAACCTTGTACAAACCTGTACACACTTGTACACACTTGTACACCCTTGTACAAACTTGTGCACCCTTGTACACTTCTTTACACCCTTGTACACATTTGTACAACCTTGTACAAACTTGTACACACTTGTACAACCTTGTACACACTTGTACAACCTTGTACACAATTGTAAAACATTGTACACACTTAAACAACCTTGTACAAACTTGTACACACTTGTATAAACTTTTACATCCTTGTACACATTTGTACACCCTTGTACACACTTGTACAACCTTGTACAAACCTGTAAACCCTTGTACACACTTGTACAAGCTTGTACACGATTGTACAAGCTTGTACACGATTGTACACCCTTGTACACACTTGTGAACCCTTGTACACACTTGTACAACCTTGTACACACTTGTACAACCTTGTACACACTTGTACAACCTTGTACACACTTGTACAACCTTGTACACACTTGTACAACCTTGTACACACTTGTACAACCTTGTACACACTTGTACAACCTTGTACAACCTACTACAAACTTGTACACACTTGTACAAACTTTTACATCCTTGTACACATTTGTACACCCTTGTACACACTTGTACAAACTTGTACATTCTTGTACATACTTGTACACCCTTGTACACACTTGTACAAACTTGTACATTCTTGTACATACTTGTACACCCTTGTACACACTTGTACAACCTTGTACAAACCTGTAAACCCTTGTACAAGCTTGTACACACTTGTACAAACTTGTACACACTTGTACACCCTTGTACAAACTTGTGCACCCTTGTACACTTTTGTACACCCTTGTACACATTTGTACAACCTTGTACAAACTTGTACACACTTGAACAAACTTGTACACACTTTTACAACCTTGTACACACTTGTACAACCTTGTACACACTTGTACAACCTTGTACACACTTGTACAAGCTTGTACACACTTGTACAACCTTGTACACACTTGTACAACCTTGTACACACTTGTACAACCTTTTACACAATTGTAAAACCTTGTACACACTTGTACATTCTTGTACAAACTTGTACTTACTTGTACAACCTTGTACAAACTTGTACACACTTGTACAAACTTTTACATCCTTGTACACATTTGTACACCCTTGTACACACTTGTACAACCTTGTACAAACCTGTACACCCTTGTACACACTTGTACAAGCTTGTACACGATTGTACACCCTTGTACACACTTGTGCACCCTTGTACACACTTGTACACCCTTGTACACACTTGTACAACCTTTTACAAACTTGTACACACTTGTACAAACTTGAACATTCTTGTACATACTTGTACACCCTTGTAAACACTTGTACAACCTTGTACAAACTTGTACACACTTGTACACACTTGTACAAGCTTGTACACACTTGTACAACCTTGTACACAATTGTACAACCTTGTACAACCTTGTACACACTTGTACAACCTTGTACACACTTGTACAACCTTGTACACACTTGTACAACCTTGTACACACTTGTACAACCTTGTAAAAACTTGTACAACCTTGTACACACTTGTACACCCTTGTACACACTTGTACAAGCTTGTACACACTTGTACAAGCTTGTACACACTTGTACAACCTTGTACACACTTGCTCACCCTTGTACACACTTGTACAACCTTTTACAAACTTGTACACACTTGTACAAAATTGTACATTCTTGTACATACTTGTACATCCTTGTACACATTTGTACAACCTAGTACAAACCTGTACACCATTGTACACACTTGTACAAGCTTGTACACACTTGTACACCCTTGTACAAACTTGTGCACCCTTGTACACGTTTGTACACCCTTGTACACATTTGTACAACCTTGTACAAACTTAAACACACTTACACAAACATGTACACACTTGAACAACCATGTACACACTTGTACAAGCTTGTACACACTTGTACAACCTTGTACACACTTGTACAACCTTGTACACACTTGTACAACCTTGTACACACTTGTACAACCTTGTACACAATTGTAAAACCTTGTACACACTTGTACAACCTTGTACAAACCTGTACACCCTTGTACACACTTGTACAAGCTTGTACACGATTGTACACTCTTGTACACACTTGTGCAACCTTGTACACACTTGTGCAACCTTGTACACACTTGTACAACCTTGTAAACACTTGTACAACCTTGTACACACTTGTTCAAGCTTGTACACACTTGTACAACCTTGTACAAACCTGTACACACTTGTACACACTTGTACACCCTTGTACAAACTTGTGCACCCTTGTACACTTCTTTACACCCTTGTACACATTTGTACATCCTTGTACAAACTTGTACACACTTGTACAAACTTGTACACACTTGTACAACCTTGTACACACTTGTACATCCTTGTACACACTTGTACAACCTTGTACACACTTGTACAACCTTGTACACAATTGTAAAACATTGTACACACTTAAACAACCTTGTACAAACTTGTACACACTTGTATAAACTTTTACATCCTTGTACACATTTGTACACCCTTGTACACACTTGTACAACCTTGTACAAACCTGTAAACCCTTGTACACACTTGTACAAGCTTGTACACGATTGTACAAGCTTGTACACGATTGTACACCCTTGTACACACTTGTGAACCCTTGTACACACTTGTACAACCTTGTACACACTTGTACAACCTTGTACACACTTGTACAACCTTGTACACACTTGTACAACCTTGTACACACTTGTACAACCTTGTACACACTTGTACAACCTTGTACAACCTACTACAAACTTGTACACACTTGTACAAACTTTTACATCCTTGTACACATTTGTACACCCTTGTACACACTTGTACAAACTTGTACATTCTTGTACATACTTGTACACCCTTGTACACACTTGTACAAACTTGTACATTCTTGTACATACTTGTACACCCTTGTACACACTTGTACAACCTTGTACAAACCTGTAAACCCTTGTACAAGCTTGTACACACTTGTACAAACTTGTACACACTTGTACACCCTTGTACAAACTTGTGCACCCTTGTACACTTTTGTACACCCTTGTACACATTTGTACAACCTTGTACAAACTTGTACACACTTGAACAAACTTGTACACACTTTTACAACCTTGTACACACTTGTACAACCTTGTACACACTTGTACAACCTTGTACACACTTGTACAAGCTTGTACACACTTGTACAACCTTGTACACACTTGTACAACCTTGTACACACTTGTACAACCTTTTACACAATTGTAAAACCTTGTACACACTTGTACATTCTTGTACAAACTTGTACTTACTTGTACAACCTTGTACAAACTTGTACACACTTGTACAAACTTTTACATCCTTGTACACATTTGTACACCCTTGTACACACTTGTACAACCTTGTACAAACCTGTACACCCTTGTACACACTTGTACAAGCTTGTACACGATTGTACACCCTTGTACACACTTGTGCACCCTTGTACACACTTGTACACCCTTGTACACACTTGTACAACCTTTTACAAACTTGTACACACTTGTACAAACTTGAACATTCTTGTACATACTTGTACACCCTTGTAAACACTTGTACAACCTTGTACAAACTTGTACACACTTGTACACACTTGTACAAGCTTGTACACACTTGTACAAGCTTGTACACACTTGTACACCCTTGTACAAACTTGTGCACCCTTGTACACACTTGTACAACCTTGTACACAATTGTACAACCTTGTACAACCATGTACACACTTGTACAACTTTGTACACACTTGTACAACCTTGTACACACTTGTACACCTTTGTACACACTTGTACAGCCTTGTACACTATGATACAACCTTGTACACACTTGTACAACCTTGTACACACTTGTACAACCTTTTACAAACTTGTACACACTTGTACAAACTTGTACATTCTTTTGTACATTCTTGTAAACACTTGTACAACCTTGTACAAACCTGTACACCCTTGTACACACTTGTACAAGCTTGTACACACTTGTACAAGCTTGTACACACTTGTACACCCTTGTACAAACTTGTGCACCCTTGTACACTTTTGTACACCCTTGTATACATTGGTACAACCTTGTACAAACTTGTACACACTTGTACAAACTTGCACACACTTGTACAAACTTGTACACCCTTGTACAAACTTGTACAACCTTGTACACACTTGTACAACCTTGTACACAATTGTACAACCTTGTACAACCATGTACACACTTGTACAACCTTGTACACACTTGTACAACCTTGTACACACTTGTACACCTTTGTACACACTTATACAACCTTGTACACACTTGTACAACCTTGTACACACTTGTACAACCTTGTACACGTTTGTACAACCTTGTACACACTTGTACAACCTTGTACACACTTGTACAACCTTGTAAAAGATTGTACAAGCATGTACACGATTGTACACCCTTGTACACACTTGTGCACCCTTGTACACACTTGTGCACCCTTGTACACACTTGTACAACCTTGTACACACTTGTACAACCTTGTACACACTTGTACAACCTTGTACACACTTGTACAACCTTGTACACACTTGTACAAACTTGTACACACTTGTACAACCTTGTACACACTTGTACAACCTTGTACACACTTGTACAACCTTGTACACACTTGTACAACCTTGTACACACTTGTACAACCTTTTACACAATTGTAAAACCTTGTACACACTTGTACATTCTTGTACAAACTTGTACTTACTTGTACAACCTTGTACAAACTTGTAAACACTTGTACAAACTTTTACATCCTTGTACACATTTGTACACCCTTGTACACACTTGTACAACCTTGTACAAACCTGTACACCCTTGTACACACTTGTACAAGCTTGTACAAGATTGTACACCCTTGTACACACTTGTGCACCCTTGTACACACTTGTACACCCTTGTATACACTTGTACAACCTTTTACAAACTTGTACACACTTGTACAAACTTGTACATTCTTGTGCATACTTGTACACCCTTGTAAACACTTGTACAACCTTGTACAAACCTGTACACCCTTGTACACACTTGTACAAGCTTGTACACACTTGTACAAGCTTGTACACACTTGTACACCCTTGTACAAACTTGTGCACCCTTGTACACTTTTGTACACCCTTGTATACATTTGTACAACCTTGTACAAACTTGTACACAATTGTACAAACTTGTACACACTTGTACAAACTTGTACACCCTTGTACACACTTGTACAACCTTGTACACACTTGTACAACCTTGTACAAACCTGTACACCCTTGTACACACTTGTACAAGCTTGTACACGATTGTACACCCTTGTACACACTTGTGCACCCTTGTACACACTTGTACACCCTTGTACACACTTGTACAACCTTTTACAAACTTGTACACACTTGTACAAACTTGTACATTCTTGTACATACTTGTACACCCTTGTAAACACTTGTACAACCTTGTACACAATTGTACAACCTTGTACAACCTTGTACACACTTGTACAACCTTGTACACACTTTGTACAACCTTGTACACACTTGTACAACCTTGTACACACTTGTACACCTTTGTACACACTTGTTCAACATTGTACACACTTGTACAACCTTGTACACACTTGTACAACCTTGTACACACTTGTACAACCTTGTACACACTTGTACACACTTGTACAAACTTGTACATTCTTGTACATACTTGTACTCCCTTGTAAACACTTGTACAACCTTGTACAAACCTGTACACCCTTGTACACACTTGTACAAGCTTGTACACACTTCTACAAGCTTGTACACACTTGTACACCCTTGTACAAACTTGTGCACCCTTGTACACTTTTGTACACCCTTGTATACATTTGTACAACCTTGTACAAACTTGTACACACTTGTACAAACTTGTACACACTTGTACAAACTTGTACACCCTTGTACACACTTGTACAACCTTGTACACACTTGTACAACCTTGTACACACTTGTGTCTAAGATGTCTTTTTATTTAGAGGGATGTCTTGTTTTTTAGAGGGTTGTCTTTTTTTTTAGAGGGTTTTCTTGTAATTTAGATGGGATGTCTTGTTATTTAGAGGGATGTCTTAATATTTAGCGGAATGTCTTGTTTATTAGAGGGATGTCTTGCTATTTAGAGGGATGTCTTTTTATTTGGAGGGATGTCTTGTTATTTAGAGGGATGTCTTAATATTTAGAGGGATGTCTTGTTATTTAGAGGAATGTCTTGTTATTTAAAAGGGATGTCTTGTTATTTAGAGATGTGTCTTGTTATTTAGTGAGATGTCTTGTTATTTAGAGGGATGTCTTGTTATTTAGAGAGATGTCTTGTTATTTAAAGGGATGTCTTAATATTTAGAGGGATGTCTTGTTATTTAGAGGGATGTCTTAATATTTAGAGGGATGTCTTGTTATTTGAAGGGATGTCTTAATATTTAGAGGGATGTCTTGTTATTTAGAGGGATGTCTTGTTATTTAGAGGGATGTCTTGTTTTTTAAAGTGTTGTCTTGTTATTTGGAGGGATGTCTTAATATTTAGAGTGATGTCTTGTTATTTAGAGGAATGTCTTGTTATTTAGAGGGATGTCTTGTTTTTTAGAGGGTTGTCTTGTAATTTAGATGGGATGTCTTGTTATTTAGAGGGATGTCTTGTTATTTACAGGTATGTCTTGTTATTTAGAGGGATGTCTTAATATTTAGAGGAATGTCTTGTTATATAGATGGATGTCTTGTTATTTAGAGGGATGTCTTGATATTTAGAGGGATGTCTTGTTTTTTAGAGAGATGTCTTGTTATTTAAAGGGTTTTTTTGTTTTTTAGAGGGTTGTCTTGTTATTTGGAGGGATGTCTTGTTATTTAGATTGATGTCTTAATATTTAGAGGGATGTCTTGTTTTTTAGAGGGATGTCTTGTTATTTAGAGGGATGTCTTGTTATTTAGAGGGATGTCTTGTTATTTAGAGGGATGTCTTGTTATTTAGAGGGATGTCTTGTTATTTGAAGGGATGTCTTAATATTTAGAGAGATGTCTTGTTATTTAGAGGGATGTCTTGTTATTTAGAGGGATGTCTTGTTATTTAGAGGGATGTCTTCATATTTGGAGGGATGTCTTGTTATTTAGAGGGATGTCTTGTTATTTGGAGGGATGCTTGTTATTAAGAGGGATGTCTTATAATTTAGAGGGATGTTTCGTTATTTGGAGGTATGTCTTGTTATTTAGAGGGATGTCTTGTTATTTAGAGGGATGTCTTGGTATTTGGAGGGATGTCTAGTTATTTAGAGGGATGTCTTTTTATTTAGAGGGATGTCTTGTTATTTAGAGGGATGTCTTGTTATTTAGAGGGATGTCTTGTTATTTGAAGGGATGTCTTAATATTTAGAGGGATGTCTTGCTTTTTTGAGGGATTTCTTGTTATTTGGAGGGATGTCTTGTTATTTAGAGGGATGTCTTGTTATTTAGAGGAATGTCTTGTTATTTAAAAGGGATGTCTTGTTATTTAGAGGGATGTCTTGTTTTTTAGTGAGATGTCTTGTTATTTAGAGGGATGTTTTGTTATTTAGAGAGATGTCTTGTTATTTAAAGGGATGTCTTAATATTTAGAGGGATGTTTTGTTATTTAGAGGGATGTCTTAATATTTAGAGGGATGTCTTGTTATTTGGAGGGATGTCTTAATATTTAGAGGGATGTCTTGTTATTTAGAGGGATGTCTTGTTATTTAGAGAGATGTCTTGTTATTTAAAAGGATGTCTTAAATTTAGAGGGATGTCTTGTTATTTAGAGGGATGTCTTAATATTTAGAGGGATGTCTTGTTATTTGAAGGGATGTCTTAATATTTAGAGGGATGTCTTGTTATTTAGAGGGATGTCTTGTTATTTAGAGGGATGTCTTGTTTTTTAAAGGGTTGTCTTGTTATTTGGAGGGATGTCTTAATATTTAGATGGATGTCTTGGTATTTAGAGGGATGTCTTGTTATTTACAGGGATGTCTTGTTATTTAGAGGGATGTCTTCTTATTTGGAGGGAAGTCTTGTTATTTGGAGGAATGTCTTGTTATTTAGAGGGATATCTTGTTATTTGGAGGGATGTCTTGTTATTTAGAGGGATGTCTTGCTATTTAGAGGGATGTCTTTTTATTTGGAGGGATGTCTTGTTATTTAGAGGGATGTCTTGTTATTTAGAGGAATGTCTTGTTATTTAAAAGGGATGTCTTGTTATTTAGAGGGACGTCTTGTTATTTAGTGGGATGTCTTGTTATTTAGAGGGATGTCTTGTTATTTAGAGAGATGTCTTGTTATTTAAAGGGATGTCTTAATATTTAGAGGGATGTCTTGTTATTTAGAGGGATGTCTTAATATTTAGAGGGATGTCTTGTTATTTGGAGGGATGTCTTAATATTTAGAGGGATGTCTTGTTATTTAGAGGGATGTCTTGTTATTTAGAGGAATCCTTGTTTTTTAGAGGGTTGTCTTGTAATTTAGATGGGATGTCTTGTTATTTAGAGGGATGTCTTGTTATTTGGAGAGATGTCTTTTTATTTAGAGGGATGTCTTGTTTTTTTAGAGGGTTGTCTTGTAATTTGGAGGGATGTCTTGTTTTTTAGAGGGTTGTCTTGTAATTTAGATGGGATGTCTTGTTATTTAGAGGGATGTCTTAATATTTAGCGGAATGTCTTGTTTATTAGAGGGATGTCTTGCTATTTAGAGGGATGTCTTTTTATTTGGAGGGATGTCTTGTTATATAGAGGGATGTCTTGTTATTTAGAGGAATGTCTTGTTATTTAAAAGGGATGTCTTGTTATTTAGAGGGATGTCTTGTTATTTAGTGAGATGTCTTGTTATTTAGAGGGATGTCTTGTTATTTAGAGAGATGTCTTGTTATTTAAAGGGATGTCTTAATATTTAGAGGGATGTCTTGTTATTTAGAGGGATGTCTTAATATTTAGAGGGATGTCTTGTTATTTGAAGGGATGTCTTAATATTTAGAGGGATGTCTTGTTATTTAGAGGGATGTCTTGTTATTTAGAGGGATGTCTTGTTTTTTAAAGTGTTGTCTTGTTATTTGGAGGGATGTCTTAATATTTAGAGTGATGTCTTGTTATTTAGAGGAATGTCTTGTTATTTAGAGGGATGTCTTGTTTTTTAGAGGGTTGTCTTGTAATTTAGATGGGATGTCTTGTTATTTAGAGGGATGTCTTGTTATTTACAGGTATGTCTTGTTATTTAGAGGGATGTCTTAATATTTAGAGGAATGTCTTGTTATATAGATGGATGTCTTGTTATTTAGAGGGATGTCTTGATATTTAGAGGGATGTCTTGTTTTTTAGAGAGATGTCTTGTTATTTAAAGGGTTTTTTTGTTTTTTAGAGGGTTGTCTTGTTATTTGGAGGGATGTCTTGTTATTTAGATTGATGTCTTAATATTTAGAGGGATGTCTTGTTTTTTAGAGGGATGTCTTGTTATTTAGAGGGATGTCTTGTTATTTAGAGGGATGTCTTGTTATTTAGAGGGATGTCTTGTTATTTAGAGGGATGTCTTGTTATTTGAAGGGATGTCTTAATATTTAGAGAGATGTCTTGTTATTTAGAGGGATGTCTTGTTATTTAGAGGGATGTCTTGTTATTTAGAGGGATGTCTTCATATTTGGAGGGATGTCTTGTTATTTAGAGGGATGTCTTGTTATTTGGAGGGATGCTTGTTATTAAGAGGGATGTCTTATAATTTAGAGGGATGTTTCGTTATTTGGAGGTATGTCTTGTTATTTAGAGGGATGTCTTGTTATTTAGAGGGATGTCTTGGTATTTGGAGGGATGTCTAGTTATTTAGAGGGATGTCTTTTTATTTAGAGGGATGTCTTGTTATTTAGAGGGATGTCTTGTTATTTAGAGGGATGTCTTGTTATTTGAAGGGATGTCTTAATATTTAGAGGGATGTCTTGCTTTTTTGAGGGATTTCTTGTTATTTGGAGGGATGTCTTGTTATTTAGAGGGATGTCTTGTTATTTAGAGGGATGTCTTCATATTTGGAGGGATGTCTTGTTATTTAGAGGGATGTCTTGTTATTTGGAGGGATGCTTGTTATTAAGAGGGATGTCTTATAATTTAGAGGGATGTTTCGTTATTTGGAGGTATGTCTTGTTATTTAGAGGGATGTCTTGTTATTTAGAGGGATGTCTTGGTATTTGGAGGGATGTCTAGTTATTTAGAGGGATGTCTTTTTATTTAGAGGGATGTCTTGTTATTTAGAGGGATGTCTTGTTATTTAGAGGGATGTCTTGTTATTTGAAGGGATGTCTTAATATTTAGAGGGATGTCTTGCTTTTTTGAGGGATTTCTTGTTATTTGGAGGGATGTCTTGTTATTTAGAGGGATGTCTTGTTATTTAGAGGAATGTCTTGTTATTTAAAAGGGATGTCTTGTTATTTAGAGGGATGTCTTGTTTTTTAGTGAGATGTCTTGTTATTTAGAGGGATGTTTTGTTATTTAGAGAGATGTCTTGTTATTTAAAGGGATGTCTTAATATTTAGAGGGATGTTTTGTTATTTAGAGGGATGTCTTAATATTTAGAGGGATGTCTTGTTATTTGGAGGGATGTCTTAATATTTAGAGGGATGTCTTGTTATTTAGAGGGATGTCTTGTTATTTAGAGAGATGTCTTGTTATTTAAAAGGATGTCTTAAATTTAGAGGGATGTCTTGTTATTTAGAGGGATGTCTTAATATTTAGAGGGATGTCTTGTTATTTGAAGGGATGTCTTAATATTTAGAGGGATGTCTTGTTATTTAGAGGGATGTCTTGTTATTTAGAGGGATGTCTTGTTTTTTAAAGGGTTGTCTTGTTATTTGGAGGGATGTCTTAATATTTAGATGGATGTCTTGGTATTTAGAGGGATGTCTTGTTATTTACAGGGATGTCTTGTTATTTAGAGGGATGTCTTCTTATTTGGAGGGAAGTCTTGTTATTTGGAGGAATGTCTTGTTATTTAGAGGGATATCTTGTTATTTGGAGGGATGTCTTGTTATTTAGAGGGATGTCTTGCTATTTAGAGGGATGTCTTTTTATTTGGAGGGATGTCTTGTTATTTAGAGGGATGTCTTGTTATTTAGAGGAATGTCTTGTTATTTAAAAGGGATGTCTTGTTATTTAGAGGGACGTCTTGTTATTTAGTGGGATGTCTTGTTATTTAGAGGGATGTCTTGTTATTTAGAGAGATGTCTTGTTATTTAAAGGGATGTCTTAATATTTAGAGGGATGTCTTGTTATTTAGAGGGATGTCTTAATATTTAGAGGGATGTCTTGTTATTTGGAGGGATGTCTTAATATTTAGAGGGATGTCTTGTTATTTAGAGGGATGTCTTGTTATTTAGAGGAATCCTTGTTTTTTAGAGGGTTGTCTTGTAATTTAGATGGGATGTCTTGTTATTTAGAGGGATGTCTTGTTATTTGGAGAGATGTCTTTTTATTTAGAGGGATGTCTTGTTTTTTTAGAGGGTTGTCTTGTAATTTGGAGGGATGTCTTGTTTTTTAGAGGGTTGTCTTGTAATTTAGATGGGATGTCTTGTTATTTAGAGGGATGTCTTAATATTTAGCGGAATGTCTTGTTTATTAGAGGGATGTCTTGCTATTTAGAGGGATGTCTTTTTATTTGGAGGGATGTCTTGTTATATAGAGGGATGTCTTGTTATTTAGAGGAATGTCTTGTTATTTAAAAGGGATGTCTTGTTATTTAGAGGGATGTCTTGTTATTTAGTGAGATGTCTTGTTATTTAGAGGGATGTCTTGTTATTTAGAGAGATGTCTTGTTATTTAAAGGGATGTCTTAATATTTGGAGGGATGTCTTGTTATTTAGAGGGATGTCTTAATATTTAGAGGGATGTCTTGTTATTTGAAGGGATGTCTTAATATTTAGAGGGATGTCTTGTTATTTAGAGGGATGTCTTGTTATTTAGAGGGATGTCTTGTTTTTTAAAGTGTTGTCTTGTTATTTGGAGGGATGTCTTAATATTTAGAGTGATGTCTTGTTATTTAGAGGAATGTCTTGTTATTTAGAGGGATGTCTTGTTTTTTAGAGGGTTGTCTTGTAATTTAGATGGGATGTCTTGTTATTTAGAGGGATGTCTTGTTATTTACAGGTATGTCTTGTTATTTAGAGGGATGTCTTAATATTTAGAGGAATGTCTTGTTATATAGATGGATGTCTTGTTATTTAGAGGGATGTCTTGATATTTAGAGGGATGTCTTGTTTTTTAGAGAGATGTCTTGTTATTTAAAGGGTTTTTTTGTTTTTTTGAGGGTTGTCTTGTTATTTGGAGGGATGTCTTGTTATTTAGATTGATGTCTTAATATTTAGAGGGATGTCTTGTTTTTTAGAGGGATGTCTTGTTATTTAGAGGGATGTCTTGTTATTTAGAGGGATGTCTTGTTATTTAGAGGGATGTCTTGTTATTTAGAGGGATGTCTTGTTATTTGAAGGGATGTCTTAATATTTAGAGAGATGTCTTGTTATTTAGAGGGATGTCTTGTTATTTAGAGGGATGTCTTGTTATTTAGAGGGATGTCTTCATATTTGGAGGGATGTCTTGTTATTTAGAGGGATGTCTTGTTATTTGGAGGGATGCTTGTTATTAAGAGGGATGTCTTATAATTTAGAGGGATGTTTCGTTATTTGGAGGTATGTCTTGTTATTTAGAGGGATGTCTTGTTATTTAGAGGGATGTCTTGGTATTTGGAGGGATGTCTAGTTATTTAGAGGGATGTCTTTTTATTTAGAGGGATGTCTTGTTATTTAGAGGGATGTCTTGTTATTTAGAGGGATGTCTTGTTATTTGAAGGGATGTCTTAATATTTAGAGGGATGTCTTGCTTTTTTGAGGGATTTCTTGTTATTTGGAGGGATGTCTTGTTATTTAGAGGGATGTCTTGTTATTTAGAGGAATGTCTTGTTATTTAAAAGGGATGTCTTGTTATTTAGAGGGATGTCTTGTTTTTTAGTGAGATGTCTTGTTATTTAGAGGGATGTCTTGTTATTTAGAGAGATGTCTTGTTATTTAAAGGGATGTCTTAATATTTAGAGGGATGTTTTGTTATTTAGAGGGATGTCTTAATATTTAGAGGGATGTCTTGTTATTTGGAGGGATGTCTTAATATTTAGAGGGATGTCTTGTTATTTAGAGGGATGTCTTGTTATTTAGAGAGATGTCTTGTTATTTAAAGGGATGTCTTAAATTTAGAGGGATGTCTTGTTATTTAGAGGGATGTCTTAATATTTAGAGGGATGTCTTGTTATTTGAAGGGATGTCTTAATATTTAGAGGGATGTCTTGTTATTTAGAGGGATGTCTTGTTATTTAGAGGGATGTCTTGTTTTTTAAAGGGTTGTCTTGTTATTTGGAGGGATGTCTTAATATTTAGATGGATGTCTTGGTATTTAGAGGGATGTCTTGTTATTTACAGGGATGTCTTGTTATTTAGAGGGATGTCTTCTTATTTGGAGGGAAGTCTTGTTATTTGGAGGAATGTCTTGTTATTTAGAGGGATATCTTGTTATTTGGAGGGATGTCTTGTTATTTAGAGGGATGTCTTGCTATTTAGAGGGATGTCTTTTTATTTGGAGGGATGTCTTGTTATTTAGAGGGATGTCTTGTTATTTAGAGGAATGTCTTGTTATTTAAAAGGGATGTCTTGTTATTTAGAGGGACGTCTTGTTATTTAGTGGGATGTCTTGTTATTTAGAGGGATGTCTTGTTATTTAGAGAGATGTCTTGTTATTTAAAGGGATGTCTTAATATTTAGAGGGATGTCTTGTTATTTAGAGGGATGTCTTAATATTTAGAGGGATGTCTTGTTATTTGGAGGGATGTCTTAATATTTAGAGGGATGTCTTGTTATTTAGAGGGATGTCTTGTTATTTAGAGGAATCCTTGTTTTTTAGAGGGTTGTCTTGTAATTTAGATGGGATGTCTTGTTATTTAGAGGGATGTCTTGTTATTTGGAGAGATGTCTTTTTATTTAGAGGGATGTCTTGTTTTTTTAGAGGGTTGTCTTGTTATTTGGAGGGATGTCTTGTTTTTTAGAGGGTTGTCTTGTAATTTAGATGGGATGTCTTGTTATTTAGAGGGATGTCTTAATATTTAGCGGAATGTCTTGTTTATTAGAGGGATGTCTTGCTATTTAGAGGGATGTCTTTTTATTTGGAGGGATGTCTTGTTATATAGAGGGATGTCTTGTTATTTAGAGGAATGTCTTGTTATTTAAAAGGGATGTCTTGTTATTTAGAGGGATGTCTTGTTATTTAGTGGGATGTCTTGTTATTTAGAGGGATGTCTTGTTATTTAGAGAGATGTCTTGTTATTTAAAGGGATGTCTTAATATTTAGAGGGGTGTCTTAATATTTAGCGGAATGTCTTGTTTATTAGAGGGATGTCTTGCTATTTAGAGGGATGTCTTTTTATTTCGAGGGATGTCTTGTTATTTAGAGGGATGTCTTGTTATTTAGAGGAATGTCTTGTTATTTAAAAGGGATGTCTTGTTATTTAGAGGGATGTCTTGTTATTTAGTGGGATGTCTTGTTATTTAGAGGGATGTCTTGTTATTTAGAGAGATGTCTTGTTATTTAAAGGGATGTCTTAATATTTAGAGGGATGTCTTGTTATTTAGAGGGATGTCTTAATATTTAGAGGGATGTCTTGTTATTTGAAGGGATGTCTTAATATTTAGAGGGATGTCTTGTTATTTAGAGGAATGTCTTGTTATATAGATGGATGTCTTGTTATTTAGAGGGATGTCTTGATATTTAGAGGGATGTCTTGTTTTTTAGAGAGATGTCTTGTTATTTAGAGGGTTTTGTTGTTTTTTAGAGGGTTGTCTTGTTATTTGGAGGGATGTCTTGTTATTTAGATTGATGTCTTAATATTTAGAGGAATGTCTTTTTATTTGGAGGGATGTCTTGTTATTTAGAGGGATGTCTTGTTATTTAGAGGAATGTATTGTTATTTAAAAGGGATGTCTTGTTATGTAGAGGGATGTCTTGTTATTTAGAGGGATGTCTTGTTATTTAGAGGGATGTCTTGTTATTTAGAGGGATGTCTTGTTATTTAGAGGGATGTCTTGTTATTTGAAGGGATGTCTTAATATTTAGAGAGATGTCTTGTTATTTAGAGGGATGTCTTGTTATTTAGAGGGATGTCTTGTTATTTAGAGGGATGTCTTCATATTTGGAGGGATGTCTTCATATTTGGAGGGATGTCTTGTTATTTAGAGGGATGTCTTGTTATTTGGAGGGATGCTTGTTATTAAGAGGGATGTCTTATAATTTAGAGGGATGTCTTGTTATTTGGAGGTATGTCTTGTTATTTAGAGGGATGTCTTGTTATTTAGAGGGATGTCTTGGTATTTGGAGGGATGTCTAGTTATTTAGAGGGATGTCTTTTTATTTAGAGGGATGTCTTGTTATTTAGAGGGATGTCTTGGTATTTGGAGGGATGTCTAGTTATTTAGAGGGATGTCTTTTTATTTAGAGGGATGTCTTGTTATTTAGAGGGATGTCTTGTTATTTAGTGAGATGTCTTGTTATTTAGAGGGATGTCTTGTTATTTAGAGAGATGTCTTGTTATTTAAAGGGATGTCTTAATATTTAGAGGGATGTCTTGTTATTTAGAGGGATGTCTTAATATTTAGAGGGATGTCTTGTTATTTGAAGGGATGTCTTAATATTTAGAGGGATGTCTTGTTATTTAGAGGGATGTCTTGTTATTTAGAGGGATGTCTTGTTTTTTAAAGTGTTGTCTTGTTATTTGGAGGGATGTCTTAATATTTAGAGTGATGTCTTGTTATTTAGAGGAATGTCTTGTTATTTAGAGGGATGTCTTGTTTTTTAGAGGGTTGTCTTGTAATTTAGATGGGATGTCTTGTTATTTAGAGGGATGTCTTGTTATTTACAGGTATGTCTTGTTATTTAGAGGGATGTCTTAATATTTAGAGGAATGTCTTGTTATATAGATGGATGTCTTGTTATTTAGAGGGATGTCTTGATATTTAGAGGGATGTCTTGTTTTTTAGAGAGATGTCTTGTTATTTAAAGGGTTTTTTTGTTTTTTAGAGGGTTGTCTTGTTATTTGGAGGGATGTCTTGTTATTAAGAGGGATGTCTTATAATTTAGAGGGATGTTTCGTTATTTGGAGGTATGTCTTGTTATTTAGAGGGATGTCTTGTTATTTAGAGGGATGTCTTGGTATTTGGAGGGATGTCTAGTTATTTAGAGGGATGTCTTTTTATTTAGAGGGATGTCTTGTTATTTAGAGGGATGTCTTGTTATTTAGAGGGATGTCTTGTTATTTAGAGGAATGTCTTGTTATTTAAAAGGGATGTCTTGTTATTTAGAGGGATGTCTTGTTTTTTAGTGAGATGTCTTGTTATTTAGAGGGATGTCTTGTTATTTAGAGAGATGTCTTGTTATTTAAAGGGATGTCTTAATATTTAGAGGGATGTTTTGTTATTTAGAGGGATGTCTTAATATTTAGAGGGATGTCTTGTTATTTGGAGGGATGTCTTAATATTTAGAGGGATGTCTTGTTATTTAGAGGGATGTCTTGTTATTTAGAGAGATGTCTTGTTATTTAAAGGGATGTCTTAAATTTAGAGGGATGTCTTGTTATTTAGAGGGATGTCTTAATATTTAGAGGGATGTCTTGTTATTTGAAGGGATGTCTTAATATTTAGAGGGATGTCTTGTTATTTAGAGGGATGTCTTGTTATTTAGAGGGATGTCTTGTTTTTTAAAGGGTTGTCTTGTTATTTGGAGGGATGTCTTAATATTTAGATGGATGTCTTGGTATTTAGAGGGATGTCTTGTTATTTACAGGGATGTCTTGTTATTTAGAGGGATGTCTTCTTATTTGGAGGGAAGTCTTGTTATTTGGAGGAATGTCTTGTTATTTAGAGGGATATCTTGTTATTTGGAGGGATGTCTTGTTATTTAGAGGGATGTCTTGCTATTTAGAGGGATGTCTTTTTATTTGGAGGGATGTCTTGTTATTTAGAGGGATGTCTTGTTATTTAGAGGAATGTCTTGTTATTTAAAAGGGATGTCTTGTTATTTAGAGGGACGTCTTGTTATTTAGTGGGATGTCTTGTTATTTAGAGGGATGTCTTGTTATTTAGAGAGATGTCTTGTTATTTAAAGGGATGTCTTAATATTTAGAGGGATGTCTTGTTATTTAGAGGGATGTCTTAATATTTAGAGGATGTCTTGTTATTTGGAGGGATGTCTTAATATTTAGAGGGATGTCTTGTTATTTAGAGGGATGTCTTGTTATTTAGAGGAATCCTTGTTTTTTAGAGGGTTGTCTTGTAATTTAGATGGGATGTCTTGTTATTTAGAGGGATGTCTTGTTATTTGGAGAGATGTCTTTTTATTTAGAGGGATGTCTTGTTTTTTAGAGGGTTGTCTTGTTATTTGGAGGGATGTCTTGTTTTTTAGAGGGTTGTCTTGTAATTTAGATGGGATGTCTTGTTATTTAGAGGGATGTCTTAATATTTAGCGGAATGTCTTGTTTATTAGAGGGATGTCTTGCTATTTAGAGGGATGTCTTTTTATTTGGAGGGATGTCTTGTTATATAGAGGGATGTCTTGTTATTTAGAGGAATGTCTTGTTATTTAAAAGGGATGTCTTGTTATTTAGAGGGATGTCTTGTTATTTAGTGGGATGTCTTGTTATTTAGAGGGATGTCTTGTTATTTAGAGAGATGTCTTGTTATTTAAAGGGATGTCTTAATATTTAGAGGGATGTCTTAATATTTAGCGGAATGTCTTGTTTATTAGAGGGATGTCTTGCTATTTAGAGGGATGTCTTTTTATTTCGAGGGATTTCTTGTTATTTAGAGGGATGTCTTGTTATTTAGAGGAATGTCTTGTTATTTAAAAGGGATGTCTTGTTATTTAGAGGGATGTCTTGTTATTTAGTGGGATGTCTTGTTATTTAGAGGGATGTCTTGTTATTTAGAGAGATGTCTTGTTATTTAAAGGGATGTCTTAATATTTAGAGGGATGTCTTGTTATTTAGAGGGATGTCTTAATATTTAGAGGGATGTCTTGTTATTTGAAGGGATGTCTTAATATTTAGAGGGATGTCTTGTTATTTAGAGGAATGTCTTGTTATATAGATGGATGTCTTGTTATTTAGAGGGATGTCTTGATATTTAGAGGGATGTCTTGTTTTTTAGAGAGATGTCTTGTTATTTCGAGGGTTTTTTTGTTTTTTAGAGGGTTGTCTTGTTATTTGGAGGGATGTCTTGTTATTTAGATTGATGTCTTAATATTTAGAGGGATGTCTTTTTATTTGGAGGGATGTCTTGTTATTTAGAGGGATGTCTTGTTATTTAGAGGAATGTCTTGTTATTTAAAAGGGATGTCTTGTTATTTAGAGGGATGTCTTGTTATTTAGAGGGATGTCTTGTTATTTAGAGGGATGTCTTGTTATTTAGAGGGATGTCTTGTTATTTAGAGGGATGTCTTGTTATTTGAAGGGATGTCTTAATATTTAGAGAGATGTCTTGTTATTTAGAGGGATGTCTTGTTATTTAGAGGGATGTTTTGTTATTTAGAGGGATGTCTTCATATTTGGAGGGATGTCTTCATATTTGGAGGGATGTCTTGTTATTTAGAGGGATGTCTTGTTATTTGGAGGGATGCTTGTTATTAAGAGGGATGTCTTATAATTTAGAGGGATGTCTTGTTATTTGGAGGTATGTCTTGTTATTTAGAGGGATGTCTTGTTATTTAGAGGGATGTCTTGGTATTTGGAGGGATGTCTAGTTATTTAGAGGGATGTCTTTTTATTTAGAGGGATGTCTTGTTATTTAGAGGGATGTCTTGGTATTTGGAGGGATGTCTAGTTATTTAGAGGGATGTCTTTTTATTTAGAGGGATGTCTTGTTATTTAGAGGGATGTCTTGTTATTTAGAGGGATGTCTTGTTATTTGAAGGGATGTCTTAATATTTAGAGGGATGTCTTGTTATTTTGAGGGATTTCTTGTTATTTGGAGGGATGTTTTGTTATTTAGAGGGATGTCTTGTTATTTAGAGGAATGTCTTGTTATTTAAAAGGGATGTCTTGTTATTTAGAGGGATGTCTTGTTATTTAGTGGGATGTCTTGTTATTTAGAGGGATGTCTTGTTATTTAGAGAGATGTCTTGTTATTTAAAGGGATGTCTTAATATTTAGAGGGATGTCTTGTTATTTAGAGGGATGTCTTAATATTTAGAGGGATGTCTTGTTATTTGGAGGGATGTCTTAATATTTAGAGGGATGTCTTGTTATTTAGAGGGATGTCTTGTTATTTAGAGAGATGTCTTGTTATTTAAAGGGATGTCTTAATATTTAGAGGGATGTCTTGTTATTTAGAGGGATGTCTTAATATTTAGAGGGATGTCTTGTTATTTGAAGGGATGTCTTAATATTTAGAGGGATGTCTTGTTTTTTAAAGGGTTGTCTTGTTATTTGGAGGGATGTCTTAATATTTAGAGGGATGTCTTGGTATTTAGAGGGATGTCTTGTTATTTAGAGGGATGTCTTGTTATTTAGAGTGATGTCTTCTTATTTGGAGGGAAGTCTTGTTATTTGGAGGAATGTCTTGTTATTTAGAGGGATATCTTGTTATTTGGAGGGATGTCTTGTTATTTAGAGGGATGTCTTGCTATTTAGAGGGATGTCTTTTTATTTGGAGGGATGTCTTGTTATTTAGAGGGATGTCTTGTTATTTAGAGGAATGTCTTGTTATTTAAAAGGGATGTCTTGTTATTTAGAGGGACGTCTTGTTATTTAGTGGGATGTCTTTTTATTTAGAGAGATGTCTTGTTATTTAGAGAGATGTCTTGTTATTTAAAGGGATGTCTTAATATTTAGAGGGATGTCTTGTTATTTAGAGGGATGTCTTAATATTTAGAGGGATGTCTTGTTATTTGGAGGGATGTCTTAATATTTAGAGGGATGTCTTGTTATTTAGAGGGATGTCTTGTTATTTAGAGGGATGTCTTGTTTTTTAAAGGGTTTTCTTGTTATTTGGAGGGATGTCTTAATATTTAGAGGGATGTCTTGGTATTTGGAGGGATGTCTTGTTATTTAGAGGGATGTCTTAATATTTAGCGGAATGTCTAGTTTATTAGAGGGATGTCTTGTTATTTAGAGGGATGTCTTGTTATTTAGAGGGATGTCTTAATATTTGGAGGGATGTCTTGTTATTTAGAGGGATGTCTTAATATTTAGAGGGATGTCTTGTTTTTTAGTGGGATGTCTTGTTATTTAGAGGGATGTCTTGTTATTTAGAGGGTTTTTTTGTTTTTTAGAGGGTTGTCTTGTTATTTGGAGGGATGTCTTGTTATTTAGATTGATGTCTTAATATTTAGAGGGATGTCTTGTTTTTTAGAGGGATGTCTTGTTATTTAGAGGGATGTCTTGTTATTTAGAGGGATGTCTTGTTATTTAGAGGGATGTCTTGTTATTTAGAGGGATGTCTTGTTATTTGAAGGGATGTCTTAATATTTAGAGAGATGTCTTGTTATTTAGAGGGATGTCTTGTTATTTAGAGGGATGTCTTCATATTTGGAGGGATGTCTTCATATTTGGAGGGATGTCTTGTTATTTAGAGGGATGTCTTGTTATTTGGAGGGATGCTTGTTATTAAGAGGGATGTCTTATAATGTAGAGGGATGTCTTGTTATTTGGAGGTATGTCTTGTTATTTAGAGGGATGTCTTGTTATTTAGAGGGATGTCTTGGTATTTGGAGGGATGTCTAGTTATTTAGAGGGATGTCTTTTTATTTAGAGGGATGTCTTGTTATTTAGAGGGATGTCTTGGTATTTGGAGGGATGTCTAGTTATTTAGAGGGATGTCTTTTTATTTAGAGGGATGTCTTGTTATTTAGAGGGATGTCTTGTTATTTAGAGGGATGTCTTGTTATTTGAAGGGATGTCTTAATATTTAGAGGGATGTCTTGCTATTTTGAGGGATTTCTTGTTATTTGGAGGGATGTCTTGTTATTTAGAGGGATGTCTTGTTATTTAGAGGAATGTCTTGTTATTTAAAAGGGATGTCTTGTTATTTAGAGGGATGTCTTGTTATTTAGTGGGATGTCTTGTTATTTAGAGGGATGTCTTGTTATTTAGAGAGATGTCTTGTTATTTAAAGGGATGTCTTAATATTTAGAGGGATGTCTTGTTATTTAGAGGGATGTCTTAATATTTAGAGGGATGTCTTGTTATTTGGAGGGATGTCTTAATATTTAGAGGGATGTCTTGTTATTTAGAGGGAAGTCTTGTTATTTAGAGAGATGTCTTGTTATTTAAAGGGATGTCTTAATATTTAGAGGGATGTCTTGTTATTTAGAGGGATGTCTTAATATTTAGAGGGATGTCTTGTTATTTGAAGGGATGTCTTAATATTTAGAGGGATGTCTTGTTATTTAGAGGGATGTCTTGTTATTTAGAGGGATGTCTTGTTTTTTAAAGGGTTGTCTTGTTATTTGGAGGGATGTCTTGGTATTTAGAGGGATGTCTTGTTATTTAGAGGGATGTCTTGTTATTTAGAAGGATGTCTTCTTATTTGGAGGGAAGTCTTGTTATTTGGAGGAATGTCTTGTTATTTAGAGGGATATCTTGTTATTTGGAGGGATGTCTTGTTATTTAGAGGGATGTCTTGCTATTTAGAGGGATGTCTTTTTATTTGGAGGGATGTCTTGTTATTTAGAGGGATGTCTTGTTATTTAGAGGAATGTCTTGTTATTTAAAAGGGATGTCTTGTTATTTAGAGGGACGTCTTGTTATTTAGTGGGATGTCTTGTTATTTAGAGGGATTCCTTGTTATTTAGAGGGATGTACCTTGTTATTTAGAGGGATGTCTTGTTATTTAAAGGGATGTCTTAATATTTAGAGGGATGTCTTGTTATTTAGAGGGATGTCTTAATATTTAGAGGGATGTCTTGTTATTTGGAGGGATGTCTTAATATTTAGAGGGATGTCTTGTTATTTAGAGGGATGTCTTGTTATTTAGAGGGATGTCTTGTTTTTTAAAGGGTTTTCTTGTTATTTGGAGGGATGTCTTAATATTTAGAGGGATGTCTTGGTATTTGGAGGGATGTCTTGTTATTTAGAGGGATGTCTTAATATTTAGCGGAATGTCTAGTTTATTAGAGGGATGTCTTGTTATTTAGAGGGATGTCTTGTTATTTAGAGGGATGTCTTAATATTTGGAGGGATGTCTTGTTATTTAGAGGGATGTCTTAATATTTAGAGGGATGTCTTGTTTTTTAGTGGGATGTCTTGTTATTTAGAGGGATGTCTTGTTATTTGGAGAGATGTCTTTTTATTTAGAGGGATGTCTTGTTTTTTAGAGGGTTGTCTTGTTATTTGGAGGGATGTCTTGTTTTTTCGAGGGTTGTCTTGTAATTTAGATGGGATGTCTTGTTATTTAGAGGGATGTCTTAATATTTAGCGGAATGTCTTGTTTATTAGAGGGATGTCTTGCTATTTAGAGGGATGTCTTTTTATTTGGAGGGATGTCTTGTTATTTAGAGGGATGTCTTGTTATTTAGAGGAATGTCTTGTTATTTAAAAGGGATGTCTTGTTATTTAGAGGGATGTCTTGTTATTTAGTGGGATGTCTTGTTATTTAGAGGGATGTCTTGTTATTTAGAGAGATGTCTTGTTATTTAAAGGGATGTCTTAATATTTAGAGGGATGTCTTGTTATTTAGAGGGATGTCTTAATATTTAGCGGAATGTCTTGTTTATTAGAGGGATGTCTTGCTATTTAGAGGGATGTCTTTTTATTTGGAGGGATGTCTTGTTATTTAGAGGGATGTCTTGTTATTTAGAGGAATGTCTTGTTATTTAAAAGGGATGTCTTGTTATTTAGAGGGATGTCTTGTTATTTAGTGGGATGTCTTGTTATTTAGAGGGATGTCTTGTTATTTAGAGAGATGTCTTGTTATTTAAAGGGATGTCTTAATATTTAGAGGGATGTCTTGTTATTTAGAGGGATGTCTTAATATTTAGAGGGATGTCTTGTTATTTGAAGGGATGTCTTAATATTTAGAGGGATGTCTTGTTATTTAGAGGGATGTCTTGTTATTTAGAGGGATGTCTTGTTTTTTAAAGGGTTGTCTTGTTATTTGGAAGGATGTCTTAATATTTAGAGGGATGTCTTGGTATTTAGAGGGATGTCTTGTTATTTAGAGGGATGTCTTAATATTTAGCGGAATGTCTAGTTTATTAGAGGGATGTCTTGTTATTTAGAAGGATGTCTTGTTATTTAGAGGGATGTCTTGTTTTTTAGAGGGTTGTCTTGTTATTTGGAGGGATGTCTTGTTTTTTTGAGGGTTGTGTTGTAATTTAGATGGGATGTCTTGTTATTTAGAGGGATGTCTTGTTATTTACAGGTATGTCTTGTTATTTAGAGGGATGTCTTGTTATTTAGAGGGATGTCTTCATATTTGGAGGGATGTCTTGTTATTTAGAGGGATGTCTTGTTATTTAGAGGGATGTCTTGATATTTAGAGGGATGTCTTGTTTTTTAGAGAGATGTCTTGTTATTTAGAGGGTTTTTTTGTTTTTTTAGAGGGTTGTCTTGTTTTTTGGAGGGATGTCTTGTTATTTAGATTGATGTCTTAATATTTAGCGGAATGTCTAGTTTATTAGAGGGATGTCTTGTTATTTAGAGGGATGTCTTGTTATTTAGAGGGATGTCTTAATATTTGGAGGGATGTCTTGTTATTTAGAGGGATGTCTTAATATTTAGAGGGATGTCTTGTTTTTTAGTGGGATGTCTTGTTATTTAGAGGGATGTCTTGTTATTTGGAGAGATGTCTTTTTATTTAGAGGGATGTCTTGTTTTTTAGAGGGTTGTCTTGTTATTTGGAGGGATGTCTTGTTTTTTAGAGGGTTGTCTTGGTATTTAGAGGGATGTCTTGTTATTTAGAGGGATGTCTTGTTATTTAGAGGGATGTCTTGTTATTTAGAGGGATGTCTTCTTATTTGGAGGGAAGTCTTGTTATTTGGAGGAATGTCTTGTTATTTAGAGGGATATCTTGTTATTTGGAGGGATGTCTTGTTATTTAGAGGGATGTCTTGCTATTTAGAGGGATGTCTTTTTATTTGGAGGGATGTCTTGTTATTTAGAGGGATGTCTTGTTATTTAGAGGAATGTCTTGTTATTTAAAAGGGATGTCTTGTTATTTAGAGGGACGTCTTGTTATTTAGTGGGATGTCTTGTTATTTAGAGAGATGTCTTGTTATTTAGAGAGATGTCTTGTTATTTAAAGGGATGTCTTAATATTTAGAGGGATGTCTTGTTATTTAGAGGGATGTCTTAATATTTAGAGGGATGTCTTGTTATTTGGAGGGATGTCTTAATATTTAGAGGGATGTCTTGTTATTTAGAGGGATGTCTTGTTATTTAGAGGGATGTCTTGTTTTTTAAAGGGTTTTCTTGTTATTTGGAGGGATGTCTTAATATTTAGAGGGATGTCTTGGTATTTGGAGGGATGTCTTGTTATTTAGAGGGATGTCTTAATATTTAGCGGAATGTCTAGTTTATTAGAGGGATGTCTTGTTATTTAGAGGGATGTCTTGTTATTTAGAGGGATGTCTTAATATTTGGAGGGATGTCTTGTTATTTAGAGGGATGTCTTAATATTTAGAGGGATGTCTTGTTTTTTAGTGGGATGTCTTGTTATTTAGAGGGATGTCTTGTTATTTAGAGGGTTTTTTTGTTTTTTAGAGGGTTGTCTTGTTATTTGGAGGGATGTCTTGTTATTTAGATTGATGTCTTAATATTTAGAGAAATGTCTTGTTTTTTAGAGGGATGTCTTGTTATTTAGAGGGATGTCTTGTTATTTAGAGGGATGTCTTGTTATTTAGAGGGATGTCTTGTTATTTAGAGGGATGTCTTGTTATTTGAAGGGATGTCTTAATATTTAGAGAGATGTCTTGTTATTTAGAGGGATGTCTTGTTATTTAGAGGGATGTCTTCATATTTGGAGGGATGTCTTCATATTTGGAGGGATGTCTTGTTATTTAGAGGGATGTCTTGTTATTTGGAGGGATGCTTGTTATTAAGAGGGATGTCTTATAATTTAGAGGGATGTCTTGTTATTTGGAGGTATGTCTTGTTATTTAGAGGGATGTCTTGTTATTTAGAGGGATGTCTTGGTATTTGGAGGGATGTCTAGTTATTTAGAGGGATGTCTTTTTATTTAGAGGGATGTCTTGTTATTTAGAGGGATGTCTTGGTATTTGGAGGAATGTCTAGTTATTTAGAGGGATGTCTTTTTATTTAGAGGGATGTCTTGTTATTTAGAGGGATGTCTTGTTATTTAGAGGGATGTCTTGTTATTTGAAGGGATGTCTTAATATTTAGAGGGATGTCTTGCTATTTTGAGGGATTTCTTGTTATTTGGAGGGATGTCTTGTTATTTGGAGGGATGTCTTGTTATTTAGAGAGATGTCTTGTTATTTAAAGGGATGTCTTAATATTTAGAGGGATGTCTTGTTATTTAGAGGGATGTCTTAATATTTAGAGGGATGTCTTGTTATTTGGAGGGATGTCTTAATATTTAGAGGGATGTCTTGTTATTTAGAGGGATGTCTTGTTATTTAGAGAGATGTCTTGTTATTTAAAGGGATGTCTTAATATTTAGAGGGATGTCTTGTTATTTAGAGGGATGTCTTAATATTTAGAGGGATGTCTTGTTATTTGAAGGGATGTCTTAATATTTAGAGGGATGTCTTGTTATTTAGAGGGATGTCTTGTTATTTAGAGGGATGTCTTGTTTTTTAAAGGGTTGTCTTGTTATTTGGAGGGATGTCTTGGTATTTAGAGGGATGTCTTGTTATTTAGAGGGATGTCTTGTTATTTAGAAGGATGTCTTCTTATTTGGAGGGAAGTCTTGTTATTTGGAGGAATGTCTTGTTATTTAGAGGGATATCTTGTTATTTGGAGGGATGTCTTGTTATTTAGAGGGATGTCTTGCTATTTAGAGGGATGTCTTTTTATTTGGAGGGATGTCTTGTTATTTAGAGGGATGTCTTGTTATTTAGAGGAATGTCTTGTTATTTAAAAGGGATGTCTTGTTATTTAGAGGGACGTCTTGTTATTTAGTGGGATGTGTTGTTATTTAGAGGGATGTCTTGTTATTTAGAGGGATGTCTTGTTATTTAGAGGGATGTCTTGTTATTTAAAGGGATGTCTTAATATTTAGAGGGATGTCTTGTTATTTAGAGGGATGTCTTAATATTTAGAGGGATGTCTTGTTATTTGGAGGGATGTCTTAATATTTAGAGGGATGTCTTGTTATTTAGAGGGATGTCTTGTTATTTAGAGGGATGTCTTGTTTTTTAAAGGGTTTTCTTGTTATTTGGAGGGATGTCTTAATATTTAGAGGGATGTCTTGGTATTTGGAGGGATGTCTTGTTATTTAGAGGGATGTCTTAATATTTAGCGGAATGTCTAGTTTATTAGAGGGATGTCTTGTTATTTAGAGGGATGTCTTGTTATTTAGAGGGATGTCTTAATATTTGGAGGGATGTCTTGTTATTTAGAGGGATGTCTTAATATTTAGAGGGATGTCTTGTTTTTTAGTGGGATGTCTTGTTATTTAGAGGGATGTCTTGTTATTTGGAGAGATGTCTTTTTATTTAGAGGGATGTCTTGTTTTTTAGAGGGTTGTCTTGTTATTTGGAGGGATGTCTTGTTTTTTCGAGGGTTGTCTTGTAATTTAGATGGGATGTCTTGTTATTTAGAGGGATGTCTTAATATTTGGAGGGATGTCTTGTTATTTAGAGGGATGTCTTAATATTTAGAGGGATGTCTTGTTTTTTAGTGGGATGTCTTGTTATTTAGAGGGATGTCTTAATATTTGGAGGGATGTCTTGTTATTTAGAGGGATGTCTTGATATTTAGAGGGATGTCTTGTTTTTTAGAGAGATGTCTTGTTATTTAGAGGGTTTTTTTGTTTTTTTAGAGGGTTGTCTTGTTTTTTGGAGGGATGTCTTGTTATTTAGATTGATGTCTTAATATTTAGAGGGATGTCTTGTTTTTTAGAGGGATGTCTTGTTATTTAGAGGGATGTCTTGTTATTTAGAGGGATGTCTTGTTATTTAGAGGGATGTCTTGTTATTTAGAGGGATGTCTTGTTATTTGAAGGGATGTCTTAATATTTAGAGAGATGTCTTGTTATTTAGAGGGATGTCTTGTTATTTAGAGGGATGTCTTGTTATTTAGAGGGATGTCTTCATATTTGGAGGGATGTCTTGTTATTTAGAGGGATGTCTTGTTATTTAGAGGGATGTCTTAATATTTAGCGGAATGTCTAGTTTATTAGAGGGATGTCTTGTTATTTAGAGGGATGTCTTGTTATTTAGAGGGATGTCTTAATATTTGGAGGGATGTCTTGTTATTTAGAGGGATGTCTTAATATTTAGAGGGATGTCTTGTTTTTTAGTGGGATGTCTTGTTATTTAGAGGGATGTCTTGTTATTTGGAGAGATGTCTTTTTATTTAGAGGGATGTCTTGTTTTTTAGAGGGTTGTCTTGTTATTTGGAGGGATGTCTTGTTTTTTAGAGGGTTGTCTTGGTATTTAGAGGGATGTCTTGTTATTTAGAGGGATGTCTTCTTATTTGGAGGGAAGTCTTGTTATTTGGAGGAATGTCTTGTTATTTAGAGGGATATCTTGTTATTTGGAGGGATGTCTTGTTATTTAGAGGGATGTCTTGCTATTTAGAGGGATGTCTTTTTATTTGGAGGGATGTCTTGTTATTTAGAGGGATGTCTTGTTATTTAGAGGAATGTCTTGTTATTTAAAAGGGATGTCTTGTTATTTAGAGGGACGTCTTGTTATTTAGTGGGATGTCTTGTTATTTAGAGAGATGTCTTGTTATTTAGAGAGATGTCTTGTTATTTAAAGGGATGTCTTAATATTTAGAGGGATGTCTTGTTATTTAGAGGGATGTCTTAATATTTAGAGGGATGTCTTGTTATTTGGAGGGATGTCTTAATATTTAGAGGGATGTCTTGTTATTTAGAGGGATGTCTTGTTATTTAGAGGGATGTCTTGTTTTTTAAAGGGTTTTCTTGTTATTTGGAGGGATGTCTTAATATTTAGAGGGATGTCTTGGTATTTGGAGGGATGTCTTGTTATTTAGAGGGATGTCTTAATATTTAGCGGAATGTCTAGTTTATTAGAGGGATGTCTTGTTATTTAGAGGGATGTCTTGTTATTTAGAGGGATGTCTTAATATTTGGAGGGATGTCTTGTTATTTAGAGGGATGTCTTAATATTTAGAGGGATGTCTTGTATTTTAGTGGGATGTCTTGTTATTTAGAGGGATGTCTTGTTATTTAGAGGGTTTTTTTGTTTTTTAGAGGGTTGTCTTGTTATTTGGAGGGATGTCTTGTTATTTAGATTGATGTCTTAATATTTAGAGGGATGTCTTGTTTTTTAGAGGGATGTCTTGTTATTTAGAGGGATGTCTTGTTATTTAGAGGGATGTCTTGTTATTTAGAGGGATGTCTTGTTATTTAGAGGGATGTCTTGTTATTTGAAGGGATGTCTTAATATTTAGAGAGATGTCTTGTTATTTAGAGGGATGTCTTGTTATTTAGAGGGATGTCTTCATATTTGGAGGGATGTCTTCATATTTGGAGGGATGTCTTGTTATTTAGAGGGATGTCTTGTTATTTGGAGGGATGCTTGTTATTAAGAGGGATGTCTTATAATTTAGAGGGATGTCTTGTTATTTGGAGGTATGTCTTGTTATTTAGAGGGATGTCTTGTTATTTAGAGGGATGTCTTGGTATTTGGAGGGATGTCTAGTTATTTAGAGGGATGACTTTTTATTTAGAGGGATGTCTTGTTATTTAGAGGGATGTCTTGGTATTTGGAGGGATGTCTAGTTATTTAGAGGGATGTCTTTTTATTTAGAGGGATGTCTTGTTATTTAGAGGGATGTCTTGTTATTTAGAGGGATGTCTTGTTATTTGAAGGGATGTCTTAATATTTAAGAGGGATGTCTTGCTATTTTGAGGGATTTCTTGTTATTTGGAGGGATGTCTTGTTATTTAGAGGGATGTCTTGTTATTTAGAGGAATGTCTTGTTATTTAAAAGGGATGTCTTGTTATTTAGAGGGATGTCTTGTTATTTAGTGGGATGTCTTGTTATTTAGAGGGATGTCTTGTTATTTAGAGAGATGTCTTGTTATTTAAAGGGATGTCTTAATATTTTGAGGGATGTCTTGTTATTTAGAGGGATGTCTTAATATTTAGAGGGATGTCTTGTTATTTGGAGGGATGTCTTAATATTTAGAGGGATGTCTTGTTATTTAGAGGGATGTCTTGTTATTTAGAGAGATGTCTTGTTATTTAAAGGGATGTCTTAATATTTAGAGGGATGTCTTGTTATTTAGAGGGATGTCTTAATATTTAGAGGGATGTCTTGTTATTTGAAGGGATGTCTTAATATTTAGAGGGATGTCTTGTTATTTAGAGGGATGTCTTGTTATTTAGAGGGATGTCTTGTTTTTTAAAGGGTTGTCTTGTTATTTGGAGGGATGTCTTGGTATTTAGAGGGATGTCTTGTTATTTAGAGGGATGTCTTGTTATTTAGAAGGATGTCTTCTTATTTGGAGGGAAGTCTTGTTATTTGGAGGAATGTCTTGTTATTTAGAGGGATATCTTGTTATTTGGAGGGATGTCTTGTTATTTAGAGGGATGTCTTGCTATTTAGAGGGATGTCTTTTTATTTGGAGGGATGTCTTGTTATTTAGAGGGATGTCTTGTTATTTAGAGGAATGTCTTGTTATTTAAAAGGGATGTCTTGTTATTTAGAGGGACGTCTTGTTATTTAGTGGGATGTCTTGTTATTTAGAGGGATGTCTTGTTATTTAGAGGGATGTCTTAATATTTAGAGGGATGTCTTGTTATTTGGAGGGATGTCTTAATATTTAGAGGGATGTCTTGTTATTTAGAGGGATGTCTTGTTATTTAGAGGGATGTCTTGTTTTTTAAAGGGTTTTCTTGTTATTTGGAGGGATGTCTTAATATTTAGAGGGATGTCTTGGTATTTGGAGGGATGTCTTGTTATTTAGAGGGATGTCTTAATATTTAGCGGAATGTCTAGTTTATTAGAGGGATGTCTTGTTATTTAGAGGGATGTCTTGTTATTTAGAGGGATGTCTTAATATTTGGAGGGATGTCTTGTTATTTAGAGGGATGTCTTAATATTTAGAGGGATGTCTTGTTTTTTAGTGGGATGTCTTGTTATTTAGAGGGATGTCTTGTTATTTGGAGAGATGTCTTTTTATTTAGAGGGATGTCTTGTTTTTTAGAGGGTTGTCTTGTTATTTGGAGGGATGTCTTGTTTTTTCGAGGGTTGTCTTGTAATTTAGATGGGATGTCTTGTTATTTAGAGGGATGTCTTAATATTTAGCGGAATGTCTTGTTTATTAGAGGGATGTCTTGCTATTTAGAGGGATGTCTTTTTATTTGGAGGGATGTCTTGTTATTTAGAGGGATGTCTTGTTATTTAGAGGAATGTCTTGTTATTTAAAAGGGATGTCTTGTTATTTAGAGGGATGTCTTGTTATTTAGTGGGATGTCTTGTTATTTAGAGGGATGTCTTGTTATTTAGAGAGATATCTTGTTATTTAAAGGGATGTCTTAATATTTAGAGGGATGTCTTGTTATTTAGAGGGATGTCTTAATATTTAGCGGAATGTCTTGTTTATTAGAGGGATGTCTTGCTATTTAGAGGGATGTCTTTTTATTTGGAGGGATGTCTTGTTATTTAGAGGGATGTCTTGTTATTTAGAGGAATGTCTTGTTATTTAAAAGGGATGTCTTGTTATTTAGAGGGATGTCTTGTTATTTAGTGGGATGTCTTGTTATTTAGAGGGATGTCTTGTTATTTAGAGAGATGTCTTGTTATTTAAAGGGATGTCTTAATATTTAGAGGGATGTCTTGTTATTTAGAGGGATGTCTTAATATTTAGAGGGATGTCTTGTTATTTGAAGGGATGTCTTAATATTTAGAGGGATGTCTTGTTATTTAGAGGGATGTCTTGTTATTTAGAGGGATGTCTTGTTTTTTAAAGGGTTGTCTTGTTATTTGGAAGGATGTCTTAATATTTAGAGGGATGTCTTGGTATTTAGAGGGATGTCTTGTTATTTAGAGGGATGTCTTAATATTTAGCGGAATGTCTAGTTTATTAGAGGGATGTCTTGTTATTTAGAGGGATGTCTTGTTATTTAGAGGGATGTCTTGTTTTTTAGAGGGTTGTCTTGTTATTTGGAGGGATGTCTTGTTTTTTAGAGGGTTGTGTTGTAATTTAGATGGGATGTCTTGTTATTTAGAGGGATGTCTTGTTATTTACAGGTATGTCTTGTTATTTTTAGAGGGATGTCTTAATATTTAGAGGAATGTCTTGTTATATAGATAGATGTCTTGTTATTTAGAGGGATGTCTTGATATTTAGAGGGATGTCTTGTTTTTTAGAGAGATGTCTTGTTATTTAGAGGGTTTTTTTGTTTTTTAGAGGGTTGTCTTGTTTTTTGGAGGGATGTCTTGTTATTTAGATTGATGTCTTAATATTTAGAGGGATGTCTTGTTTTTTAGAGGGATGTCTTGTTATTTAGAGGGATGTCTTGTTATTTAGAGGGATGTCTTGTTATTTAGAGGGATGTCTTGTTATTTAGAGGGATGTCTTGTTATTTGAAGGGATGTCTTAATATTTAGAGAGATGTCTTGTTATTTAGAGGGATGTCTTGTTATTTAGAGGGATGTCTTGTTATTTAGAGGGATGTCTTCATATTTGGAGGGATGTCTTGTTATTTAGAGGGATGTCTTGTTATTTAGAGGGATGTCTTAATATTTAGCGGAATGTCTAGTTTATTAGAGGGATGTCTTGTTATTTAGAGGGATGTCTTGTTATTTAGAGGGATGTCTTAATATTTGGAGGGATGTCTTGTTATTTAGAGGGATGTCTTAATATTTAGAGGGATGTCTTGTTTTTTAGTGGGATGTCTTGTTATTTAGAGGGATGTCTTGTTATTTGGAGAGATGTCTTTTTATTTAGAGGGATGTCTTGTTTTTTAGAGGGTTGTCTTGTTATTTGGAGGGATGTCTTGTTTTTTAGAGGGTTGTCTTGGTATTTAGAGGGATGTCTTGTTATTTAGAGGGATGTCTTGTTATTTAGAGGGATGTCTTCTTATTTGGAGGGAAGTCTTGTTATTTGGAGGAATGTCTTGTTATTTAGAGGGATATCTTGTTATTTGGAGGGATGTCTTGTTATTTAGAGGGATGTCTTGCTATTTAGAGGGATGTCTTTTTATTTGGAGGGATGTCTTGTTATTTAGAGGGATGTCTTGTTATTTAGAGGAATGTCTTGTTATTTAAAAGGGATGTCTTGTTATTTAGAGGGACGTCTTGTTATTTAGTGGGATGTCTTGTTATTTAGAGGGATGTCTTGTTATTTAGAGAGATGTCTTGTTATTTAAAGGGATGTCTTAATATTTAGAGGGATGTCTTGTTATTTAGAGGGATGTCTTAATATTTAGAGGGATGTCTTGTTATTTGGAGGGATGTCTTAATATTTAGAGGGATGTCTTGTTATTTAGAGGGATGTCTTGTTATTTAGAGGGATGTCTTGTTTTTTAAAGGGTTGTCTTGTTATTTGGAGGGATGTCTTAATATTTAGAGGGATGTCTTGGTATTTGGAGGGATGTCTTGTTATTTAGAGGGATGTCTTAATATTTAGCGGAATGTCTAGTTTATTAGAGGGATGTCTTGTTATTTAGAGGGATGTCTTGTTATTTAAAGGGATGTCTTAATATTTGAAGGGATGTCTTGTTATTTAGAGGGATGTCTTATTTGTACAACCTTGTACAAACTTGTACACACTTGTACAAACTTGTACACACTTGTACAACCTTGTACACACTTGTACAACCTTGTACACACTTGTACAACCTCGTACACACTTGTACAACCTTGCACACACTTGTACAACCTTGTACACAATTGTAAAACCTTGTACACACTTGTACAACCTTGTACACACTTGTACACCCTTGTACACACTTGTACAAAATTTTACATTCTTGTACATACTTGTACACACTTGTACAACCTTGTACAAACCTGTACACCCTTGTACACACTTGTACAAGCTTGTACACACTTGTACAAGCTTGTACACACTTGTACACCCTTGTACAAACTTGTGCACCCTTGAACACTTTTGTACACCCTTGTACACATTTGTACAACCTTGTACAAACTTAAACACACTTGTACAAACATGTACACACTTGAACAACCTTGTACACACTTGTACAACCTTGTACACACTTGTACAACCTTGTACACACTTGTACAAGCTTGTATACACTTGTACAACCTTGTACACACTTGTACAACCTTGTTCACACTTGTACAAGCTTGTACACACTTGTACAACCTTGTACACACTTGTACAACCTTTTACACAATTGTAAAACCTTGTACACACTTGTACATTCTTGTACAAACTTGTACTTACTTGTACAACCTTGTACAAACTTGTACACACTTGTACAAACTTTTACATCCTTGTATACATTTGTACACCCTTGTACACACTTGTACAACCTTGTACAAACCTGTACACCCTTGTACACACTTGTACAAACTTGTACACGATTGTACACCCTTGTACACACTTGTGCACCCTTGTACACACTTGTACACCCTTGTACACACATGTACAACCTTTTACAAACTTGTACACACTTGTACAAACTTGTACATTCTTGTACATACTTGTACACCCTTGTAAACACTTGTACAAAATTGTACAAACCTGTACACCCTTGTACACACTTGTACAAGCTTGTACACACTTGTACAAGCTTGTACACACTTGTACACACTTGTACAAACTTGTGCACCCTTGTACACTTTTGTACACCCTTGTATACATTTGTACAAACTTGTACAAACTTGTACACACTTGTACAAACTTGTACACACTTGTACAAACTTGTACACCCTTGTACACACTTGTACAACCTTGTACACACTTGTACAACCTTGTACAAACCTGTACACCCTTGTACACACTTGTACAAGCTTGTACACGATTGTACACTCTTGTACACACTTGTGCAACCTTGTACACACTTGTACAACCTTGTACACACTTGTACAACCTTGTACACACTTGTTCAAGCTTGTACACACTTGTACAACCTTGTACACACTTGTACACCCTTGTACACACTTGTACAACCTTTTACAAACTTGTACACACTTGTACAAAATTGTACATTCTTGTACATACTTCTACACCCTTGTACACACTTGTACAACCTTGTACAAACCTGTACACCCTTGTACACACTTGTACAAGCTTGTACACACTTGTACAAGCTTGTACACACTTGTGCACCCTTGTACACTTTTGCACACCCTTGTACACATTTGTACAACCTTGTACAAACTTTTACACACTTGTACAAACTTGTACACACTTGTACAAACTTGTGTACACTTGTACAACCTTGTACACACTTGTACAACCTTGTACACACTTGTACAACCTTGTACACACTTGTACAACCTCGTACACACTTGTACAACCTTGTACACACTTGTACAACCTTGTACACAATTGTAAAACCTTGTAAACACTTGTACAACCTTGTACACACTTGTACACCCTTGTACACACTTGTACAAAATTTTACATTCTTGTACATACTTGTACACCCTTGTACACACTTGTACAACCTTGTACAAACCTGTACACCCTTGTACACACTTGTACAAGCTTGTACACACTTGTACAAGCTTGTACACACTTGTACAAGCTTGTACACACTTGTACAAGCTTGTACACACTTGTACACCCTTGTACAAACTTGTGCACCCTTGAACACTTTTGTACACCCTTGTACACATTTGTACAACCTTGTACAAACTTAAACACACTTGTACAAACATGAACACACTTGAACAACCTTGTACACACTTGTACAACCTTGTACACACTTGTACAAGCTTGTACACACTTGTACAACCTTGTACACACTTGTACAAGCTTGTACACACTTGTACAACCTTGTACACACTTGTACAACCTTGTACACACTTGTACAAGCTTGTACACACTTGTACAACCTTGTACACACTTGTACAACCTTTTACACAATTGTAAAACCTTGTACACACTTGTACATTCTTGTACAAACTTGTACTTACTTGTACAACCTTGTACAAACTTGTACACACTTGTACAAACTTTTACATCCTTGTATACATTTGTACACCCTTGTACACACTTGTACAACCTTGTACAAACCTGTACACCCTTGTACACACTTGTACAAGCTTGTACACGATTGTACACCCTTGTACACACTTGTGCACCCTTGTACACACATGTACAACCTTTTACAAACTTGTACACACTTGTACAAACTTGTACATTCTTGTACATACTTGTACACCCTTGTAAACACTTGTACAAAATTGTACAAACCTGTACACCCTTGTACACACTTGTACAAGCTTGTACACACTTGTACAAGCTTGTACACACTTGTACACCCTTGTACAAACTTGTGCACCCTTGTACACTTTTGTACACCCTTGTATACATTTGTACAAACTTGTACAAACTTGTACACACTTGTACAAACTTGTACACACTTGTACAAACTTGTACACCCTTGTACACACTTGTACAACCTCGTACACACTTGTACAACCTTGCACACACTTGTACAACCTTGTACACAATTGTAAAACCTTGTACACACTTGTACAACCTTGTACACACTTGTACACCCTTGTACACACTTGTACAAAATTTTACATTCTTGTACATACTTGTACACCCTTGTACACACTTGTACAACCTTGTACAAACCTGTACACCCTTGTACACACTTGTACAAGCTTGTACACACTTGTACAAGCTTGTACACACTTGTACACCCTTGTACAAACTTGTGCACCCTTGAACACTTTTGTACACCCTTGTACACATTTGTACAACCTTGTACAAACTTAAACACACTTGTACAAACATGTACACACTTGAACAACCTTGTACACACTTGTACAACCTTGTACACACTTGTACAAGCTTGTATACACTTGTACAACCTTGTACACACTTGTACAACCTTGTTCACACTTGTACAAGCTTGTACACACTTGTACAACCTTGTACACACTTGTACAACCTTTTACACAATTGTAAAACCTTGTACACACTTGTACATTCTTGTACAAACTTGTACTTACTTGTACAACCTTGTACAAACTTGTACACACTTGTACAAACTTTTACATCCTTGTATACATTTGTACACCCTTGTACACAATTGTACAACCTTGTACAAACCTGTACACCCTTGTACACACTTGTACAAGCTTGTACACGATTGTACACCCTTGTACACACTTGTGCACCCTTGTACACACTTGTACACCCTTGTACACACATGTACAACCTTTTACAAACTTGTACACACTTGTACAAACTTGTACATTCTTGTACATACTTGTACACCCTTGTAAACACTTGTACAAAATTGTACAAACCTGTACACCCTTGTACACACTTGTACAAGCTTGTACACACTTGTACAAGCTTGTACACACTTGTACACCCTTGTACAAACTTGTGCACCCTTGTACACTTTTGTACACCCTTGTATACATTTGTACAAACTTGTACAAACTTGTACACACTTGTACAAACTTGTACACACTTGTACAAACTTGTACACCCTTGTACACACTTGTACAACCTTGTACACACTTGTACAACCTTGTACAAACCTGTACACCCTTGTACACACTTGTACAAGCTTGTACACGATTGTACACTCTTGTACACACTTGTGCAACCTTGTACACACTTGTACAACCTTGTACACACTTGTACAACCTTGTACACACTTGTTCAAGCTTGTACACACTTGTACAACCTTGTACACACTTGTACACCCTTGTACACACTTGTACAACCTTTTACAAACTTGTACACACTTGTACAAAATTGTACATTCTTGTACATACTTGTACACCCTTGTACACACTTGTACAACCTTGTACAAACCTGTACACCCTTGTACACACTTGTACAAGCTTGTAAACACTTGTACAAGCTTGTACACACTTGTACACCCTTGTACAAACTTGTGCACTCTTGTACACTTTTGTACACCCTTGTACACATTTGTACAACCTTGTACAAACTTGTACACACTTGTACAAACTTGTACACACTTGTACAAACTTGTGTACACTTGTACAACCTTGTACACACTTGTACAACCTTGTACACACTTGTACAACCTTGTACACACTTGTACAACCTTGTACACACTTGTACAACCTCGTACACACTTGTACAACCTTGTACACACTTGTACAACCTTGTACACAATTGTAAAACCTTGTACACACTTGTACAACCTTGTACACAGTTGTACACCCTTGTACACACTTGTACAAAATTTTACATTCTTGTACATACTTGTACACCCTTGTACACACTTGTACAACCTTGTACAAACCTGTACACCCTTGTACACACTTGGACAAGCTTGTACACACTTGTACAAGCTTGTACACACTTGTACAAGCTTGTACACACTTGTACAAGCTTGTACACACTTGTACACCCTTGTACAAACTTGTGCACCCTTGAACACTTTTGTACACCCTTGTACACATTTGTACAACCTTGTACAAACTTAAACACACTTGTACAAACATGTACACACTTGAACAACCTTGTACACACTTGTACAACCTTGTACACACTTGTACAAGCTTGTACACACTTGTACAACCTTGTACACACTTGTACAACCTTGTACACACTTGTACAAGCTTGTACACACTTGTACAACCTTGTACACACTTGTACAACCTTTTACACAATTGTAAAACCTTGTACACACTTGTACATTCTTGTACAAACTTGTACTTACTTGTACAACCTTGTACAAACTTGTACACACTTGTACAAACTTTTACATCCTTGTATACATTTGTACACCCTTGTACACACTTGTACAACCTTGTACAAACCTGTACACCCTTGTACACACTTGTACAAGCTTGTACACGATTGTACACCCTTGTACACACTTGTGCACCCTTGTACACACTTGTACACCCTTGTACACACATGTACAACCTTTTACAAACTTGTACACACTTGTACAAACTTGTACATTCTTGTACATACTTGTACACCCTTGTAAACACTTGTACAAAATTGTACAAACCTGTACACCCTTGTACACACTTGTACAAGCTTGTACACACTTGTACAAGCTTGTACACACTTGTACACCCTTGTACAAACTTGTGCACCCTTGTACACTTTTGTACACCCTTGTATACATTTGTACAAACTTGTACAAACTTGTACACACTTGTACAAACTTGTACACACTTGTACAAACTTGTACACCCTTGTACACACTTGTACAACCTTGTACAAACCTGTACACCCTTGTACACACTTGTACAAGCTTGTACACGATTGTACACTCTTGTACACACTTGTGCAACCTTGTACACACTTGTACAACCTTGTACACACTTGTACAACCTTGTACACACTTGTTCAAGCTTGTACACACTTGTACAACCTTGTACACACTTGTACACCTTTGTACACACTTGTACAACCTTTTACAAACTTGTACACACTTGTACAAAATTGTACATTCTTGTACATACTTGTACACCCTTGTACACACTTGTACAACCTTGTACAAACCTGTACACCCTTGTACACACTTGTACAAGCTTGTACACACTTGTACAAGCTTGTACACACTTGTACAAGCTTGTACACACTTGTACACCCTTGTACAAACTTGTGCACCCTTGTACACTTTTGTACACCCTTGTACACATTTGTACAACCTTGTACAAACTTGTACACACTTGTACAAACTTGTACACACTTGTACAAACTTGTGTACACTTGTACAACCTTGTACACACTTGTACAACCTTGTACACACTTGTACAACCTTGTACACACTTGTACAACCTCGTACACACTTGTACAACCTTGTACACACTTGTACAACCTTGTACACAATTGTAAAACCTTGTACACACTTGTACAACCTTGTACACACTTGTACACCCTTGTACACACTTGTACAAAATTTTACATTCTTGTACATACTTGTACACCCTTGTACACACTTGTACAACCTTGTACAAACCTGTACACCCTTGTACACACTTGTACAAGCTTGTACACACTTGTACAAGCTTGTACACACTTGTACACCCTTGTACAAACTTGTGCACCCTTGAACACTTTTGTACACCCTTGTACACATTTGTACAACCTTGTACAAACTTAAACACACTTGTACAACCTTGTACACACTTGTACAACCTTGTACACACTTGTACAAGCTTGTACACACTTGTACAACCTTGTACACACTTGTACAACCTTTTACACAATTGTAAAACCTTGTACACACTTGTACATTCTTGTACAAACTTGTACTTACTTGTACAACCTTGTACAAACTTGTACACACTTGTACAAACTTTTACATCCTTGTATACATTTGTACACCCTTGTACACACTTGTACAACCTTGTACAAACCTGTACACCCTTGTACACACTTGTACAAGCTTGTACACGATTGTACACCCTTGTACACACTTGTGCACCCTTGTACACACTTGTACACCCTTGTACACACATGTACAACCTTTTACAAACTTGTACACACTTGTACAAACTTGTACATTCTTGTACATACTTGTACACCCTTGTAAACACTTGTACAAAATTGTACAAACCTGTACACCCTTGTACACACTTGTACAAGCTTGTACACACTTGTACAAGCTTGTACACACTTGTACACCCTTGTACAAACTTGTGCACCCTTGTACACTTTTGTACACCCTTGTATACATTTGTACAAACTTGTACAAACTTGTACACACTTGTACAAACTTGTACACACTTGTACAAACTTGTACACCCTTGTACACACTTGTACAACCTTGTACACACTTGTACAACCTTGTACAAACCTGTACACCCTTGTACCCACTTGTACAAGCTTGTACACGATTGTACACTCTTGTACACACTTGTGCAACCTTGTACACACTTGTACAACCTTGTACACACTTGTACAACCTTGTACACACTTGTTCAAGCTTGTACACACTTGTACAACCTTGTACACACTTGTACACCCTTGTACACACTTGTACAACCTTTTACAAACTTGTACACACTTGTACAAAATTGTACATTCTTGTACATACTTGTACACCCTTGTACACACTTGTACAACCTTGTACAAACCTGTACACCCTTGTACACACTTGTACAAGCTTGTACACACTTGTACAAGCTTGTACACTTTTGTACACCCTTGTACAAACTTGTGCACCCTTGTACACTTTTGTACACCCTTGTACACATTTGTACAACCTTGTACACACTTGTACAACCTTGTACACACTTGTACAACCTCGTACACACTTGTACAACCTTGTACACACTTGTACAACCTTGTACACAATTGTAAAACCTTGTACACACTTTTACAACCTTGTACACACTTGTACACCCTTGTACACACTTGTACAAAATTTTACATTCTTGTACATACTTGTACACCCTTGTACACACTTGTACAACCTTGTACAAACCTGTACACCCTTGTACACACTTGTACAAGCTTGTACACACTTGTACAAGCTTGTACACACTTGTACAAGCTTGTACACACTTGTACACCCTTGTACAAACTTGTGCACCCTTGAACACTTTTGTACACCATTGTACACATTTGTACAACCTTGTACAAACTTAAACACACTTGTACAAACATGTACACACTTGAACAACCTTGTACACACTTGTACAACCTTGTACACACTTGTACAACCTTGTACACACTTGTACAACCTTGTACACACTTGTACAACCTTGTACACACTTGTACAACCTTTTACACAATTGTAAAACCTTGTACACACTTGTACATTCTTGTACAAACTTGTACTTACTTGTACAACCTTGTACAAACTTGTACACACTTGTACAAACTTTTACATCCTTGTATACATTTGTACACCCTTGTACACACTTGTACAACCTTGTACACACTTGTACAAGCTTGTACACGATTGTACACTCTTGTACACACTTGTGCAACCTTGTACACACTTGTACAACCTTGTACACACTTGTACAACCTTGTACACACTTGTTCAAGCTTGTACACATTTGTACAACCTTGTACACACTTGTACACCCTTGTACACACTTGTACAACCTTTTACAAACTTGTACACACTTGTACAAAATTGTACATTCTTGTACATACTTGTACACCCTTGTACACACTTGTACAACCTTGTACAAACCTGTACACCCTTGTACACACTTGTACAAGCTTGTACACACTTGTACAAGCTTGTACACACTTGTACAAGCTTGTACACACTTGTACAAGCTTGTACACACTTGTACACCCTTGTACAAACTTGTGCACCCTTGTACACTTTTGTACACCCTTGTACACATTTGTACACCCTTGTACACATTTGTACAACCTTGTACAAACTTGTACACACTTGTACAAACTTGTACACACTTGTACAAACTTGTGTACACTTGTACAACCTTGTACACACTTGTACAACCTTGTACACACTTGTACAACCTTGTACACACTTGTACAACCTCGTACACACTTGTACAACCTTGTACACACTTGTACAACCTTGTACACAATTGTAAAACCTTGTACACACTTGTACAACCTTGTACACACTTGTACACCCTTGTACACACTTGTACAAAATTTTACATTCTTGTACATACTTGTACACCCTTGTACACACTTGTACAACCTTGTACAAACCTGTACACCCTTGTACACACTTGTACAAGCTTGTACACACTTGTACAAGCTTGTACACACTTGTACAAGCTTGTACACACTTGTACACCCTTGTACAAACTTGTGCACCCTTGAACACTTTTGTACACCCTTGTACACATTTGTACAACCTTGTACAAACTTAAACACACTTGTACAAACATGTACACACTTGAACAACCTTGTACACACTTGTACAACCTTGTACACACTTGTACAAGCTTGTACACACTTGTACAACCTTGTACACACTTGTACAACCTTGTACACACTTGTACAAGCTTGTACACACTTGTACAACCTTGTACACACTTGTACAAGCTTGTACACACTTGTACAACCTTGTACACACTTGTACAACCTTGTACACACTTGTACAAGCTTGTACACACTTGTACAACCTTGTACACACTTGTACAACCTTTTACACAATTGTAAAACCTTGTACACACTTGTACATTCTTGTACAAACTTGTACTTACTTGTACAACCTTGTACAAACTTGTACACACTTGTACAAACTTTTACATCCTTGTATACATTTGTACACCCTTGTACACACTTGTACAACCTTGTACAAACCTGTACACCCTTGTACACACTTGTACAAGCTTGTACACGATTGTACACCCTTGTACACACTTGTGCACCCTTGTACACACTTGTACACCCTTGTACACACATGTACAACCTTTTACAAACTTGTACACACTTGTACAAACTTGTACATTCTTGTACATACTTGTACACCCTTGTAAACACTTGTACAAAATTGTACAAACCTGTACACCCTTGTACACACTTGTACAAGCTTGTACACACTTGTACAAGCTTGTACACACTTGTACACCCTTGTACAAACTTGTGCACCCTTGTACACTTTTGTACACCCTTGTATACATTTGTACAAACTTGTACAAACTTGTACACACTTGTACAAACTTGTACACACTTGTACAAACTTGTACACCCTTGTACACACTTGTACAACCTTGTACACACTTGTACAACCTTGTACAAACCTGTACACCCTTGTACCCACTTGTACAAGCTTGTACACGATTGTACACTCTTGTACACACTTGTGCAACCTTGTACACACTTGTACAACCTTGTACACACTTGTACAACCTTGTACACACTTGTTCAAGCTTGTACACACTTGTACAACCTTGTACACACTTGTACACCCTTGTACACACTTGTACAACCTTTTACAAACTTGTACACACTTGTACAAAATTGTACATTCTTGTACATACTTGTACACCCTTGTACACACTTGTACAACCTTGTACAAACCTGTACACCCTTGTACACACTTGTACAAGCTTGTACACACTTGTACAAGCTTGTACACTTTTGTACACCCTTGTACAAACTTGTGCACCCTTGTACACTTTTGTACACCCTTGTACACATTTGTACAACCTTGTACAAACTTGTACACACTTGTACAAACTTGTACACACTTGTACAAACTTGTGTACACTTGTACAACCTTGTACACACTTGTACAACCTTGTACACACTTGTACAACCTTGTACACACTTGTACAACCTCGTACACACTTGTACAACCTTGTACACACTTGTACAACCTTGTACACAATTGTAAAACCTTGTACACACTTTTACAACCTTGTACACACTTGTACACCCTTGTACACACTTGTACAAAATTTTACATTCTTGTACATACTTGTACACCCTTGTACACACTTGTACAACCTTGTACAAACCTGTACACCCTTGTACACACTTGTACAAGCTTGTACACACTTGTATAAGCTTGTACACACTTGTACACCCTTGTACAAACTTGTGCACCCTTGAACACTTTTGTACACCCTTGTACACATTTGTACAACCTTGTACAAACTTAAACACACTTGTACAAACATGTACACACTTGAACAACCTTGTACACACTTGTACAACCTTGTACACACTTGTACAACCTTGTACACACTTGTACAACCTTGTACACACTTGTACAACCTTGTACACACTTGTACAACCTTTTACACAATTGTAAAACCTTGTACACACTTGTACATTCTTGTACAAACTTGTACTTACTTGTACAACCTTGTACAAACTTGTACACACTTGTACAAACTTTTACATCCTTGTATACATTTGTACACCCTTGTACACACTTGTACAACCTTGTACAAACCTGTACACCCTTGTACACACTTGTACAAGCTTGTACACGATTGTACACCCTTGTACACACTTGTGCACCCTTGTACACACTTGTACGACCTTGTACACACATGTACAACCTTTTACAAACTTGTACACACTTGTACAAACTTGTACATTCTTGTACATACTTGTACACCCTTGTAAACACTTGTACAAAATTGTACAAACCTGTACACCCTTGTACACACTTGTACAAGCTTGTACACACTTGTACAAGCTTGTACACACTTGTACACCCTTGTACAAACTTGTGCACCCTTGTACACTTTTGTACACCCTTGTATACATTTGTACAAACTTGTACAAACTTGTACACACTTGTACAAACTTGTACACACTTGTACAAACTTGTACACCCTTGTACACACTTGTACAACCTTGTACACACTTGTACAACCTTGTACAAACCTGTACACCCTTGTACACACTTGTACAAGCTTGTACACACTTGTACACCCTTGTACAAACTTGTGCACCCTTGTACACTTTTGTACACCCTTGTACACATTTGTACAACCTTGTACAAACTTGTACACACTTGTACAAACTTGTACACACTTGTACAAACTTGTGTACACTTGTACAACCTTGTACACACATTCGGACAACCTTGTACACACTTGTACAACCTTGTACACACTTGTACAACCTCGTACACACTTGTACAACCTTGTACACACTTGTACAACCTCGTACACACTTGTACAACCTTGTACACACTTGTACAACCTTGTACACAATTGTAAAACCTTGTACACACTTGTACAACCTTGTACACACTTGTACACCCTTGTACACACTTGTACAAAATTTTACATTCTTGTACATACTTGTACACCCTTGTACACACTTGTACAACCTTGTACAAACCTGTACACCCTTGTACACACTTGTACAAGCTTGTACACACTTGTACAAGCTTGTACACACTTGTACAAGCTTGTACACACTTATACACCCTTGTACAAACTTGTGCACCCTTGAACACTTTTGTACACCCTTGTACACATTTGTACAACCTTGTACAAACTTAAACACACTTGTACAAACATGTACACACTTGAACAACCTTGTACACACTTGTACAACATTGTACACACTTGTACAAGCTTGTACACACTTGTACAACCTTGTACACACTTGTACAACCTTGTACACACTTCTACAAGCTTGTACACACTTGTACAACCTTGTACACACTTGTACAACCTTTTACACAATTGTAAAACCTTGTACACACTTGTACATTCTTGTACAAACTTGTACTTACTTGTACAACCTTGTACAAACTTGTACACACTTGTACAAACTTTTACATCCTTGTATACATTTGTACACCCTTGTACACACTTGTACAACCTTGTACAAACCTGTACACCCTTGTACACACTTGTACAAGCTTGTACACGATTGTACACCCTTGTACACACTTGTGCACCCTTATACACACTTGTACACTCTTGTACACACATGTACAACCTTTTACAAACTTGTACACACTTGTACAAACTTGTACATTCTTGTACATACTTGTACACCCTTGTAAACACTTGTACAAAATTGTACAAACCTGTACACCCTTGTACACACTTGTACAAGCTTGTACACACTTGTACACCCTTGTACAAACTTGTGCACCCTTGTACACTTTTGTACACCCTTGTATACATTTGTACAAACTTGTACAAACTTGTACACACTTGTACAAACTTGTACACACTTGTACAAACTTGTACACCCTTGTACACACTTGTACAACCTTGTACACACTTGTACAACCTTGTACAAACCTGTACACCCTTGTACACACTTGTACAAGCTTGTACACGATTGTACACTCTTGTACACACTTGTGCAACCTTGTACACACTTGTGCAACCTTGTACACACTTGTGCAACCTTGTACACACTTGTACAACCTTGTACACACTTGTACAACCTTGTACACACTTGTTCAAGCTTGTACACACTTGTACAACCTTGTACACACTTGTACACCCTTGTACACACTTGTACAACCTTTTACAAACTTGTACACACTTGTACAAAATTGTACATTCTTGTACATACTTGTACACCCTTGTACACACTTGTACAACCTTGTACAAACCTGTACACCCTTGTACACACTTGTACAAGCTTGTACACACTTGTACAAGCTTGTACACACTTGTACACCCTTGTACAAACTTGTGCACCCTTGTACACTTTTGTACACCCTTGTACACATTTGTACAACCTTGTACAAACTTGTACACACTTGTACAAACTTGTACACACTTGTACAAACTTGTGTACACTTGTACAACCTTGTACACACTTGTACAACCTTGTACACACTTGTACAACCTTGTACACACTTGTACAACCTTGTACACACTTGTACAACCTCGTACACACTTGTACATTCTTGTACACACTTGTACAACCTTGTACACAATTGTAAAACCTTGTACACACTTTTACAACCTTGTACACACTTGTACACCCTTGTACACACTTGTACAAAATTTTACATTCTTGTACATACTTGTACACCCTTGTACACACTTGTACAACCTTGTACAAACCTGTACACCCTTGTACACACTTGTACAAGCTTGTACACACTTGTACAAGCTTGTACACACTTGTACAAGCTTGTACACACTTGTACACCCTTGTACAAACTTGTGCACCCTTGAACACTTTTGTACACCCTTGTACACATTTGTACAACCTTGTACAAACTTAAACACACTTGTACAAACATGTACACACTTGAACAACCTTTTACACACTTGTACAAACCTTGTACACACTTGTACAAGCTTGTACATACTTGTACAACCTTGTACACACTTGTACAACCTTGTACACATTTGTACAAGCTTGTACACACTTGTACAACCTTGTACACACTTGTACAACCTTGTACAAACCTGTACACCCTTGTACACACTTGTACAAGCTTGTACACGATTGTACACCCTTGCACACACTTGTGCACCCTTGTACACACTTGTACACCCTTGTACACACTTGTACAACCTTTTACAAACTTGTACACCCTTGTAAACACTTGTACAACCTTGTACAAACCTGTACACCCTTGTACACACTTGTACAAGCTTGTACACACTTGTACAAGCTTGTACACACTTGTACACCCTTGTACAAACTTGTGCACCCTTGTACACTTTTGTACACCCTTGTATACATTTGTACAAACTTGTACAAACTTGTACACACTTGTACAAACTTGTACACACTTGTACAAACTTGTACAAACTTGTACACACTTGTACAAACTTGTACACCCTTGTACACACTTGTACAACCTTGTACACACTTGCACAACCTTGTACACACTTGTACAACCTTGTACAAACCTGTACACCCTTGTACACACTTGTACAAGCTTGTACACGATTGTACACTCTTGTACACACTTGTGCAACCTTGTACACACTTGTACAACCTTGTAAACACTTGTACAACCTTGTACACACTTGTTCAAGCTTGTACACACTTGTACAACCTTGTACACACTTGTACACCCTTGTACACACTTGTACAACCTTTTACAAACTTGTACACACTTGTACAAAATTGTACATTCTTGTACATACTTGTACACCCTTGTACACACTTGTACACCCTTGTACAAACTTGTGCACCCTTGTACACTTTCGTACACCCTTGTACACATTTGTACAAACTTGTACAAACTTGTACACACTTGTACAAACTTGTACACACTTGTACAAACTTGTGTACACTTGTACAACCTTGTACACACTTGTACAACCTTGTACACACTTGTACAACCTTGTACACACTTGTACAACCTTGTACACACTTGTACAACCTTGTACACAATTGTAAAACCTTGTACACACGTGTAGAACCTTGTACAAACTTGTACACACTTGTACAAACTTGTACACCCTTGTACACACTTGTACAACCTTGTACACACTTGTACAAATTTGTACAACCTTGTACAAACTTGTACACACTTGTACAACCTTGTACAAACTTGTACACACTTGTACACATTTGTACACCCTTGTACACACTTGTACAACCTTTTACAAACTTGTACACACTTGTACAAACTTGTACATTCTTGTACATACTTGTACAACCTTGTACACACTTGTACAACCTTGTACAAACCTGTAAACCCTTGTACAAGCTTGTACACACTTGTACAAGCTTGTACACACTTGTACACCCTTGTACAAACTTGTGCACCCTTGTACACTTTTGTACACCCTTGTACACACTTGTTCAACCTTGTACAAACCTGTAAACCCTTGTACAAGCTTGTACACACTTGTACAAGCTTGTACACACTTGTACACCCTTGTACAAACTTGTGCACCCTTGTACACTTTTGTACACCCTTGTACACATTTGTACAACCTTGTACAAACTTGTACACACTTGTACAAACTTGTACACACTTGTACAACCTTGTACACACTTGTACAACCTTGTACACACTTGTACAACCTTGTACACACTTGTACAACCTTGTACACACTTGTACAAGCTTGTACACACTTGTACAACCTTGTACACACTTGTACAACCTTTTACACAATTGTAAAACCTTGTACACACTTGTACATTCTTGTACAAACTTGTACTTACTTGTACAACCTTGTACAAACTTGTACACACTTGTACAAACTTTTACAGCCTTGTACACATTTGTACACCCTTGTACACATTTGTACACCCTTGTACACACTTGTACAACCTTGTACAAACCTGTACACCTTTGTACACACTTGTACAAGCTTGTACACGATTGTACACCCTTGTACACACTTGTGCACCATTGTACACACTTGTACACCCTTGTACACACTTGTACAACCTTTTACAAACTTGTACACACTTGTACAAACTTGTACATTCTTTTGTACACCCTTGTAAACACTTGTACAACCTTGTACAAACCTGTACACCCTTGTACACACTTGTACAAGCTTGTACACACTTGTACAAGCTTGTACACACTTGTACACCCTTGTACAAACTTGTGCACCCTTGTACACTTTTGTACACCCTTGTATTAATTTGTACAACCTTGTACAAACTTGTACACACTTGTACAAACTTGTACACACTTGTACAAACTTGTACACACTTGTACAAACTTGTACACCCTTGTACACACTTGTACAACCTTGTACACACTTGTACAACCTTGTAAACACTTGTACACCCTTGTACCCACTTGTACAAGCTTGTACACGATTGTACACTCTTGTACACACTTGTGCAACCTTGTACACACTTGTACAACCTTGTACACACTTGTACAACCTTGTACACACTTGTTCAAGCTTGTACACACTTGTACAACCTTGTACACACTTGTACACCCTTGTACACACTTGTACAACCTTTTACAAACTTGTACACACTTGTACAAAATTGTACATTCTTGTACATACTTGTACACCCTTGTACACACTTGTACAACCTTGTACAAACCTGTACACCCTTGTACACACTTGTACAAGCTTGTACACACTTGTACAAGCTTGTACACTTTTGTACACCCTTGTACAAACTTGTGCACCCTTGTACACTTTTGTACACCCTTGTACACATTTGTACAACCTTGTACACACTTGTACAACCTTGTACACACTTGTACAACCTCGTACACACTTGTACAACCTTGTACACACTTGTACAACCTTGTACACAATTGTAAAACCTTGTACACACTTTTACAACCTTGTACACACTTGTACACCCTTGTACACACTTGTACAAAATTTTACATTCTTGTACATACTTGTACACCCTTGTACACACTTGTACAACCTTGTACAAACCTGTACACCCTTGTACACACTTGTACAAGCTTGTACACACTTGTACAAGCTTGTACACACTTGTACAAGCTTGTACACACTTGTACACCCTTGTACAAACTTGTGCACCCTTGAACACTTTTGTACACCATTGTACACATTTGTACAACCTTGTACAAACTTAAACACACTTGTACAAACATGTACACACTTGAACAACCTTGTACACACTTGTACAACCTTGTACACACTTGTACAACCTTGTACACACTTGTACAACCTTGTACACACTTGTACAACCTTGTACACACTTGTACAACCTTTTACACAATTGTAAAACCTTGTACACACTTGTACATTCTTGTACAAACTTGTACTTACTTGTACAACCTTGTACAAACTTGTACACACTTGTACAAACTTTTACATCCTTGTATACATTTGTACACCCTTGTACACACTTGTACAACCTTGTACACACTTGTACAAGCTTGTACACGATTGTACACTCTTGTACACACTTGTGCAACCTTGTACACACTTGTACAACCTTGTACACACTTGTACAACCTTGTACACACTTGTTCAAGCTTGTACACATTTGTACAACCTTGTACACACTTGTACACCCTTGTACACACTTGTACAACCTTTTACAAACTTGTACACACTTGTACAAAATTGTACATTCTTGTACATACTTGTACACCCTTGTACACACTTGTACAACCTTGTACAAACCTGTACACCCTTGTACACACTTGTACAAGCTTGTACACACTTGTACAAGCTTGTACACACTTGTACAAGCTTGTACACACTTGTACAAGCTTGTACACACTTGTACACCCTTGTACAAACTTGTGCACCCTTGTACACTTTTGTACACCCTTGTACACATTTGTACACCCTTGTACACATTTGTACAACCTTGTACAAACTTGTACACACTTGTACAAACTTGTACACACTTGTACAAACTTGTGTACACTTGTACAACCTTGTACACACTTGTACAACCTTGTACACACTTGTACAACCTTGTACACACTTGTACAACCTCGTACACACTTGTACAACCTTGTACACACTTGTACAACCTTGTACACAATTGTAAAACCTTGTACACACTTGTACAACCTTGTACACACTTGTACACCCTTGTACACACTTGTACAAAATTTTACATTCTTGTACATACTTGTACACCCTTGTACACACTTGTACAACCTTGTACAAACCTGTACACCCTTGTACACACTTGTACAAGCTTGTACACACTTGTACAAGCTTGTACACACTTGTACAAGCTTGTACACACTTGTACACCCTTGTACAAACTTGTGCACCCTTGAACACTTTTGTACACCCTTGTACACATTTGTACAACCTTGTACAAACTTAAACACACTTGTACAAACATGTACACACTTGAACAACCTTGTACACACTTGTACAACCTTGTACACACTTGTACAAGCTTGTACACACTTGTACAACCTTGTACACACTTGTACAACCTTGTACACACTTGTACAAGCTTGTACACACTTGTACAACCTTGTACACACTTGTACAACCTTGTACACACTTGTACAAGCTTGTACACACTTGTACAACCTTGTACACACTTGTACAACCTTTTACACAATTGTAAAACCTTGTACACACTTGTACATTCTTGTACAAACTTGTACTTACTTGTACAACCTTGTACAAACTTGTACACACTTGTACAAACTTTTACATCCTTGTATACATTTGTACACCCTTGTACACACTTGTACAACCTTGTACAAACCTGTACACCCTTGTACACACTTGTACAAGCTTGTACACGATTGTACACCCTTGTACACACTTGTGCACCCTTGTACACACTTGTACACCCTTGTACACACATGTACAACCTTTTACAAACTTGTACACACTTGTACAAACTTGTACATTCTTGTACATACTTGTACACCCTTGTAAACACTTGTACAAAATTGTACAAACCTGTACACCCTTGTACACACTTGTACAAGCTTGTACACACTTGTACAAGCTTGTACACACTTGTACACCCTTGTACAAACTTGTGCACCCTTGTACACTTTTGTACACCCTTGTATACATTTGTACAAACTTGTACAAACTTGTACACACTTGTACAAACTTGTACACACTTGTACAAACTTGTACACCCTTGTACACACTTGTACAACCTTGTACACACTTGTACAACCTTGTACAAACCTGTACACCCTTGTACCCACTTGTACAAGCTTGTACACGATTGTACACTCTTGTACACACTTGTGCAACCTTGTACACACTTGTACAACCTTGTACACACTTGTACAACCTTGTACACACTTGTTCAAGCTTGTACACACTTGTACAACCTTGTACACACTTGTACACCCTTGTACACACTTGTACAACCTTTTACAAACTTGTACACACTTGTACAAAATTGTACATTCTTGTACATACTTGTACACCCTTGTACACACTTGTACAACCTTGTACAAACCTGTACACCCTTGTACACACTTGTACAAGCTTGTACACACTTGTACAAGCTTGTACACTTTTGTACACCCTTGTACAAACTTGTGCACCCTTGTACACTTTTGTACACCCTTGTACACATTTGTACAACCTTGTACAAACTTGTACACACTTGTACAAACTTGTACACACTTGTACAAACTTGTGTACACTTGTACAACCTTGTACACACTTGTACAACCTTGTACACACTTGTACAACCTTGTACACACTTGTACAACCTCGTACACACTTGTACAACCTTGTACACACTTGTACAACCTTGTACACAATTGTAAAACCTTGTACACACTTTTACAACCTTGTACACACTTGTACACCCTTGTACACACTTGTACAAAATTTTACATTCTTGTACATACTTGTACACCCTTGTACACACTTGTACAACCTTGTACAAACCTGTACACCCTTGTACACACTTGTACAAGCTTGTACACACTTGTATAAGCTTGTACACACTTGTACACCCTTGTACAAACTTGTGCACCCTTGAACACTTTTGTACACCCTTGTACACATTTGTACAACCTTGTACAAACTTAAACACACTTGTACAAACATGTACACACTTGAACAACCTTGTACACACTTGTACAACCTTGTACACACTTGTACAACCTTGTACACACTTGTACAACCTTGTACACACTTGTACAACCTTGTACACACTTGTACAACCTTTTACACAATTGTAAAACCTTGTACACACTTGTACATTCTTGTACAAACTTGTACTTACTTGTACAACCTTGTACAAACTTGTACACACTTGTACAAACTTTTACATCCTTGTATACATTTGTACACCCTTGTACACACTTGTACAACCTTGTACAAACCTGTACACCCTTGTACACACTTGTACAAGCTTGTACACGATTGTACACCCTTGTACACACTTGTGCACCCTTGTACACACTTGTACGACCTTGTACACACATGTACAACCTTTTACAAACTTGTACACACTTGTACAAACTTGTACATTCTTGTACATACTTGTACACCCTTGTAAACACTTGTACAAAATTGTACAAACCTGTACACCCTTGTACACACTTGTACAAGCTTGTACACACTTGTACAAGCTTGTACACACTTGTACACCCTTGTACAAACTTGTGCACCCTTGTACACTTTTGTACACCCTTGTATACATTTGTACAAACTTGTACAAACTTGTACACACTTGTACAAACTTGTACACACTTGTACAAACTTGTACACCCTTGTACACACTTGTACAACCTTGTACACACTTGTACAACCTTGTACAAACCTGTACACCCTTGTACACACTTGTACAAGCTTGTACACACTTGTACACCCTTGTACAAACTTGTGCACCCTTGTACACTTTTGTACACCCTTGTACACATTTGTACAACCTTGTACAAACTTGTACACACTTGTACAAACTTGTACACACTTGTACAAACTTGTGTACACTTGTACAACCTTGTACACACATTCGGACAACCTTGTACACACTTGTACAACCTTGTACACACTTGTACAACCTCGTACACACTTGTACAACCTTGTACACACTTGTACAACCTCGTACACACTTGTACAACCTTGTACACACTTGTACAACCTTGTACACAATTGTAAAACCTTGTACACACTTGTACAACCTTGTACACACTTGTACACCCTTGTACACACTTGTACAAAATTTTACATTCTTGTACATACTTGTACACCCTTGTACACACTTGTACAACCTTGTACAAACCTGTACACCCTTGTACACACTTGTACAAGCTTGTACACACTTGTACAAGCTTGTACACACTTGTACAAGCTTGTACACACTTGTACACCCTTGTACAAACTTGTGCACCCTTGAACACTTTTGTACACCCTTGTACACATTTGTACAACCTTGTACAAACTTAAACACACTTGTACAAACATGTACACACTTGAACAACCTTGTACACACTTGTACAACATTGTACACACTTGTACAAGCTTGTACACACTTGTACAACCTTGTACACACTTGTACAACCTTGTACACACTTCTACAAGCTTGTACACACTTGTACAACCTTGTACACACTTGTACAACCTTTTACACAATTGTAAAACCTTGTACACACTTGTACATTCTTGTACAAACTTGTACTTACTTGTACAACCTTGTACAAACTTGTACACACTTGTACAAACTTTTACATCCTTGTATACATTTGTACACCCTTGTACACACTTGTACAACCTTGTACAAACCTGTACACCCTTGTACACACTTGTACAAGCTTGTACACGATTGTACACCCTTGTACACACTTGTGCACCCTTATACACACTTGTACACTCTTGTACACACATGTACAACCTTTTACAAACTTGTACACACTTGTACAAACTTGTACATTCTTGTACATACTTGTACACCCTTGTAAACACTTGTACAAAATTGTACAAACCTGTACACCCTTGTACACACTTGTACAAGCTTGTACACACTTGTACACCCTTGTACAAACTTGTGCACCCTTGTACACTTTTGTACACCCTTGTATACATTTGTACAAACTTGTACAAACTTGTACACACTTGTACAAACTTGTACACACTTGTACAAACTTGTACACCCTTGTACACACTTGTACAACCTTGTACACACTTGTACAACCTTGTACAAACCTGTACACCCTTGTACACACTTGTACAAGCTTGTACACGATTGTACACTCTTGTACACACTTGTGCAACCTTGTACACACTTGTGCAACCTTGTACACACTTGTACAACCTTGTACACACTTGTACAACCTTGTACACACTTGTTCAAGCTTGTACACACTTGTACAACCTTGTACACACTTGTACACCCTTGTACACACTTGTACAACCTTTTACAAACTTGTACACACTTGTACAAAATTGTACATTCTTGTACATACTTGTACACCCTTGTACACACTTGTACAACCTTGTACAAACCTGTACACCCTTGTACACACTTGTACAAGCTTGTACACACTTGTACAAGCTTGTACACACTTGTACACCCTTGTACAAACTTGTGCACCCTTGTACACTTTTGTACACCCTTGTACACATTTGTACAACCTTGTACAAACTTGTACACACTTGTACAAACTTGTACACACTTGTACAAACTTGTGTACACTTGTACAACCTTGTACACACTTGTACAACCTTGTACACACTTGTACAACCTTGTACACACTTGTACAACCTTGTACACACTTGTACAACCTCGTACACACTTGTACATTCTTGTACACACTTGTACAACCTTGTACACAATTGTAAAACCTTGTACACACTTTTACAACCTTGTACACACTTGTACACCCTTGTACACACTTGTACAAAATTTTACATTCTTGTACATACTTGTACACCCTTGTACACACTTGTACAACCTTGTACAAACCTGTACACCCTTGTACACACTTGTACAAGCTTGTACACACTTGTACAAGCTTGTACACACTTGTACAAGCTTGTACACACTTGTACACCCTTGTACAAACTTGTGCACCCTTGAACACTTTTGTACACCCTTGTACACATTTGTACAACCTTGTACAAACTTAAACACACTTGTACAAACATGTACACACTTGAACAACCTTTTACACACTTGTACAAACCTTGTACACACTTGTACAAGCTTGTACATACTTGTACAACCTTGTACACACTTGTACAACCTTGTACACATTTGTACAAGCTTGTACACACTTGTACAACCTTGTACACACTTGTACAACCTTGTACAAACCTGTACACCCTTGTACACACTTGTACAAGCTTGTACACGATTGTACACCCTTGCACACACTTGTGCACCCTTGTACACACTTGTACACCCTTGTACACACTTGTACAACCTTTTACAAACTTGTACACCCTTGTAAACACTTGTACAACCTTGTACAAACCTGTACACCCTTGTACACACTTGTACAAGCTTGTACACACTTGTACAAGCTTGTACACACTTGTACACCCTTGTACAAACTTGTGCACCCTTGTACACTTTTGTACACCCTTGTATACATTTGTACAAACTTGTACAAACTTGTACACACTTGTACAAACTTGTACACACTTGTACAAACTTGTACAAACTTGTACACACTTGTACAAACTTGTACACCCTTGTACACACTTGTACAACCTTGTACACACTTGCACAACCTTGTACACACTTGTACAACCTTGTACAAACCTGTACACCCTTGTACACACTTGTACAAGCTTGTACACGATTGTACACTCTTGTACACACTTGTGCAACCTTGTACACACTTGTACAACCTTGTAAACACTTGTACAACCTTGTACACACTTGTTCAAGCTTGTACACACTTGTACAACCTTGTACACACTTGTACACCCTTGTACACACTTGTACAACCTTTTACAAACTTGTACACACTTGTACAAAATTGTACATTCTTGTACATACTTGTACACCCTTGTACACACTTGTACACCCTTGTACAAACTTGTGCACCCTTGTACACTTTCGTACACCCTTGTACACATTTGTACAAACTTGTACAAACTTGTACACACTTGTACAAACTTGTACACACTTGTACAAACTTGTGTACACTTGTACAACCTTGCACACACTTGTACAACCTTGTACACACTTGTACAACCTTGTACACACTTGTACAACCTTGTACACACTTGTACAACCTTGTACACAATTGTAAAACCTTGTACACACGTGTACAACCTTGTACAAACTTGTACACACTTGTACAAACTTGTACACCCTTGTACACACTTGTACAACCTTGTACACACTTGTACAAATTTGTACAACCTTGTACAAACTTGTACACACTTGTACAACCTTGTACAAACTTGTACACACTTGTACACATTTGTACACCCTTGTACACACTTGTACAACCTTTTACAAACTTGTACACACTTGTACAAACTTGTACATTCTTGTACATACTTGTACAACCTTGTACACACTTGTACAACCTTGTACAAACCTGTAAACCCTTGTACAAGCTTGTACACACTTGTACAAGCTTGTACACACTTGTACACCCTTGTACAAACTTGTGCACCCTTGTACACTTTTGTACACCCTTGTACACACTTGTTCAACCTTGTACAAACCTGTAAACCCTTGTACAAGCTTGTACACACTTGTACAAGCTTGTACACACTTGTACACCCTTGTACAAACTTGTGCACCCTTGTACACTTTTGTACACCCTTGTACACATTTGTACAACCTTGTACAAACTTGTACACACTTGTACAAACTTGTACACACTTGTACAACCTTGTACACACTTGTACAACCTTGTACACACTTGTACAACCTTGTACACACTTGTACAACCTTGTACACACTTGTACAAGCTTGTACACACTTGTACAACCTTGTACACACTTGTACAACCTTTTACACAATTGTAAAACCTTGTACACATTTGTACACCCTTGTACACATTTGTACACCCTTGTACACACTTGTACAACCTTGTACAAACCTGTACACCTTTGTACACACTTGTACAAGCTTGTACACGATTGTACACCCTTGTACACACTTGTGCACCATTGTACACACTTGTACACCCTTGTACACACTTGTACAACCTTTTACAAACTTGTACACACTTGTACAAACTTGTACATTCTTTTGTACACCCTTGTAAACACTTGTACAACCTTGTACAAACCTGTACACCCTTGTACACACTTGTACAAGCTTGTACACACTTGTACAAGCTTGTACACACTTGTACACCCTTGTACAAACTTGTGCACCCTTGTACACTTTTGTACACCCTTGTATTAATTTGTACAACCTTGTACAAACTTGTACACACTTGTACAAACTTGTACACACTTGTACAAACTTGTACACACTTGTTCAAGCTTGTACACACTTGTACAACCTTGTACACACTTGTTCAAGCTTGTACACACTTGTACAACCTTGTACACACTTGTACACCCTTGTACACACTTGTACAACCTTTTACAAACTTGTACACACTTGTACAAAATTGTACATTCTTGTACATACTTGTACACCCTTGTACACACTTGTACACCCTTGTACAAACTTGTGCACCCTTGTACACTTTCGTACACCCTTGTACACATTTGTACAAACTTGTACAAACTTGTACACACTTGTACAAACTTGTACACACTTGTACAAACTTGTGTACACTTGTACAACCTTGTACACACTTGTACAACCTTGTACACACTTGTACAACCTTGTACACACTTGTACAACCTTGTACACACTTGTACAACCTTGTACACAATTGTAAAACCTTGTACACACGTGTACAACCTTGTACAAACTTGTACACACTTGTACAAACTTGTACACCCTTGTACACACTTGTACAACCTTGTACACACTTGTACAAATTTGTACAACCTTGTACAAACTTGTACACACTTGTACAACCTTGTACAAACTTGTACACACTTGTACACATTTGTACACCCTTGTACACACTTGTACAACCTTTTACAAACTTGTACACACTTGTACAAACTTGTACATTCTTGTACATACTTGTACAACCTTGTACACACTTGTACAACCTTGTACAAACCTGTAAACCCTTGTACAAGCTTGTACACACTTGTACAAGCTTGTACACACTTGTACACCCTTGTACAAACTTGTGCACCCTTGTACACTTTTGTACACCCTTGTACACACTTGTTCAACCTTGTACAAACCTGTAAACCCTTGTACAAGCTTGTACACACTTGTACAAGCTTGTACACACTTGTACACCCTTGTACAAACTTGTGCACCCTTGTACACTTTTGTACACCCTTGTACACATTTGTACAACCTTGTACAACCTTGTACACACTTGTACAACCTTGTACACACTTGTACAACCTTGTACACACTTGTACAACCTTGTACACACTTGTACAAGCTTGTACACACTTGTACAACCTTGTACACACTTGTACAACCTTGTACACACTTGTACAACCTTTTACACAATTGTAAAACCTTGTACACACTTGTACATTCTTGTACAAACTTGTACTTACTTGTACAACCTTGTACAAACTTGTACACACTTGTACAAACTTTTACAGCCTTGTACACATTTGTACACCCTTGTACACATTTGTACACCCTTGTACACACTTGTACAACCTTGTACAAACCTGTACACCTTTGTACACACTTGTACAAGCTTGTACACGATTGTACACCCTTGTACACACTTGTGCACCATTGTACACACTTGTACACCCTTGTACACACTTGTACAACCTTTTACAAACTTGTACAACCTTTTACAAACTTGTACACACTTGTACAAACTTGTACATTCTTTTGTACACCCTTGTAAACACTTGTACAACCTTGTACAAACCTGTACACCCTTGTACACACTTGTACAAGCTTGTACACACTTGTACAAGCTTGTACACACTTGTACACCCTTGTACAAACTTGTGCACCCTTGTACACTTTTGTACACCCTTGTATTAATTTGTACAACCTTGTACAAACTTGTACACACTTGTACAAACTTGTACACACTTGTACAAACTTGTACACCCTTGTACACACTTGTACAACCTTGTACACACTTGTACAACCTTGTACACAATTGTACAACCTTGTACAACCATGTACACACTTGTACAACCTTGTACACACTTGTACAACCTTGTACACACTTGTACACCTTTGTACACACTTATACAACCTTGTACACACTTGTACAACCTTGTACACACTTGTACAAACTTGTACACACTTGTACAACCTTGTACACACTTGTACAACCTTGTACACACTTGTACAACCTTGTAAAAACTTGTACAAGCTTGTACACGATTGTACACCCTTGTACACACTTGTGCACCCTTGTACACACTTGTACAACCTTGTACACACTTGTACAACCTTGTACACACTTGTACAACCTTGTACACACTTGTACAACCTTGTACACACTTGTACAACCTTGTACACACTTGTACAACCTTGTACACACTTGTACAACCTTGTACACACTTGTACAACCTTGTACACACTTGTACAAGCTTGTACACACTTGTACAACCTTGTAAACACTTGTACAACCTTTTACACAATTAATTGTAAAACCTTGTACACACTTGTACATTCTTGTACAAACTTGTACTTACTTGTACAACCTTGTACAAACTTGTACACACTTGTACAACCTTGTACAAACTTGTACACACTTGTACAAACTTTTACATCCTTGTACACATTTGTACACCCTTGTACACACTTGTACAACCTTGTACAAACCTGTACAACCTTGTACACACTTGTACAAGCTTGTACACGATTGTACACCCTTGTACACACTTGTGCACCCTTGTATACACTTGTACACTCTTGTACACACTTGTACAACCTTTTACAAACTTGTACACACTTGTACAAACTTGTACATTCTTGTACATACTTGTACACCCTTGTAAACACTTGTACAACCTTGTACACTTTTGTATACCCTTGTATACATTTGTACAAAATTGTACAAACTTGTACACACTTGTACAAACTTGTAAACACTTGTACAAACTTGTACACCCTTGTACACACTTGTACAACCTTGTACACACTTGTACAACCTTGTTCAAACCTGTACACCCTTGTACACTCTTGTACAAGCTTGTACACGATTGTACACCCTTGTACACACTTGTGCACCCTTGTACACACTTGTACACCCTTGTACACACTTGTACAACCTTTTACAAACTTGTACACACTTGTACAAACTTGTACATTTTTGTACATACTTGTACACCCTTGTAAACACTTGTACAACCTTGTACAAACCTGTACACCCTTGTACACACTTGTACAAGCTTGTACACACTTGTACAAGCTTGTACACACTTGTACAAGCTTGTACACACTTGTACACCCTTGTACAAACTTGTGCACCGTTGTACACTTTTGTACACCCTTGTATACATTTGTACAACCTTGTACAAACTTGTACACACTTGTACAAACTTGTACACACTTGTACAAACTTGTACACCCTTGTACACACTTGTACAACCTTGTACACACTTGTTCAACCTTGTACACACTTGTACAACCTTGTACACAATTGTACAACCTTGTACAACCTAGTACACACTTGTACAACCTTGTACACACTTGTACAACCTTGTACACACTTGTACACCCTTGTAAACACTTGTACAACCTTGTACAAACCTGTACACCCTTGTACACACTTGTACAAGCTTGTACACACTTGTACAAGCTTGTACACACTTGTACAAGCTTGTACACACTTGTACAAGCTTGTACACACTTGTACACCCTTGTACAAACTTGTGCACCCTTGTACACTTTTGTACACCCTTGTACAAACTTGTACACACTTGTACAAACTTGTACACCCTTGTACACACTTGTACAACCTTGTACACACTTGTACAACCTTGTACACACTTGTACAACCTTGTACACACTTGTACAACCTTGTACACAATTGTACAACCTTGTACAACCTTGTACACACTTGTACAACCTTGTACACACTTGTACAACCTTGTACACACTTGTACAACCTTGTACACACTTGTACAACCTTGTGCACCCTTGTACACTTTCGTACACCCTTGTACACATTTGTACAAACTTGTACAAACTTGTACACACTTGTACAAACTTGTACACACTTGTACAAACTTGTGTACACTTGTACAACCTTGTACACACTTGTACATTCTTGTACATACTTGTACAACCTTGTACACACTTGTACAACCTTGTACAAACCTGTAAACCCTTGTACAAGCTTGTACACACTTGTACAAGCTTGTACACACTTGTACACCCTTGTACAAACTTGTGCACCCTTGTACACTTTTGTACACCCTTGTACACACTTGTTCAACCTTGTACAAACCTGTAAACCCTTGTACAAGCTTGTACACACTTGTACAAGCTTGTACACACTTGTACACCCTTGTACAAACTTGTGCACCCTTGTACACTTTTGTACACCCTTGTACACATTTGTACAACCTTGTACAAACTTGTACACACTTGTACAAACTTGTACACACTTGTACAACCTTGTACACACTTGTACAACCTTGTACACACTTGTACAACCTTGTACACACTTGTACAAGCTTGTACACACTTGTACAACCTTGTACACACTTGTACAACCTTGTACACACTTGTACAACCTTTTACACAATTGTAAAACCTTGTACACACTTGTACATTCTTGTACAAACTTGTACTTACTTGTACAACCTTGTACAAACTTGTACAACCTTGTACACACTTGTACAACCTTGTAAACACTTGTACAACCTTGTACACACTTGTTCAAGCTTGTACACACTTGTACAACCTTGTACACACTTGTACACCCTTGTACACACTTGTACAACCTTTTACAAACTTGTACACACTTGTACAAAATTGTACATTCTTGTACATACTTGTACACCCTTGTACACACTTGTACACCCTTGTACAAACTTGTGCACCCTTGTACACTTTCGTACACCCTTGTACACATTTGTACAAACTTGTACAAACTTGTACACACTTGTACAAACTTGTACACACTTGTACAAACTTGTGTACACTTGTACAACCTTGTACACACTTGTACAACCTTGTACACACTTGTACAACCTTGTACACACTTGTACAACCTTGTACACAATTGTAAAACCTTGTACACACGTGTACAACCTTGTACAAACTTGTACACACTTGTACAAACTTGTACACCCTTGTACACACTTGTACAACCTTGTACACACTTGTACAAATTTGTACAACCTTGTACAAACTTGTACACACTTGTACAACCTTGTACAAACTTGTACACACTTGTACACATTTGTACACCCTTGTACACACTTGTACAACCTTTTACAAACTTGTACACACTTGTACAAACTTGTACATTCTTGTACATACTTGTACAACCTTGTACACACTTGTACAACCTTGTACAAACCTGTAAACCCTTGTACAAGCTTGTACACACTTGTACAAGCTTGTACACACTTGTACACCCTTGTACAAACTTGTGCACCCTTGTACACTTTTGTACACCCTTGTACACACTTGTTCAACCTTGTACAAACCTGTAAACCCTTGTACAAGCTTGTACACACTTGTACAAGCTTGTACACACTTGTACACCCTTGTACAAACTTGTGCACCCTTGTACACTTTTGTACACCCTTGTACACATTTGTACAACCTTGTACAAACTTGTACACACTTGTACAAACTTGTACACACTTGTACAACCTTGTACACACTTGTACAACCTTGTACACACTTGTACAACCTTGTACACACTTGTACAACCTTGTACACACTTGTACAAGCTTGTACACACTTGTACAACCTTGTACACACTTGTACAACCTTGTACACACTTGTACAACCTTTTACACAATTGTAAAACCTTGTACACACTTGTACATTCTTGTACAAACTTGTACTTACTTGTACAACCTTGTACAAACTTGTACACACTTGTACAAACTTTTACAGCCTTGTACACATTTGTACACCCTTGTACACATTTGTACACCCTTGTACACACTTGTACAACCTTGTACAAACCTGTACACCTTTGTACACACTTGTACAAGCTTGTACACGATTGTACACCCTTGTACACACTTGTGCACCATTGTACACACTTGTACACCCTTGTACACACTTGTACAACCTTTTACAAACTTGTACACACTTGTACAAACTTGTACATTCTTTTGTACACCCTTGTAAACACTTGTACAACCTTGTACAAACCTGTACACCCTTGTACACACTTGTACAAGCTTGTACACACTTGTACAAGCTTGTACACACTTGTACACCCTTGTACAAACTTGTGCACCCTTGTACACTTTTGTACACCCTTGTATTAATTTGTACAACCTTGTACAAACTTGTACACACTTGTACAAACTTGTACACACTTGTACAAACTTGTACACCCTTGTACACACTTGTACAACCTTGTACACACTTGTACAACCTTGTACACAATTGTACAACCTTGTACAACCATGTACACACTTGTACAACCTTGTACACACTTGTACAACCTTGTACACACTTGTACACCTTTGTACACACTTATACAACCTTGTACACACTTGTACAACCTTGTACACACTTGTACAAACTTGTACACACTTGTACAACCTTGTACACACTTGTACAACCTTGTACACACTTGTACAACCTTGTAAAAACTTGTACAAGCTTGTACACGATTGTACACCCTTGTACACACTTGTGCACCCTTGTACACACTTGTACAACCTTGTACACACTTGTACAACCTTGTACACACTTGTACAACCTTGTACACACTTGTACAACCTTGTACACACTTGTACAACCTTGTACACACTTGTACAACCTTGTACACACTTGTACAACCTTGTACACACTTGTACAACCTTGTACACACTTGTACAAGCTTGTACACACTTGTACAACCTTGTAAACACTTGTACAACCTTTTACACAATTAATTGTAAAACCTTGTACACACTTGTACATTCTTGTACAAACTTGTACTTACTTGTACAACCTTGTACAAACTTGTACACACTTGTACAACCTTGTACAAACTTGTACACACTTGTACAAACATTTACATCCTTGTACACATTTGTACACCCTTGTACACACTTGTACAACCTTGTACAAACCTGTACAACCTTGTACACACTTGTACAAGCTTGTACACGATTGTACACCCTTGTACACACTTGTGCACCCTTGTATACACTTGTACACTCTTGTACACACTTGTACAACCTTTTACAAACTTGTACACACTTGTACAAACTTGTACATTCTTGTACATACTTGTACACCCTTGTAAACACTTGTACAACCTTGTACACTTTTGTATACCCTTGTATACATTTGTACAAAATTGTACAAACTTGTACACACTTGTACAAACTTGTACACACTTGTACAAACTTGTACACCCTTGTACACACTTGTACAACCTTGTACACACTTGTACAACCTTGTTCAAACCTGTACACCCTTGTACACTCTTGTACAAGCTTGTACACGATTGTACACCCTTGTACACACTTGTGCACCCTTGTACACACTTGTACACCCTTGTACACACTTGTACAACCTTTTACAAACTTGTACACACTTGTACAAACTTGTACATTTTTGTACATACTTGTACACCCTTGTAAACACTTGTACAACCTTGTACAAACCTGTACACCCTTGTACACACTTGTACAAGCTTGTACACACTTGTACAAGCTTGTACACACTTGTACAAGCTTGTACACACTTGTACACCCTTGTACAAACTTGTGCACCGTTGTACACTTTTGTACACCCTTGTATACATTTGTACAACCTTGTACAAACTTGTACACACTTGTACAAACTTGTACACACTTGTACAAACTTGTACACCCTTGTACACACTTGTACAACCTTGTACACACTTATTCAACCTTGTACACACTTGTACAACCTTGTACACAATTGTACAACCTTGTACAACCTAGTACACACTTGTACAACCTTGTACACACTTGTACAACCTTGTACACACTTGTACACCCTTGTAAACACTTGTACAACCTTGTACAAACCTGTACACCCTTGTACACACTTGTACAAGCTTGTACACACTTGTACAAGCTTGTACACACTTGTACAAGCTTGTACACACTTGTACAAGCTTGTACACACTTGTACACCCTTGTACAAACTTGTGCACCCTTGTACACTTTTGTACACCCTTGTACAAACTTGTACACACTTGTACAAACTTGTACACCCTTGTACACACTTGTACAACCTTGTACACACTTGTACAACCTTGTACACACTTGTACAACCTTGTACACACTTGTACAACCTTGTACACAATTGTACAACCTTGTACAACCTTGTACACACTTGTACAACCTTGTACACACTTGTACAACCTTGTACACACTTGTACAACCTTGTACACACTTGTACAACCTTGTGCACCCTTGTACACTTTCGTACACCCTTGTACACATTTGTACAAACTTGTACAAACTTGTACACACTTGTACAAACTTGTACACACTTGTACAAACTTGTGTACACTTGTACAACCTTGTACACACTTGTACATTCTTGTACATACTTGTACAACCTTGTACACACTTGTACAACCTTGTACAAACCTGTAAACCCTTGTACAAGCTTGTACACACTTGTACAAGCTTGTACACACTTGTACACCCTTGTACAAACTTGTGCACCCTTGTACACTTTTGTACACCCTTGTACACACTTGTTCAACCTTGTACAAACCTGTAAACCCTTGTACAAGCTTGTACACACTTGTACAAGCTTGTACACACTTGTACACCCTTGTACAAACTTGTGCACCCTTGTACACTTTTGTACACCCTTGTACACATTTGTACAACCTTGTACAAACTTGTACACACTTGTACAAACTTGTACACACTTGTACAACCTTGTACACACTTGTACAACCTTGTACACACTTGTACAACCTTGTACACACTTGTACAAGCTTGTACACACTTGTACAACCTTGTACACACTTGTACAACCTTGTACACACTTGTACAACCTTTTACACAATTGTAAAACCTTGTACACACTTGTACATTCTTGTACAAACTTGTACTTACTTGTACAACCTTGTACAAACTTGTACACACTTGTACAAACTTTTACAGCCTTGTACACATTTGTACACCCTTGTACACACTTGTACAACCTTGTACAAACCTGTACACCCTTGTACACACTTGTACAAGCTTGTACACGATTGTACACCCTTGTACACACTTGTGCACCATTGTACACACTTGTACACCCTTGTACACACTTGTACAACCTTTTACAAACTTGTACACACTTGTACAAACTTGTACATTCTTTTGTACACCCTTGTAAACACTTGTACAACCTTGTACAAACCTGTACACCCTTTTACACACTTGTACAAGCTTGTACACACTTGTACAAGCTTGTACACACTTGTACACACTTGTACAAACTTGTGCACCCTTGTACACTTTTGTACACCCTTGTATTAATTTGTACAACCTTGTACAAACTTGTACACACTTGTACAAACTTGTACACACTTGTACAAACTTGTACACCCTTGTACACACTTGTACAACCTTGTACACACTTGTACAACCTTGTACACAATTGTACAACCTTGTACAACCATGTACACACTTGTACAACCTTGTACACACTTGTACAACCTTGTACACACTTGTACACCTTTGTACACACTTATACAACCTTGTACACACTTGTACAACCTTGTACACACTTGTACAACCTTGTACACACTTGTACAACCTTGTACACACTTGTACAACCTTGTACACACTTGTACAACCTTGTACACACTTGTACAACCTTGTAAAAACTTGTACAAGCTTGTACACGATTGTACACCCTTGTACACACTTGTGCACCCTTGTACACACTTGAACAACCTTGTACACACTTGTACAACCTTGTACACACTTGTACAACCTTGTACACACTTGTACAACCTTGTACACACTTGTACAACCTTGTACACACTTGTACAACCTTGTACACACTTGTACAACCTTGTAAACACTTGTACAACCTTTTACACAATTAATTGTAAAACCTTGTACACACTTGTACATTCTTGTACAAACTTGTACTTACTTGTACAACCTTGTACAAACTTGTACACACTTGTACAAACTTTTACATCCTTGTACACATTTGTACACCCTTGTACACACTTGTACAACCTTGTACAAACCTGTACAACCTTGTACACACTTGTACAAGCTTGTACACGATTGTACACCCTTGTACACACTTGTGCACCCTTGTATACACTTGTACACTCTTGTACACACTTGTACAACCTTTTACAAACTTGTACACACTTGTACAAACTTGTACATTCTTGTACATACTTGTACACCCTTGTAAACACTTGTACAACCTTGTACACTTTTGTATACCCTTGTATACATTTGTACAACCTTGTACAAACTTGTACACACTTGTACAAACTTGTACACCCTTGTACACACTTGTGCACCCTTGTACACACTTGTACACCCTTGTACACACTTGTACAACCTTTTACAAACTTGTACACACTTGTACAAACTTGTACATTTTTGTACATACTTGTACACCCTTGTAAACACTTGTACAACCTTGTACAAACCTGTACACCCTTGTAAACACTTGTACAAGCTTGTACACACTTGTACAAGCTTGTACACACTTGTACAAGCTTGTACACACTTGTACAAGCTTGTACACACTTGTACAAGCTTGTACACACTTGTACACCCTTGTACAAACTTGTGCACCGTTGTACACTTTTGTACACCCTTGTATACATTTGTACAACCTTGTACAAACTTGTACACACTTGTACAAACTTGTACACACTTGTACAAACTTGTACACCCTTGTACACACTTGTACAACCTTGTACACACTTGTTCAACCTTGTACACACTTGTACAACCTTGTACACAATTGTACAACCTTGTACAACCTAGTACACACTTGTACAACCTTGTACACACTTGTACAACCTTGTACACACTTGTACACCCTTGTAAACACTTGTACAACCTTGTACAAACCTGTACACCCTTGTACACACTTGTACAAGCTTGTACACACTTGTACAAGCTTGTACACACTTGTACAAGCTTGTACACACTTGTACACCCTTGTACAAACTTGTGCACCCTTGTACACTTTTGTACACCCTTGTACAAACTTGTACACACTTGTACAAACTTGTACACCCTTGTACACACTTGTACAACCTTGTACACACTTGTACAACCTTGTACACACTTGTACAACCTTGTACACACTTGTACAACCTTGTACACAAATGTACAACCTTGTACAACCTTGTACACACTTGTACAACCTTGTACACACTTGTACAACCTTGTACACACTTGTACAACCTTGTACACACTTGTACACCTTTGTACACACTTGTACAACCTTGTACACACTTGTACAACCTTGTACACACTTGTACAACCTTGTACACACTTGTACAACCTTGTACACACTTTTTCAACCTTGTACACACTTATACAACCTTGTACACACTTGTACAACCTTGTACACACTTGTACAACCTTGTACACACTTGTACAACCTTGTACACACTTGTACAACCTTGTACACACTTGTACAACCTTGTACACACTTGTACAACCTTGTAAAAACATGTACAACCTTGTACACACTTGTACACCCTTGTACACACTTGTACAAGCTTGTACACACTTGTACAAACTTGTACACACTTGTACAAACTTGTACACACTTGTACAAACTTGTACACACTTGTACAAACTTGTACACCCTTGTACACACTTGTACAACCTTGTACACAATTGTACAACCTTGTACAACCTTGTACACACTTGTACAACCTTGTACACACTTGTACAACCTTGTACACACTTGTACACCTTTGTACACACTTGTACAACCTTGTACACACTTGTACAACCTTGTACACACTTGTACAACCTTGTACACACTTGTAAAACCTTTTACAAACTTGTACACACTTGTACAAACTTGTACATTTTTGTACAAATGTATACAAGGGTGTACAAAAGTGTACAAGGGTGCACAAGTTTGTACAAGGGTGTACAAGTGTGTACAAGCTTGTACAAGTGTGTACAAGCTTGTACAAGTGTGTACAAGGGTGTACAGGTTTGTACAAGGTTGTACAAGTGTTTACAAGGGTGTACAAGTATGTACAAGAATGTACAAGTTTGTACAAGTGTGTACAAGTTTGTAAAAGGTTGTACAAGTGTGTAAAAGGGTGTACAAGTGTGTACAAGGGTGCACAAGTGTGTACAAGGGTGTACAATCGTGTACAAGCTTGTACAAGTGTGTACAAGGGTGTACAGGTTTGTACAAGGTTGTACAAGTGTGTACAAGGTTGTACAAGTGTGTACAAGCTTGTGCAAGTGTGTACAAGGTTGTACAAGTGTGTACAAGGTTGTACAAGTGTGTACAAGCTTGTACAAGTGTGTACAAGGTTTGTACAAGTGTGTACAAGGTTGTTCAAGTGTGTACATGTTTGTACAAGTGTGTTTAAGTTTGTACAAGGTTGTACAAATGTGTATAAGGGTGTACAAAAGTGTTCAAGGGTGCACAAGTTTGTACAAGGGTGTACAAGTGTGTACAAGCTTGTACAAGTGTGTACAAGCTTGTACAAGTGTGTACAAGGGTGTACAGGTTTGTACAAGGTTGTACAAGTGTGTACAAGGGTGTACAAGTATGTACAAGAATGTAAAATTTTGTACAAGTGTGTACAAGGGTGTACAAGTGTGTACAAGGTTGTAAAAGTGTGTACAAGGTTTTACAATTGTGTACAAGGTTGTACAAGTGTGTACAAGGTTGTACAAGTGTGTACGAGGTTGTACAAGTGTGTACAAGGTTGTACAAGTGTGTACAAGGTTGTACAAGTGTACACAAGTTTGTACAAGTGTGTACAAGTTTGTACAAGTGTGTACAAGTTTTTACAAGGTTGTACAAATGTGTACAAGGGTGTACAAAAGTGTACAAGGGTGCACAAGTTTGTACAAGGGTGTACAAGTGTGTACAAGCTTGTACAAGTGTGTACAAGCTTGTACAAGTGTGTACAAGGGTGTACAGGTTTGTACAAGGTTGTACAAGTGTGTACAAGGGTGTACAAGTATGTACAAGAATGTACAATTTTGTACAAGTGTGTACAAGTTTGTAAAAGGTTGTACAAGTGTGTACAAGGGTGTACAAGTGTGTACAAGGTTGTACAAGTGTGTACAAGCTTGAACAAGTGTGTACAAGGTTGTTCAAGTGTGTACAAGGTTGTACAAGTGTGTACAAGGTTGCACAAGTGTGTACAAGAGTGTACAATCGTGTACAAGCTTGTACAAGTGTGTACAAGGGTGTACAGGTTTGTACAAGGTTGTACAAGTGTGTACAAGGTTGTACAAGTGTGTACAAGGGTTTACAATCTTGTACAAGTGTGTACAAGTTTGTACAAGTGTGTACAAGTTTGTACAACTGTGTACAAGTTTGTACAAGTTTGTACAAATGTATACAAGGGTGTACAAAAGTGTACAAGGGTGCACAAGTTTGTACAAGGGTGTACAAGTGTGTACAAGCTTGTACAAGTGTGTACAAGCTTGTACAAGTGTGTACAAGCTTGCACAAGTGTGTACAAGGGTGTACAGGTTTGTACAATTTTGTACAAGTGTTTACAAGGGTGTACAAGTATGTACAAGAATGTACAAGTTTGTACAAGTGTGTACAAGTTTGTAAAAGGTTGTACATGTGTGTACAAGGGTGTACAAGTGTGTACAAGGGTGCACAAGTGTGTACAAGGGTGTACAATCGTGTACAAGCTTGTACAAGTGTGTACAAGGGTGTACAGGTTTGTACAAGGTTGTACAAGTGTGTACAAGTGTGTACAAATGTATACAAGGATGTAAAAGTTTGTACAAGTGTGTACAAGTTTGTACAAGGTTGTACAAGTAAGTACAAGTTTGTACAAGAATGTACAAGTTTGTACAAGAATGTACAAGTGTGTACAAGGTTTTACAATTGTGTAAAAGGTTGTACAAGTGTGTACAAGGTTGTACAAGTGTGTACAAGCTTGTACAAGTGTGTACAAGGTTGTACAAGTGTGTACAAGGTTGTACAAGTGTGTACAAGCTTGTACAAGTGTGTACAAGGTTGTACAAGTGTGTACAAGGTTGTTCAAGTGTGTACATGTTTGTACAAGTGTGTTTAAGTTTGTACAAGGTTGTACAAATGTGTACAAGGGTGTACAAAAGTGTTCAAGGGTGCACAAGTTTGTACAAGGGTGTACAAGTGTGTACAAGCTTGTACAAGTGTGTACAAGCTTGTACAAGTGTGTACAAGCTTGTACAAGTGTGTACAAGGGTGTACAGGTTTGTACAAGGTTGTACAAGTGTTTACAAGGGTGTACAAGTATGTACAAGAATGTAAAATTTTGTACAAGTGTGTACAAGGGTGTACAAGTGTGTACAAGGTTGTACAAGTGTGTACAAGGTTTTACAATTGTGTACAAGGTTGTACAAGTGTGTACAAGGTTGTACAAGTGTGTACGAGGTTGTACAAGTGTGTACAAGGTTGTACACTTGTGTACAAGGTTGTACAAGTGTGTACAAGGTTGTACAAGTGTGTACGAGGTTGTACAAGTGTGTACAAGGTTGTACAAGTGTGTACAAGGTTGTACAAGTGTGTACAAGGTTGTACAAGTGTGTACAAGTTTGTACAAGTGTGTACAAGTTTGTACAAGGTTGTACAAATGTGTACAAGGGTGTAAAAAAGTGTACAAGGGTGCACAAGTTTGTACAAGGGTGTACAAGTGTGTACAAGCTTGTACAAGTGTGTACAAGCTTGTACAAGTGTGTACAAGCTTGTACAAGTGTTTACAAGGGTGTACAGGTTTGTACAAGGTTGTACAAGTGTGTACAAGGGTGTACAAGTATGTACAAGAATGTACAATTTTGTACAAGTGTGTACAAGTTTGTAAAAGGTTGTACAAGTGTGTACAAGGGTGTACAAGTGTGTACAAGGTTGTACAAGTGTGTACAAGCTTGAACAAGTGTGTACAAGGTTGTACAAGTGTGTACAAGGTTGTACAAGTGTGTACAAGGTTGCACAAGTGTGTACAAGAGTGTACAATCGTGTACAAGCTTGTACAAGTGTGTACAAGGGTGTACAGGTTTGTACAAGGTTGTACAAGTGTGTACAAGGGTGTACAGGTTTGTACAAGGTTGTACAAGTGTGTACAAGGGTGTACAGGTTTGTACAAGGTTGTACAAGTGTGTACAAGGTTGTACAAATGTGTACAAGGGTGTACAAAAGTGTACAAGGGTGCACAAGTTTGTACAAGGGTGTACAAGTGTGTACAAGCTTGTACAAGTGTGTACAAGGGTGTACAGTCTTGTACAATTTTGTACAAGTGTTTACAAGGGTGTACAAGTATGTACAAGAATGTACAAGTTTGTACAAGTGTGTAAAAGTTTGTAAAAGGTTGTACATGTGTGTACAAGGGTGTACAAGTGTGTACAAGGGTGCACAAGTGTGTACAAGGGTGTACAATCGTGTACAAGCTTGTACAAGTGTGAACAAGGGTGTACAGGTTTGTACAAGGTTGTACAAGTGTGTACAAGGGTGTACAAATGTATACAAGGATGTAAAAGTTTGTACAAGTGTGTACAAGTTTGTACAAGGTTGTACAAGTAAGTACAAGTTTGTACAAGAATGTACAAGTGTGTACAAGGTTTTACAATTGTGTAAAAGGTTGTACAAGTGTGTACAAGGTTGTACAATTGTGTACAAGCTTGTACAAGTGTGTACAAGGTTGTACAAGTGTGTACAAGGTTGTACAAGTGTGTACAAACTTGTACAAGTGTGTACAAGGTTGTACAAGTGTGTACAAGGGTGTACAAAAGTGTTCAAGGGTGCACAAGTTTGTACAAGGGTGTACAAGTGTGTACAAGGTTGTACAAATGTGTACAAGGGTGTACAAAAGTGTTCAAGGGTGCACAAGTTTGTACAAGGGTGTACAAGTGTGTACAAGCTTGTACAAGTGTGTACAAGGGTGTACAGGTTTGTACAAGGTTGTACAAGTGTGTACAAGGGTGTACAAGTATGTACAAGAATGTAAAATTTTGTACAAGTGTGTACAAGGGTGTACAAGTGTGTACAAGGTTGTACAAGTGTGTACAAGGTTTTACAATTGTGTACAAGGTTGTACAAGTGTGTACAAGGTTGTACAAGTGTGTACGAGGTTGTACAAGTGTGTACAAGGTTGTACAAGTGTGTACAAGGTTGTACAAGTGTGTACAAGGTTGTACAAGTGTGTACAAGTTTGTACAAGGTTGTACACGTGTGTACAAGGTTTTACAATTGTGTACAAGGTTGTACAAGTGTGTACAAGGTTGTACAAGTGTGTACAAGGTTGTACAAGTGTGTACAAGGTTGTACAAGTGTGTACAAGGTTGTACAAGTGTACACAAGTTTGTATAAGTGTGTACAAGTTTGTACAAGTGTGTACAAGTTTGTACAAGTTTGTACAAATGTGTACAAGGGTGTACAAAAGTGTACAAGGGTGCACAAGTTTGTACAAGGGTGTACAAGTGTGTACAAGGGTGTACAAGTATGTACAAGAATGTACAATTTTGTACAAGTGTGTACAAGTTTGTAAAAGGTTGTACAAGTGTGTACAAGGGTGTACAAGTGTGTACAAGGTTGTACAAGTGTGTACAAGCTTGAACAAGTGTGTACAAGGTTGTACAAGTGTGTACAAGGTTGTACAAGTGTGTACAAGGTTGCACAAGTGTGTACAAGAGTGTACAATCGTGTACAAGCTTGTACAAGTGTGTACAAGGGTGTACAGGTTTGTACAAGGTTGTACAAGTGTGTACAAGGTTGTACAAGTGTGTACAAGGTTGTACAAGTGTGTACAAGGGTGTACAAGTTTGTACAAGTGTGTACAAGTTTGTACAAGTGTGTACAAGTTTGTACAAGTTTGTACAAATGTATACAAGGGTGTACAAAAGTGTACAAGGGTGCACAAGTTTGTACAAGGGTGTACAAGTGTGTACAAGCTTGTACAAGTGTGTACAAGCTTGTACAAGTGTGTACAAGGGTGTACAGGTTTGTACAAGGTTGTACAAGTGTTTACAAGGGTGTACAAGTATGTACAAGAATGTACAAGTTTGTACAAGTGTGTACAAGTTTGTAAAAGATTGTACAAGTGTGTACAAGGGTGTACAAGTGTGTACAAGGGTGCACAAGTGTGTACAAGGGTGTACAATCGTGTACAAGCTTGTACAAGTGTGTACAAGGGTGTACAGGTTTGTACAAGGTTGTACAAGTGTGTACAAGGTTGTACAAGTGTGTACAAGCTTGTACAAGTGTGTACAAGGTTGTACAAGTGTGTACAAGGTTGTACAAGTGGGTACAAGCTTGTACAAGTGTGTACAAGGTTCGTACAAGTGTGTACAAGGTTGTTCAAGTGTGTACATGTTTGTACAAGTGTGTTTAAGTTTGTACAAGGTTTTACAAATGTGTACAAGGGTGTACAAAAGTGTTCAAGGGTGCACAAGTATGTACAAGAATGTAAAATTTTGTACAAGTGTGTACAAGGGTGTACAAGTGTGTACAAGGTTGTAAAAGTGTGTACAAGGTTTTACAATTGTGTACAAGGTTGTACAAGTGTGTACAAGTTTGTACAAGTGTGTACGAGGTTGTACAAGTGTGTACAAGGTTGTACAAGTGTGTACAAGGTTGTACAAGTGTGTACAAGGTTGTACAAGTGTACACAAGTTTGTACAAGTGTGTACAAGTTTGTACAAGTGTGTACAAGTATGTACAAGAATGTACAATTTTGTAAAAGTGTGTACAAGTTTGTAAAAGGTTGTACAAGTGTGTACAAGGGTGTACAAGTGTGTACAAGGTTGTACAAGTGTGTACAAGCTTGAACAAGTGTGTACAAGGTTGTACAAGTGTGTACAAGGTTGTACAAGTGTGTACAAGGTTGCACAAGTGTGTACAAGAGTGTACAATCGTGTACAAGCTTGTACAAGTGTGTACAAGGGTGTACAGGTTTGTACAAGGTTGTACAAGGGTGTACAAGGTTGTACAAGTGTGTACAAGGGTGTACAAGTTTGTACAAGTGTGTACAAGTTTGTACAAGTGTGTACAAGTTTGTACAAGTTTGTACAAATGTATACAAGGGTGTACAAAAGTGTACAAGGGTGCACAAGTTTGTACAAGGGTGTACAAGTGTGTACAAGCTTGTACAAGTGTGTACAAGCTTGTACAAGTGTGTACAAGGGTGTACAGGTTTGTACAATTTTGTACAAGTGTTTACAAGGGTGTACAAGTATGTACAAGAATGTACAAGTTTGTACAAGTGTGTACAAGTTTGTAAAAGGTTGTACATGTGTGTACAAGGGTGTACAAGTGTGTACAAGGGTGCACAAGTGTGTAAAAGGGTGTACAATCGTGTACAAGCTTGTACAAGTGTGTACAAGGGTGTACCGGTTTGTACAAGGTTGTACAAGTGTGTACAAGGGTGTACCGGTTTGTACAAGGTTGTACAAGTGTGTACAAGGGTGTACAAATGTATACAAGGATGTAAAAGTTTGTACAAGTGTGTACAAGTTTGTACAAGGTTGAACAAGTAAGTACAAGTTTGTACAAGAATGTACAAGTGTGTACAAGGTTTTACAATTGTGTAAAAGGTTGTACAAGTGTGTACAAGGTTGTACAAGTGTGTACAAGGTTGTACAAGTGTGTACAAGGTTGTACAAGTGTGTACAAGGTTGTACAAGTGTGTACAAGCTTGTACAAGTGTGTACAAGGTTGTACAAGTGTGTACAAGGTTGTTCAAGTGTGTACATGTTTGTACAAGTGTGTTTAAGTTTGTACAAGGTTGTACAAATGTGTACAAGGGTGTACAAAAGTGTTCAAGGGTGCACAAGTTTGTACAAGGGTGTACAAGTGTGTACAAGCTTGTACAAGTGTGTACAACCTTGTACAAGTGTGTACAAGCTTGTACAAGTGTGTACAAGGGTGTACAGGTTTGTACAAGGTTGTACAAGTGTGTACAAGGGTGTACAAGTATGTACAAGAATGTAAAATTTTGTACAAGTGTGTACAAGGGTGTACAAGTGTGTACAAGGTTGTACAAGTGTGTACAAGGTTTTACAATTGTGTACAAGGTTGTACAAGTGTGTACAAGGTTGTACAAGTGTGTACGAGGTTGTACAAGTGTGTACAAGGTTGTACAAGTGTGTACAAGGTTGTACAAGTGTGTACAGGGTTGTACAAGTGTACACAAGTTTGTACAAGTGTGTACAAGTTTGTACAAGTGTGTACAAGTTTGTACAAGGTTGTACAAATGTGTACAAGGGTGTACAAAAGTGTACAAGGGTGCACAAGTTTGTACAAGTGTGTACAAGCTTGTACAAGTGTGTACAAGCTTGTACAAGTTTGTACAAGCTTGTACAAGTGTGTACAAGGGTGTACAGGTTTGTACAAGGTTGTACAAGTGTGTACAAGGGTGTACAAGTATGTACAAGAATGTACAGTTTTGTACAAGTGTGTACAAGTTTGTAAAAGGTTGTACAAGTGTGTACAAGCTTGAACAAGTGTGTACAAGGTTGTACAAGTGTGTACAAGGTTGTACAAGTGTGTACAAGGTTGCACAAGTGTGTACAAGAGTGTACAATCGTGTACAAGCTTGTACAAGTGTGTACAAGGGTGTACAGGTTTGTACAAGGTTGTACAAGTGTGTACAAGGTTGTACAAGTGTGTACAAGCTTGTACAAGTGTGGACAAGGTTGTACAAGTGTGTACAAGGTTGTACAAGTGGGTACAAGCTTGTACAAGTGTGTACAAGGTTCGTACAAGTGTGTACAAGGTTGTTCAAGTGTGGACATGTTTGTACAAGTGTGTTTAAGTTTGTACAAGGTTGTACAAATGTGTACAAGGGTGTACAAAAGTGTTCAAGGGTGCACAAGTATGTACAAGAATGTAAAATTTTGTACAAGTGTGTACAAGGGTGTACAAGTGTGTACAAGGTTGTAAAAGTGTGTACAAGGTTTTACAATTGTGTACAAGGTTGTACAAGTGTGTACAAGTTTGTACAAGTGTGTACGAGGTTGTACAAGTGTGTACAAGGTTGTACAAGTGTGTACAAGGTTGTACAAGTGTGTACAAGGTTGTACAAGTGTACACAAGTTTGTACAAGTGTGTACAAGTTTGTACAAGTGTGTACAAGTATGTACAAGAATGTACAATTTTGTAAAAGTGTGTACAAGTTTGTAAAAGGTTGTACAAGTGTGTACAAGGGTGTACAAGTGTGTACAAGGTTGTACAAGTGTGTACAAGCTTGAACAAGTGTGTACAAGGTTGTACAAGTGTGTACAAGGTTGTACAAGTGTGTACAAGGTTGCACAAGTGTGTACAAGAGTGTACAATCGTGTACAAGCTTGTACAAGTGTGTACAAGGGTGTACAGGTTTGTACAAGGTTGTACAAGGGTGTACAAGGTTGTACAAGTGTGTACAAGGGTGTACAAGTTTGTACAAGTGTGTACAAGTTTGTACAAGTGTGTACAAGTTTGTACAAGTTTGTACAAATGTATACAAGGGTGTACAAAAGTGTACAAGGGTGCACAAGTTTGTACAAGGGTGTACAAGTGTGTACAAGCTTGTACAAGTGTGTACAAGCTTGTACAAGTGTGTACAAGCTTGTACAAGTGTGTACAAGGGTGTACAGGTTTGTACAATTTTGTACAAGTGTTTACAAGGGTGTACAAGTATGTACAAGAATGTACAAGTTTGTACAAGTGTGTACAAGTTTGTAAAAGGTTGTACATGTGTGTACAAGGGTGTACAAGTGTGTACAAGGGTGCACAAGTGTGTAAAAGGGTGTACAATCGTGTACAAGCTTGTACAAGTGTGTACAAGGGTGTACCGGTTTGTACAAGGTTGTACAAGTGTGTACAAGGGTGTACCGGTTTGTACAAGGTTGTACAAGTGTGTACAAGGGTGTACAAATGTATACAAGGATGTAAAAGTTTGTACAAGTGTGTACAAGTTTGTACAAGGTTGAACAAGTAAGTACAAGTTTGTACAAGAATGTACAAGTGTGTACAAGGTTTTACAATTGTGTAAAAGGTTGTACAAGTGTGTACAAGGTTGTACAAGTGTGTACAAGGTTGTACAAGTGTGTACAAGGTTGTACAAGTGTGTACAAGGTTGTACAAGTGTGTACAAGCTTGTACAAGTGTGTACAAGGTTGTACAAGTGTGTACAAGGTTGTTCAAGTGTGTACATGTTTGTACAAGTGTGTTTAAGTTTGTACAAGGTTGTACAAATGTGTACAAGGGTGTACAAAAGTGTTCAAGGGTGCACAAGTTTGTACAAGGGTGTACAAGTGTGTACAAGCTTGTACAAGTGTGTACAACCTTGTACAAGTGTGTACAAGCTTGTACAAGTGTGTACAAGGGTGTACAGGTTTGTACAAGGTTGTACAAGTGTGTACAAGGGTGTACAAGTATGTACAAGAATGTAAAATTTTGTACAAGTGTGTACAAGGGTGTACAAGTGTGTACAAGGTTGTACAAGTGTGTACAAGGTTTTACAATTGTGTACAAGGTTGTACAAGTGTGTACAAGGTTGTACAAGTGTGTACGAGGTTGTACAAGTGTGTACAAGGTTGTACAAGTGTGTACAAGGTTGTACAAGTGTGTACAGGGTTGTACAAGTGTACACAAGTTTGTACAAGTGTGTACAAGTTTGTACAAGTGTGTACAAGTTTGTACAAGGTTGTACAAATGTGTACAAGGGTGTACAAAAGTGTACAAGGGTGCACAAGTTTGTACAAGTGTGTACAAGCTTGTACAAGTGTGTACAAGCTTGTACAAGTTTGTACAAGCTTGTACAAGTGTGTACAAGGGTGTACAGGTTTGTACAAGGTTGTACAAGTGTGTACAAGGGTGTACAAGTATGTACAAGAATGTACAATTTTGTACAAGTGTGTACAAGTTTGTAAAAGGTTGTACAAGTGTGTACAAGCTTGAACAAGTGTGTACAAGGTTGTACAAGTGTGTACAAGGTTGTACAAGTGTGTACAAGGTTGCACAAGTGTGTACAAGAGTGTACAATCGTGTACAAGCTTGTACAAGTGTGTACAAGGGTGTACAGGTTTGTACAAGGTTGTACAAGTGTGTACAAGGTTGTACAAGTGTGTACAAGGGTGTTCAAGTTTGTACAAGTGTGTACAAGTTTGTACAAGTGTGTACAGGTTTGTACAAGTTTGTACAAATGTATACAAGGGTGTACAAAAGTGTACAAGGGTGCACAAGTTTGTACAAGGGTGTACAAGTGTGTACAAGCTTGTACAAGTGTGTACAAGCTTGTACAAGTGTGTACAAGCTTGTACAAGTGTGTACAAGGGTGTACAGGTTTGTACAATTTTGTACAAGTGTTTACAAGGGTGTACAAGTATGTACAAGAATGTACAAGTTTGTACAAGTGTGTACAAGTTTGTAAAAGGTTGTACATGTGTGTACGAGGTTGTACAAGTGTGTACAAGGTTGTACAAGTGTGTACAAGGTTGTACAAGTGTGTACAAGGTTGTACAAGTGTACACAAGTTTGTACAAGTGTGTACAAGTTTGTACAAGTGTGTACAAGTTTGTACAAGATTGTACAAATGTGAACAAGGGTGTACAAAAGTGTACAAGGGTGCACAAGTTTGTACAAGGGTGTACAAGTGTGTACAAGCTTGTACAAGTGTGTACAAGGATGTACAGTCTTGTACAAGGTTGTACAAGTGTGTACAAGGGTGTACAAGTATGTACAAGAATGTACAATTTTGTACAAGTGTGTACAAGTTTGTACAAGGTTGTACAAGTGTGTACAAGCTTGAACAAGTGTGTACAAGGTTGTACAAGTGTGTACAAGGTTGTACAAGTGTGTACAAGGTTGCACAAGTGTGTACAAGAGTGTACAATCGTGTACAAGCTTGTACAAGTGTGTACAAGGGTGTACAGGTTTGTACAAGGTTGTACAAGTGTGTACAAGTTTGTACAAGTGTGTACTAGGTTGTACAAGTGTGTACAAGGTTGTTCAAGTGTGTACATGTTTGTACAAGTGTGTTTAAGTTTGTACAAGGTTGTACAAATGTGTACAAGGGTGTACAAAAGTGTTCAAGGGTGCACAAGTTTGTACAAGGGTGTACAAGTGTGTACAAGCTTGTACAAGTGTGTACAAGCTTGTACAAGTGTGTACAAGCTTGTACAAGTGTGTACAAGGGTGTACAGGTTTGTACAAGGTTGTACAAGTGTGTACAAGGGTGTACAAGTATGTACAAGAATGTAAAATTTTGTACAAGTGTGTACAAGGGTGTACAAGTGTGTACAAGGTTGTAAAAGTGTGTACAAGGTTTTACAATTGTGTACAAGGTTGTACAAGTGTGTACAAGGTTGTACAAGTGTGTACGAGGTTGTACAAGTGTGTACAAGGTTGTACAAGTGTGTACAAGGTTGTACAAGTGTGTACAAGGTTGTACAAGTGTACACAAGTTTGTACAAGTGTGTACAAGTTTGTACAAGTGTGTACAAGTTTGTACAAGGTTGTACAAATGTGTACAAGGGTGTACAAAAGTGTACAAGGGTGCACAAGTTTGTACAAGGGTGTACAAGTGTGTACAAGCTTGTACAAGTGTGTAAAGCTTGTACAAGTGTGTACAAGGGTGTACAGGTTTGTACAAGGTTGTACAAGTGTGTACAAGGGTGTACAAGTATGTACAAGAATGTACAATTTTGTACAAGTGTGTACAAGTTTGTAAAAGGTTGTCCAAGTGTGTACAAGGGTGTACAAGTGTGTACAAGGTTGTACAAGTGTGTACAAGCTTGAACAAGTGTGTACAAGGTTGTACAAGTGTGTACAAGGTTGTACAAGTGTGTACAAGGTTGCACAAGTGTGTACAAGAGTGTACAATCGTGTACAAGCTTGTACAAGTGTGTACAAGGGTGTACAGGTTTGTACAAGGTTGTACAAGTGTGTACAAGGTTGTACAAGTGTGTACAAGGGTGCACAAGTGTGTAAAAGGGTGTACAATCGTGTACAAGCTTGTACAAGTGTGTACAAGGGTGTACCGGTTTGTACAAGGTTGTACAAGTGTGTACAAGGGTGTACCGGTTTGTACAAGGTTGTACAAGTGTGTACAAGGGTGTACAAATGTATACAAGGATGTAAAAGTTTGTACAAGTGTGTACAAGTTTGTACAAGGTTGAACAAGTAAGTACAAGTTTGTACAAGAATGTACAAGTGTGTACAAGGTTTTACAATTGTGTAAAAGGTTGTACAAGTGTGTACAAGGTTGTACAAGTGTGTACAAGGTTGTACAAGTGTGTACAAGGTTGTACAAGTGTGTACAAGGTTGTACAAGTGTGTACAAGCTTGTACAAGTGTGTACAAGGTTGTACAAGTGTGTACAAGGTTGTTCAAGTGTGTACATGTTTGTACAAGTGTGTTTAAGTTTGTACAAGGTTGTACAAATGTGTACAAGGGTGTACAAAAGTGTTCAAGGGTGCACAAGTTTGTACAAGGGTGTACAAGTGTGTACAAGCTTGTACAAGTGTGTACAACCTTGTACAAGTGTGTACAAGCTTGTACAAGTGTGTACAAGGGTGTACAGGTTTGTACAAGGTTGTACAAGTGTGTACAAGGGTGTACAAGTATGTACAAGAATGTAAAATTTTGTACAAGTGTGTACAAGGGTGTACAAGTGTGTACAAGGTTGTACAAGTGTGTACAAGGTTTTACAATTGTGTACAAGGTTGTACAAGTGTGTACAAGGTTGTACAAGTGTGTACGAGGTTGTACAAGTGTGTACAAGGTTGTACAAGTGTGTACAAGGTTGTACAAGTGTGTACAGGGTTGTACAAGTGTACACAAGTTTGTACAAGTGTGTACAAGTTTGTACAAGTGTGTACAAGTTTGTACAAGGTTGTACAAATGTGTACAAGGGTGTACAAAAGTGTACAAGGGTGCACAAGTTTGTACAAGTGTGTACAAGCTTGTACAAGTGTGTACAAGCTTGTACAAGTTTGTACAAGCTTGTACAAGTGTGTACAAGGGTGTACAGGTTTGTACAAGGTTGTACAAGTGTGTACAAGGGTGTACAAGTATGTACAAGAATGTACAGTTTTGTACAAGTGTGTACAAGTTTGTAAAAGGTTGTACAAGTGTGTACAAGCTTGAACAAGTGTGTACAAGGTTGTACAAGTGTGTACAAGGTTGTACAAGTGTGTACAAGGTTGCACAAGTGTGTACAAGAGTGTACAATCGTGTACAAGCTTGTACAAGTGTGTACAAGGGTGTACAGGTTTGTACAAGGTTGTACAAGTGTGTACAAGGTTGTACAAGTGTGTACAAGCTTGTACAAGTGTGGACAAGGTTGTACAAGTGTGTACAAGGTTGTACAAGTGGGTACAAGCTTGTACAAGTGTGTACAAGGTTCGTACAAGTGTGTACAAGGTTGTTCAAGTGTGGACATGTTTGTACAAGTGTGTTTAAGTTTGTACAAGGTTGTACAAATGTGTACAAGGGTGTACAAAAGTGTTCAAGGGTGCACAAGTATGTACAAGAATGTAAAATTTTGTACAAGTGTGTACAAGGGTGTACAAGTGTGTACAAGGTTGTAAAAGTGTGTACAAGGTTTTACAATTGTGTACAAGGTTGTACAAGTGTGTACAAGTTTGTACAAGTGTGTACGAGGTTGTACAAGTGTGTACAAGGTTGTACAAGTGTGTACAAGGTTGTACAAGTGTGTACAAGGTTGTACAAGTGTACACAAGTTTGTACAAGTGTGTACAAGTTTGTACAAGTGTGTACAAGTATGTACAAGAATGTACAATTTTGTAAAAGTGTGTACAAGTTTGTAAAAGGTTGTACAAGTGTGTACAAGGGTGTACAAGTGTGTACAAGGTTGTACAAGTGTGTACAAGCTTGAACAAGTGTGTACAAGGTTGTACAAGTGTGTACAAGGTTGTACAAGTGTGTACAAGGTTGCACAAGTGTGTACAAGAGTGTACAATCGTGTACAAGCTTGTACAAGTGTGTACAAGGGTGTACAGGTTTGTACAAGGTTGTACAAGGGTGTACAAGGTTGTACAAGTGTGTACAAGGGTGTACAAGTTTGTACAAGTGTGTACAAGTTTGTACAAGTGTGTACAAGTTTGTACAAGTTTGTACAAATGTATACAAGGGTGTACAAAAGTGTACAAGGGTGCACAAGTTTGTACAAGGGTGTACAAGTGTGTACAAGCTTGTACAAGTGTGTACAAGCTTGTACAAGTGTGTACAAGCTTGTACAAGTGTGTACAAGGGTGTACAGGTTTGTACAATTTTGTACAAGTGTTTACAAGGGTGTACAAGTATGTACAAGAATGTACAAGTTTGTACAAGTGTGTACAAGTTTGTAAAAGGTTGTACATGTGTGTACAAGGGTGTACAAGTGTGTACAAGGGTGCACAAGTGTGTAAAAGGGTGTACAATCGTGTACAAGCTTGTACAAGTGTGTACAAGGGTGTACCGGTTTGTACAAGGTTGTACAAGTGTGTACAAGGGTGTACCGGTTTGTACAAGGTTGTACAAGTGTGTACAAGGGTGTACAAATGTATACAAGGATGTAAAAGTTTGTACAAGTGTGTACAAGTTTGTACAAGGTTGAACAAGTAAGTACAAGTTTGTACAAGAATGTACAAGTGTGTACAAGGTTTTACAATTGTGTAAAAGGTTGTACAAGTGTGTACAAGGTTGTACAAGTGTGTACAAGGTTGTACAAGTGTGTACAAGGTTGTACAAGTGTGTACAAGGTTGTACAAGTGTGTACAAGCTTGTACAAGTGTGTACAAGGTTGTACAAGTGTGTACAAGGTTGTTCAAGTGTGTACATGTTTGTACAAGTGTGTTTAAGTTTGTACAAGGTTGTACAAATGTGTACAAGGGTGTACAAAAGTGTTCAAGGGTGCACAAGTTTGTACAAGGGTGTACAAGTGTGTACAAGCTTGTACAAGTGTGTACAACCTTGTACAAGTGTGTACAAGCTTGTACAAGTGTGTACAAGGGTGTACAGGTTTGTACAAGGTTGTACAAGTGTGTACAAGGGTGTACAAGTATGTACAAGAATGTAAAATTTTGTACAAGTGTGTACAAGGGTGTACAAGTGTGTACAAGGTTGTACAAGTGTGTACAAGGTTTTACAATTGTGTACAAGGTTGTACAAGTGTGTACAAGGTTGTACAAGTGTGTACGAGGTTGTACAAGTGTGTACAAGGTTGTACAAGTGTGTACAAGGTTGTACAAGTGTGTACAGGGTTGTACAAGTGTACACAAGTTTGTACAAGTGTGTACAAGTTTGTACAAGTGTGTACAAGTTTGTACAAGGTTGTACAAATGTGTACAAGGGTGTACAAAAGTGTACAAGGGTGCACAAGTTTGTACAAGTGTGTACAAGCTTGTACAAGTGTGTACAAGCTTGTACAAGTTTGTACAAGCTTGTACAAGTGTGTACAAGGGTGTACAGGTTTGTACAAGGTTGTACAAGTGTGTACAAGGGTGTACAAGTATGTACAAGAATGTACAATTTTGTACAAGTGTGTACAAGTTTGTAAAAGGTTGTACAAGTGTGTACAAGCTTGAACAAGTGTGTACAAGGTTGTACAAGTGTGTACAAGGTTGTACAAGTGTGTACAAGGTTGCACAAGTGTGTACAAGAGTGTACAATCGTGTACAAGCTTGTACAAGTGTGTACAAGGGTGTACAGGTTTGTACAAGGTTGTACAAGTGTGTACAAGGTTGTACAAGTGTGTACAAGGGTGTTCAAGTTTGTACAAGTGTGTACAAGTTTGTACAAGTGTGTACAGGTTTGTACAAGTTTGTACAAATGTATACAAGGGTGTACAAAAGTGTACAAGGGTGCACAAGTTTGTACAAGGGTGTACAAGTGTGTACAAGCTTGTACAAGTGTGTACAAGCTTGTACAAGTGTGTACAAGCTTGTACAAGTGTGTACAAGGGTGTACAGGTTTGTACAATTTTGTACAAGTGTTTACAAGGGTGTACAAGTATGTACAAGAATGTACAAGTTTGTACAATTGTGTACAAGTTTGTAAAAGGTTGTACATGTGTGTACGAGGTTGTACAAGTGTGTACAAGGTTGTACAAGTGTGTACAAGGTTGTACAAGTGTGTACAAGGTTGTACAAGTGTACACAAGTTTGTACAAGTGTGTACAAGTTTGTACAAGTGTGTACAAGTTTGTACAAGATTGTACAAATGTGAACAAGGGTGTACAAAAGTGTACAAGGGTGCACAAGTTTGTACAAGGGTGTACAAGTGTGTACAAGCTTGTACAAGTGTGTACAAGGATGTACAGTCTTGTACAAGGTTGTACAAGTGTGTACAAGGGTGTACAAGTATGTACAAGAATGTACAATTTTGTACAAGTGTGTACAAGTTTGTACAAGGTTGTACAAGTGTGTACAAGCTTGAACAAGTGTGTACAAGGTTGTACAAGTGTGTACAAGGTTGTACAAGTGTGTACAAGGTTGCACAAGTGTGTACAAGAGTGTACAATCGTGTACAAGCTTGTACAAGTGTGTACAAGGGTGTACAGGTTTGTACAAGGTTGTACAAGTGTGTACAAGTTTGTACAAGTGTGTACTAGGTTGTACAAGTGTGTACAAGGTTGTTCAAGTGTGTACATGTTTGTACAAGTGTGTTTAAGTTTGTACAAGGTTGTACAAATGTGTACAAGGGTGTACAAAAGTGTTCAAGGGTGCACAAGTTTGTACAAGGGTGTACAAGTGTGTACAAGCTTGTACAAGTGTGTACAAGCTTGTACAAGTGTGTACAAGCTTGTACAAGTGTGTACAAGGGTGTACAGGTTTGTACAAGGTTGTACAAGTGTGTACAAGGGTGTACAAGTATGTACAAGAATGTAAAATTTTGTACAAGTGTGTACAAGGGTGTACAAGTGTGTACAAGGTTGTAAAAGTGTGTACAAGGTTTTACAATTGTGTACAAGGTTGTACAAGTGTGTACAAGGTTGTACAAGTGTGTACGAGGTTGTACAAGTGTGTACAAGGTTGTACAAGTGTGTACAAGGTTGTACAAGTGTGTACAAGGTTGTACAAGTGTACACAAGTTTGTACAAGTGTGTACAAGTTTGTACAAGTGTGTACAAGTTTGTACAAGGTTGTACAAATGTGTACAAGGGTGTACAAAAGTGTACAAGGGTGCACAAGTTTGTACAAGGGTGTACAAGTGTGTACAAGCTTGTACAAGTGTGTAAAGCTTGTACAAGTGTGTACAAGGGTGTACAGGTTTGTACAAGGTTGTACAAGTGTGTACAAGGGTGTACAAGTATGTACAAGAATGTACAATTTTGTACAAGTGTGTACAAGTTTGTAAAAGGTTGTCCAAGTGTGTACAAGGGTGTACAAGTGTGTACAAGGTTGTACAAGTGTGTACAAGCTTGAACAAGTGTGTACAAGGTTGTACAAGTGTGTACAAGGTTGTACAAGTGTGTACAAGGTTGCACAAGTGTGTACAAGAGTGTACAATCGTGTACAAGCTTGTACAAGTGTGTACAAGGGTGTACAGGTTTGTACAAGGTTGTACAAGTGTGTACAAGGTTGTACAAGTGTGTACAAGGGTGTACATGTTTGTACAAGGTTGTACAAGTGTGTACAAGGTTGTACAAGTGTGTACAAGGGTGTACAAGTTTGTACAAGTGTGTACAAGATTGTACAAGTGTGTACAAGTTTGTACAAGTTTGTACAAATGTATACAAGGGTGTACAAAAGTGTACAAGGGTGCACAAGTTTGTACAAGGGTGTACAAGTGTGTACAAGCTTGTACAAGTTCCTCTAAATAACAAGACATCCCTCTAAATAACAAGACATCCCTCTAAATAACAAGACATCCCTCTAAATAACAAGACATCCCTCTAAAAAACAAGACATCCCTCTAAATATTAAGACATCCCTCTAAATAACAAGACATCCATCTATATAACAAGACATTCCTCTAAATATTAAGACATCCCTCTAAATAACAAGACATATCTGTAAATAACAAGACATCCCTCTAAATAACAAGACATCCCATCTAAATTACAACACAACCCTCTAAAAAACAAGACATCCCTCCAAATAACAAGACAACCCTCTAAAAAACAAGACATCCCTCTAAATAACAAGACATCCCTCTAAATAACAAGACATCCCTCTAATAAACTAGACATTCCGCTAAATATTAAGACATCCCTCTAAATAACAAGACATCCCTCTAAATAACAAGACATCCCTCTAATAAACTAGACATTCCGCTAAATATTAAGACATCCCTCTAAATAACAAGACATCCCTCTAAATACCAAGACATCCCTCTAAATATTAAGACATCCCTCCAAATAACAAGACAACCCTTTAAAAAACAAGACATCCCTCTAAATAACAAGACATCCCTCTAAATAACAAGACATCCCTCTAAATATTAAGACATCCCTTCAAATAACAAGACATCCCTCTAAATATTAAGACATCCCTCTAAATAACAAGACATCCCTCTAAATATTAAGACATCCCTTTAAATAACAAGACATCTCTCTAAATAACAAGACATCCCTCTAAATAACAAGACATCCCACTAAATAACAAGACATCCCTCTAAATAACAAGACATCCCTTTTAAATAAAAAGACATTCCTCTAAATAACAAGACATCCCTCTAAATAACAAGACATCCCTCCAAATAAAAAGACATCCCTCTAAATAGCAAGATATCCCTCTAATAAACAAGACATTCCGCTAAATATTAAGACATCCCTCTAAATAACAAGACATCCCTCTAAATATTAAGACATCCCTTTAAATAACAAGACATCTCTCTAAATAACAAGACATCCCTCTAAATAACAAGACATCCCACTAAATAACAAGACATCCCTCTAAATAACAAGACATCCCTTTTAAATAACAAGACATTCCTCTAAATAACAAGACATCCCTCTAAATAACAAGACATCCCTCCAAATAAAAAATCATCCCTCTAAATAGCAAGACATCCCTCTAATAAACAAGACATTCCGCTAAATATTAAGACATCCCTCTAAATAACAAGACATCCCATCTAAATTACAAGACAACCCTCGAAAAAACAAGACATCCCTCCAAATAACAAGACAACCCTCTAAAAAACAAGACATCCAACTAAATAAAAAGACATCTCTCCAAATAACAAGACATCCCTCTAAATAACAAGACATCCCACTAAAAAACAAGACATCCCTCTAAATATTAAGACATCCCTCTAAATAACAAGACATCCCTCCAAATATTAAGACATCCCTCTAAATAACAAGACATCCCTCTAAATAACAAGACATCCCTCTAATAAACTAGACATTCCGCTAAATATTAAGACATCCCTCTAAATAACAAGACATCCCTCCAAATACCAAGACATCCCTCTAAATATTAAGACATCCCTCCAAATAACAAGAAACCCCTTTAAAAAACAAGACATCCCTCTAAATAACAAGACATCCCTCTAAATAACTAGACATCCCTCTAAATATTAAGACATCCCTCCAAATAACAAGACATCCCTCTAAATATTAAGACACCCCTCTAAATAACAAGACATCCCTCTAAATATTAAGACATCCCTTTAAATAACAAGACATCCCTCTAAATAACAAGACATCCCTCCAAATAAAAAGACATCCCTCTAAATAGCAAGACATCCCTCTAATAAACAAGACATTCCGCTAAATATTAAGACATCCCTCTAAATATTAAGACATCCCTTTAAATAACAAGACATCTCTCTAAATAACAAGACATCCCTCTAAATAACAAGACATCCCACTAAATAACAAGACATCCCTCTAAATAACAAGACATCCCTTTTAAATAACAAGACATTCCTCTAAATAACAAGACATCCCTCTTAATATTAAGACATCCCTTCAAATAACAAGACATCCCTCTAAATATTAAGACATCCCTCTAAATAACAAGACATCCCTCTAAATATTAAGACATCCCTCTAAATAACAAGACATCCCTCTAAATATTAAGACATCCCTTTAAATAACAAGACATCTCTCTAAATAACAAGACATCCCTCTAAATAACAAGACATCCCACTAAATAACAAGACGTCCCTCTAAATAACAAGACATCCTTTTTAAATAACAAGACATTCCTCTAAATAACAAGACATCCCTCTAAATAACAAGACATCCCTCCAAATAAAAAGACATCCCTCTAAATAGCAAGACATCCCTCTAAATAACAAGACATCCCTCCAAATAACAAGATATCCCTCTAAATAACAAGACATTCCTCCAAATAACAAGACTTCCCTCCAAATAAGAAGACATCCCTCTAAATAACAAGACATCCCTCTAAATAACAAGACATCCCTCTAAATACCAAGACATCCCTCTAAATATTAAGACATCCCTCCAAATAACAAGACAACCCTTTAAAAAACAAGACATCCCTCTAAATAACAAGACATCCCTCTAAATAACAAGACATCCCTCTAAATATTAAGACATCCCTTCAAATAACAAGACATCCCTCTAAATATTAAGACATCCCTCTAAATAACAAGACATCCCTCTAAATATTAAGACATCCCTTTAAATAACAAGACATCTCTCTAAATAACAAGACATCCCTCTAAATAACAAGACATCCCTCTAAATATTAAGACATCCCTCCAAATAACAAGACATCCCTCTAAATATTAAGACATCCCTCTAAATAACAAGACATCCCTCTAAATATTAAGACATCCCTTTAAATAACAAGACATCTCTCTAAATAACAAGACATCCCTCTAAATAACAAGACATCCCACTAAATAACAAGACATCCCTCTAAATAAAAAGACATCCCTTTTAAATAACAAGACATTCCTCTAAATAACAAGACATCCCTCTAAATAACAAGACATCCCACTAAAAAACAAGACATCCCTCTAAATATTAAGACATCCCTCTAAATAACAAGACATCCCTCCAAATATTAAGACATCCCTCTAAATAACAAGACATCCCTCTAAATAACAAGACATCCCTCTAATAAACTAGACATTCCGCTAAATATTAAGACATCCCTCTAAATAACAAGACATCCCTCTAAATAACAAGACATCCCTCCAAATATGAAGACATCCCTCTAAATAACAAGACATCCCTCTAAATAACAAGACATCCCTCTAAATAACAAGACATCTCTCTAAATATTAAGACATCCCTTCAAATAACAAGACATCCCTCTAAATAACAAGACATCCCTCTAAATAACAAGACATCCCTCTAAATAACAAGACATCCCTCTAAATAACAAGACATCCCTCTAAAAAACAAGACATCCCTCTAAATATTAAGACATCAATCTAAATAACAAGACATCCCTCCAAATAACAAGACAACCCTCTAAATAGCAAGATATCCCTCTAATAAACAAGACATTCCGCTAAATATTAAGACATCCCTCTAAATAACAAGACATCCCTCTAAATATTAAGACATCCCTTTAAATAACAAGACATCTCTCTAAATAACAAGACATCCCATCTAAATTACAACACAACCCTCTAAAAAACAAGACATCCCTCCAAATAACAAGACAACCCTCTAAAAAACAAGACATCCCTCTAAATAACAAGACATCCCTCTAAATAACAAGACATCCCTCTAATAAACTAGACATTCCGCTAAATATTAAGACATCCCTCTAAATAACAAGACATCCCTCTAAATACCAAGACATCCCTCTAAATATTAAGACATCCCTCCAAATAACAAGACAACCCTTTAAAAAACAAGACATCCCTCTAAATAACAAGACATCCCTCTAAATAACAAGACATCCCTCTAAATATTAAGACATCCCTTCAAATAACAAGACATCCCTCTAAATATTAAGACATCCCTCTAAATAACAAGACATCCCTCTAAATATTAAGACATCCCTTTAAATAACAAGACATCTCTCTAAATAACAAGACATCCCTCTAAATAACAAGACATCCCACTAAATAACAAGACATCCCTCTAAATAACAAGACATCCCTTTTAAATAACAATACATTCCTCTAAATAACAAGACATCCCTCTAAATAACAAGACATCCCTCCAAATAAAAAGACATCCCTCTAAATAGCAAGATATCCCTCTAATAAACAAGACATTCCGCTAAATATTAAGACATCCCTCTAAATAACAAGACATCCCTCTAAATATTAAGACATCCCTTTAAATAACAAGACATCTCTCTAAATAACAAGACATCCCTCTAAATAACAAGACATCCCACTAAATAACAAGACATCCCTCTAAATAACAAGACATCCCTTTTAAATAACAAGACATTCCTCTAAATAACAAGACATCCCTCTAAATAACAAGACATCCCTCCAAATAAAAAATCATCCCTCTAAATAGCAAGACATCCCTCTAATAAACAAGACATTCCGCTAAATATTAAGACATCCCTCTAAATAACAAGACATCCCATCTAAATTACAAGACAACCCTCGAAAAAACAAGACATCCCTCCAAATAACAAGACAACCCTCTAAAAAACAAGACATCCAACTAAATAAAAAGACATCTCTCCAAATAACAAGACATCCCTCTAAATAACAAGACATCCCACTAAAAAACAAGACATCCCTCTAAATATTAAGACATCCCTCTAAATAACAAGACATCCCTCCAAATATTAAGACATCCCTCTAAATAACAAGACATCCCTCTAAATAACAAGACATCCCTCTAATAAACTAGACATTCCGCTAAATATTAAGACATCCCTCTAAATAACAAGACATCCCTCCAAATACCAAGACATCCCTCTAAATATTAAGACATCCCTCCAAATAACAAGAAACCCCTTTAAAAAACAAGACATCCCTCTAAATAACAAGACATCCCTCTAAATAACAAGACATCCCTCTAAATATTAAGACATCCCTCCAAATAACAAGACATCCCTCTAAATATTAAGACACCCCTCTAAATAACAAGACATCCCTCTAAATATTAAGACATCCCTTTAAATAACAAGACATCCCTCTAAATAACAAGACATCCCTCTAAATAACAAGACATCCCACTAAATAACAAGACGTCCCTCTAAATAACAAGACATCCCTTTTAAATAACAAGACATTCCTCTAAATAACAAGACATCCCTCTAAATAACAAGACATCCCTCCAAATAAAAAGACATCCCTCTAAATAGCAAGACATCCCTCTAAATAACAAGACATCCCTCCAAATAACCAGATATCCCTCTAAATAACAAGACATTCCTCAAAATAACAAGACTTCCCTCCAAATAAGAAGACATCCTTCTAAATAACAAGACATCCCTCTAAATAACAAGACATCCCTCTAAATACCAAGACATCCCTCCAAATAACAAGACAACCCTTTAAAAAACAAGACATCCCTCTAAATAACAAGACATCCCTCTAAATAACAAGACATCCCTCTAAATACCAAGACATCCCTCCAAATAACAAGACAACCCTTTAAAAAACAAGACATCCCTCTAAATAACAAGACATCCCTCTAAATAACAAGACATCCCTCTAAATATTAAGACATCCCTTCAAATAACAAGACATCCCTCTAAATATTAAGACATCCCTCTAAATAACAAGACATCCCTCTAAATATTAAGACATCCCTTTAAATAACAAGACATCTCTCTAAATAACAAGACATCCCTCTAAATAACAAGACATCCCTCTAAATATTAAGACATCCCTCCAAATAACAAGACATCCCTCTAAATATTAAGACATCCCTCTAAATAACAAGACATCCCTCTAAATATTAAGACATCCCTTTAAATAACAAGACATCTCTCTAAATAACATGACATCCCTCTAAATAACAAGACATCCCACTAAATAACAAGACATCCCTCTAAATAACAAGACATCTCTTTTAAATAACAAGACATTCCTCTAAATAACAAGACATACCTCCAAATAACAAGACATCCCTCTAAATTATAAGACATCCCTCTTAATAACAAGCATCCCTCCAAATAACAAGACATCCCTCTAAATAACAAGACATCCCTCCAAATATGAAGACATCCCTCCAAATATTAAGACATCCCTCTAAATAACAAGACATCCCTCTAAATAACAAGACATCTCTCTAAATATTAAGACATCCCTTCAAATAACAAGACATCCCTCTAAATAACAAGACATCCCTCTAAATAACAAGACATCCCTCTAAATAACAAGACATCCCTCTAAAAAACAAGACATCCCTCTAAATATTAAGACATCAATCTAAATAACAAGACATCCCTCCAAATAACAAGACAACCCTCTAAAAAACAAAAAAACCCTCTAAATTACAAGACATCCCTCTAAATAACAAGACATCCCACTAAAAAACAAGACATCCCTCTAAATATTAAGACATCCCTCTAAATAACAAGACATCCCTCCAAATATTAAGACATCCCTCTAAATAACAAGACATCCCTCTAAATAACAAGACATCCCTCTAATAAACTAGACATTCCGCTAAATATTAAGACATCCCTCTAAATAACAAGACATCCCTCCAAATACCAAGACATCCCTCTAAATATTAAGACATCCCTCCAAATAACAAGAAAACCCTTTAAAAAACAAGACATCCCTCTAAATAACAAGACATCCCTCTATTAACAAGACATCCCTCTAAATATTAAGACATCCCTCCAAATAACAAGACATCCCTCTAAATATTAAGACATCCCTCTAAATAACAAGACATCCCTCTAAATATTAAGACATCCCTTTAAATAACAAGACATCTCTCTAAATAACAAGACATCCCTCTAAATAACAAGACATCCCACTAAATAACAAGACGTCCCTCTAAATAACAAGACATCCTTTTTAAATAACAAGACATTCCTCTAAATAACAAGACATCCCTCTAAATAACAAGACATCCCTCCAAATAAAAAGACATCCCTCTAAACAGCAAGACATCCCTCTAAATAACAAGACATCCCTCCAAATAACAAGATATCCCTCTAAATAACAAGACATTCCTCCAAATAACAAGACTTCCCTCCAAATAAGAAGACATCCCTCTAAATAACAAGACATCCTTCTAAATAACAAGACATCCCTCTAAATACCAAGACATCCCTCTAAATATTAAGACATCCCTCCAAATAACAAGACAACCCTTTAAAAAACAAGACATCCCTCTAAATAACAAGACATCCCTCTAAATAACAAGACATCCCTCTAAATATTAAGACATCCCTTCAAATAACAAGACATCCCTCTAAATATTAAGACATCCCTCTAAATAACAAGACATCCCTCTAAATATTAAGACATCCCTTTAAATAACAAGACATCTCTCTAAATAACAAGACATCCCTCTAAATAACAAGACATCCCTCTAAATATTAAGACATCCCTCCAAATAACAAGACATCCCTCTAAATATTAAGACATCCCTCTAAATAACAAGACATCCCTCTAAATATTAAGACATCCCTTTAAATAACAAGACATCTCTCTAAATAACAAGACATCCCTCTAAATAACAAGACATCCCACTAAATAACAAGACATCCCTCTAAATAAAAAGACATCCCTTTTAAATAACAAGACATTCCTCTAAATAACAAGACATCCCTCTAAATAACAAGACATCCCTCCAAATAACAAGAAATCCCTCAAAATAGCAAGACATCCCTCTAAATATTAAGACATCCCTTCAAATAACAAGACATCCCTCTAAATAACAAGACATCCCTCTAAATAACAAGACATCCCTCTAAATAAAAAGACAACCCTCTAAATAACTAGACATCCCTCCAAATACCAAGACATCCCTCTAAATAACAAGACATCCCTCTAAATAAAAAGACATCCCTCTAAATAACTAGACATCCCTCCAAATACCAAGACATCCCTCTAAATAACAAGACATCCCTCTAAATAACAAGACATACCTCCAAATAACAAGACATCCCTCTAAATTATAAGACATCCCTCTTAATAACAAGACATCCCTCTAAATAACAAGACATCCCTCCAAATATGAAGACATCCCTCCAAATATGAAGACATCCCTCTAAATAACAAGACATCCCTCTAAATAACAAGACATCCCTCTAAATAACAAGACATCTCTCTAAATATTAAGACATCCCTTCAAATAACAAGACATCCCTCTAAATAACAAGACATCCCTCTAAATAACAAGACATCCCTCTAAATAACAAGACATCCCTCTAAATAACAAGACATCCCTCTAAATAACAAGACATCCCTTTTAAATAACAAGACATTCCTCTAAATAACAAGACATCCCTCTAAATAACAAGACATCCCTCCAAATAAAAAGACATCCCTCTAAATATTAAGACATCAATCTAAATAACAAGACATCCCTCCAAATAACAAGACAACCCTCTAAAAAACAAAAAAAACCTCTAAATAACAAGACATCTCTCTAAAAAACAAGACATCCCTCTAAATATCAAGACATCCCTCTAAATAACAAGACATCCATCTATATAACAAGACATTCCTCTAAATATTAAGACATCCCTCTAAATAACAAGACATACCTGTAAATAACAAGACTTCCCTCTAAATAACAAGACATCCCATCTAAATTACAAGACAACCCTCTAAAAAACAAGACATCCCTTAAGACATTCCGCTAAATATTAAGACATCCCTCTAAATAACAAGACATCCCTCTAAATACCAAGACATCCCTCTAAATATTAAGACATCCCTCCAAATAACAAGACAACCCTTTAAAAAACAAGACATCCCTCTAAATAACAAGACATCCCTCTAAATAACAAGACATCCCTCTAAATAACAAGACATCCCTCTAAATATTAAGACATCCCTTCAAATAACAAGACATCCCTCTAAATATTAAGACATCCCTCTAAATAACAAGACATCCCTCTAAATATTAAGACATCCCTTTAAATAACAAGACATCTCTCTAAATAACAAGACATCCCTCTAAATAACAAGACATCCCACTAAATAACAAGACATCCCTCTAAATAACAAGACATCCCTTTTAAATAACAAGACATTCCTCTAAATAACAAGACATCCCTCTAAATAACAAGACATCCCTCCAAATAAAAAGACATCCCTCTAAATAGCAAGACATCCCTCTAATAAACAAGACATTCCGCTAAATATTAAGACATCCCTCTAAATATTAAGACATCCCTTTAAATAACAAGACATCTCTCTAAATAACAAGACATCCCTCTAAATAACAAGACATCCCACTAAATAACAAGACATCCCTCTAAATAACAAGACATCCCTTTTAAATAACAAGACATTCCTCTAAATAACAAGACATCCCTCTAAATATTAAGACATCCCTTCAAATAACAAGACATCCCTCTAAATATTAAGACATCCCTCTAAATAACAAGACATCCCTCTAAATATTAAGACATCCCTCTAAATAACAAGACATCCCTCTAAATATTAAGACATCCCTTTAAATAACAAGACATCTCTCTAAATAACAAGACATCCCTCTAAATAACAAGACATCCCACTAAATAACAAGACGTCCCTCTAAATAACAAGACATCCTTTTTAAATAACAAGACATTCCTTTAAATAACAAGACATCCCTCTAAATAACAAGACATCCCTCCAAATAAAAAGACATCCCTCTAAATAGCAAGACATCCCTCTAAATAACAAGACATCCCTCCAAATAACAAGATATCCCTCTAAATAACAAGACATTCCTCCAAATAACAAGACTTCCCTCCAAATAAGAAGACATCCCTCTAAATAACAAGACATCCCTCTAAATAACAAGACATCCCTCTAAATACCAAGACATCCCTCTAAATATTAAGACATCCCTCCAAATAACAAGACAACCCTTTAAAAAACAAGACATCTCTCTAAATAACAAGACATCCCTCTAAATAACAAGACATCCCTCTAAATATTAAGACATCCCTTCAAATAACAAGACATCCCTCTAAATATTAAGACATCCCTCTAAATAACAAGACATCCCTCTAAATATTAAGACATCCCTTTAAATAACAAGACATCTCTCTAAATAACAAGACATCCCTCTAAATAACAAGACATCCCTCTAAATATTAAGACATCCCTCCAAATAACAAGACATCCCTCTAAATATTAAGACATCCCTCTAAATAACAAGACATCCCTCTAAATATTAAGACATCCCTTTAAATAACAAGACATCTCTCTAAATAACAAGACATCCCTCTAAATAACAAGACATCCCACTAAATAACAAGACATCCCTCTAAATAAAAAGACATCCCTTTTAAATAACAAGACATTCCTCTAAATAACAAGACATCCCTCTAAATAACAAGACATCCCTCCAAATAACAAGAAATCCCTCAAAATAGCAAGACATCCCTCTAAATATTAAGACATCCCTTCAAATAACAAGACATCCCTCTAAATAACAAGACATCCCTCTAAATAACAAGACATCCCTCTAAATAAAAAGACATCCTTCTAAATAACTAGACATCCCTCCAAATACCAAGACATCCCTCTAAATAACAAGACATCCCTCTAAATAAAAAGACATCCCTCTAAATAATTAGACATCCCTCCAAATACCAAGACATCCCTCTAAATAACAAGACATCTCTCTAAATATTAAGACATCCCTTCAAATAACAAGACATCCCTCTAAATAACAAGACATCCCTCTAAATAACAAGACATACCTCCAAATAACAAGACATCCCTCTAAATTATAAGACATCCCTCTTAATAACAAGACATCCCTCTAAATAACAAGACATCCCTCCAAATATGAAGACATCCCTCCAAATATGAAGACATCCCTCTAAATAACAAGACATCCCTCTAAATAACAAGACATCCCTCTAAATAACAAGACATCTCTCTAAATATTAAGACATCCCTTCAAATAACAAGACATCCCTCTAAATAACAAGACATCCCTCTAAATAACAAGACATCCCTCTAAATAACAAGACATCCCTCTAAATAACAAGACATCCCTCTAAATAACAAGACATCCCTTTTAAATAACAAGACATTCCTCTAAATAACAAGACATCCCTCTAAATAACAAGACATCCCTCCAAATAAAAAGACATCCCTCTAAATATTAAGACATCAATCTAAATAACAAGACATCCCTCCAAATAACAAGACAACCCTCTAAAAAACAAAAAAAACCCTCTAAATAACAAGACATCTCTCTAAAAAACAAGACATCCCTCTAAATATCAAGACATCCCTCTAAATAACAAGACATCCATCTATATAACAAGACATTCCTCTAAATATTAAGACATCCCTCTAAATAACAAGACATACCTGTAAATAACAAGACTTCCCTTTGAATAACAAGACATCCCTCTAAATATTAAGACATCCCTTCAAATAACAAGATATCCCTCTAAATATTAAGACATCCCTCTAAATAACAAGACATCCCTCTAAATATTAAGACATCCCTTTAAATAACAAGACATCTCTCTAAATAACAAGACATCCCTCTAAATAACAAGACATCCCACTAAATAACAAGACATCCCTCTAAATAACAAGACATCCCTTTTAAATAACAAGACATTCCTCTAAATAACAAGACATCCCTCTAAATAACAAGACATCCCTCCAAATAAAAAGACATCCCTCTAAATAGCAAGACATCCCTCTAATAAACAAGACATTCCGCTAAATATTAAGACATCCCTCTAAATATTAAAACATCCCTTTAAATAACAAGACATCTCTCTAAATAACAAGACATCCCTCTAAATAACAAGACATCCCACTAAATAACAAGACATCCCTCTAAATAACAAGACATCCCTTTTAAATAACAAGACATTCCTCTAAATAACAAGACATCCCTCTAAATAACTAGACATCCCTCCAAATAAAAAGACATCCCTCTAAATAGCAAGACATCCCTCTAATAAACAAGACATTCCGCTAAATATTAAGACATCCCTCTAAATAACAAGACATCCCATCTAAATTACAAGACAACCCTCTAAAAAACAAGACATCCCTCCAAATAACAAGACAACCCTCTAAAAAACAAGACATCCCTCTAAATAAAAAGACATCTCTCCAAATAACAAGACATCCCTCTAAATAACAAGACATCCCATCTAAATTACAAGACAACCCTCTAAAAAACAAGACATCCCTCTAAATAACAAGACATCCCTCTAAATAACAAGACATCCCTCTAAATATTAAGACAACCCTCCAAATAACAAGACATCCCTCTAAATATTAAGACATCCCTCTAAATAACAAGACATCCCTCCAAATACCAAGACATCCCTCTAAATAACAAGACATCCTTCTAAATAAAAAGACATCCCTCTAAATAACTAGACATCCCTCCAAATACCAAGACATCCCTCTAAATAACAAGACATCCCTCTAAATAACAAGACATACCTCCAAATAACAAGACATCCCTCTAAATTATAAGACATCCCTCTTAATAACAAGACATCCCTCTAAATAACAAGACATCCCTCCAAATATGAAGACATCCCTCCAAATATGAAGACATCCCTCTAAATAACAAGACATCCCTCTAAATAACAAGACATCCCTCTAAATAACAAGACATCTCTCTAAATATTAAGACATCCCTTCAAATAACAAGACATCCCTCTAAATAACAAGACATCCCTCTAAATAACAAGACATCCCTCTAAATAACAAGACATCCCTCTAAATAACAAGACATCCCTCTAAATAACAAGACATCCCTTTTAAATAACAAGACATTCCTCTAAATAACAAGACATCCCTCTAAATAACAAGACATCCCTCCAAATAAAAAGACATCCCTCTAAATATTAAGACATCAATCTAAATAACAAGACATCCCTCCAAATAACAAGACAACCCTCTAAAAAACAAAAAAACCCTCTAAATAACAAGACATCTCTCTAAAAAACAAGACATCCCTCTAAATATCAAGACATCCCTCTAAATAACAAGACATCCATCTATATAACAAGACATTCCTCTAAATATTAAGACATCCCTCTAAATAACAAGACATACCTGTAAATAACAAGACTTCCCTCTAAATAACAAGACATCCCATCTAAATTACAAGTCAACCCTCTAAAAAACAAGACATCCCTTAAGACATTCCGCTAAATATTAAGACATCCCTCTAAATAACAAGACATCCCTCTAAATACCAAGACATCCCTCTAAATATTAAGACATCCCTCCAAATAACAAGACAACCCTTTAAAAAACAAGACATCCCTCTAAATAACAAGACATCCCTCTAAATAACAAGACATCCCTCTAAATAACAAGACATCCCTCTAAATATTAAGACATCCCTTCAAATAACAAGACATCCCTCTAAATATTAAGACATCCCTCTAAATAACAAGACATCCCTCTAAATATTAAGACATCCCTTTAAATAACAAGACATCTCTCTAAATAACAAGACATCCCTCTAAATAACAAGACATCCCACTAAATAACAAGACATCCCTCTAAATAACAAGACATCCCTTTTAAATAACAAGACATTCCTCTAAATAACAAGACATCCCTCTAAATAACAAGACATCCCTCCAAATAAAAAGACATCCCTCTAAATAGCAAGACATCCCTCTAATAAACAAGACATTCCGCTAAATATTAAGACATCCCTCTAAATATTAAGACATCCCTTTAAATAACAAGACATCTCTCTAAATAAAAGACATCCCTCTAAATAAACAAGACATCCCACTAAATAACAAGACATCCCTCTAAATAACAAGACATCCCTTTTAAATAACAAGACATTCCTCTAAATAACAAGACATCCCTCTAAATAACTAGACATCCCTCCAAATAAAAAGACATCCCTCTAAATAGCAAGACATCCCTCTAATAAACAAGACATTCCGCTAAATATTAAGACATCCCTCTAAATAACCAGACATCCCATCTAAATTACAAGACAACCCTCTAAAAAACAAGACATCCCTCCAAATAACAAGACAACCCTCTAAAAAACAAGACATCCCTCTAAATAAAAAGACATCTCTCCAAATAACAAGACATCCCTCTAAATAACAAGACATCCCATCTAAATTACAAGACAACCCTCTAAAAAACAAGACATCCCTCTAAATAACAAGACATCCCTCTAAATAACAAGACATCCCTCTAAATATTAAGACATCCCTCCAAATAACAAGACATCCCTCTAAATATTAAGACATCCCTCTAAATAACAAGACATCCCTTTAAATATTAAGACATCCCTTTAAATAACAAGACATCTCTCTAAATAACAAGACATCCCTCTAAATAACAAGACATCCCACTAAATAACAAGACGTCCCTCTAAATAACAAGACATCCCTTTTAAATAACAAGACATTCCTCTAAATAACAAGACATCCCTCTAAATAACAAGACATCCCTCCAAATAAAAAGACATCCCTCTAAATAGCAAGACATCCCTCTAAATAACAAGACATCCCTCCAAATAACAAGATATACCTCTATATAACAAGACATTCCTCCAAATAACAAGACTTCCCTCCAAATAAGAAGACATCCCTCTAAATAACAAGACATCCCTCTAAATAACAAGACATCCCTCTAAATACCAAGACATCCCTCTAAATATTAAGACATCCCTCCAAATAACAAGACAACCCTTTAAAAAACAAGACATCCCTCTAAATAACAAGACATCCCTCTAAATAACAAGACATCCCTCTAAATATTAAGACATCCCTTCAAATAACAAGACATCCCTCTAAATATTAAGACATCCCTCTAAATAACAAGACATCCCTCTAAATATTAAGACATCCCTTTAAATAACAAGACATCTCTCTAAATAACAAGACATCCCTCTAAATAACAAGACATCCCTCTAAATATTAAGACATCCCTCCAAATAACAAGACATCCCTCTAAATATTAAGACATCCCTCTAAATAACAAGACATCCCTCTAAATATTAAGACATCCCTTTAAATAACAAGACATCTCTCTAAATAACAAGACATCCCTCTAAATAACAAGACATCTCACTAAAAAACAAGACATCCCTCTAAATAACAAGACATCCCTTTTAAATAACAAGACATTCCTCTAAATAACAAGACATCCCTCTAAATAACAAGACATCCCTCCAAATAACAAGAAATCCCTCAAAAAAGCAAGACATCCCTCTAAATATTAAGACATCCCTTCAAATAACAAGACATCCCTCTAAATAACAAGACATCCCTCTAAATAACAAGACATCCCTCTAAATAAAAAGACATCCCTCTAAATAACTAGACATCCCTCCAAATACCAAGACATCCCTCTAAATAACAAGACATCCCTCCAAATAACAAGACATACCTCCAAATAACGAAACATCCCTCTAAATTATAAGACATCCCTCTTAATAACAAGCATCCCTCCAAATAACAAGACATCCCTCTAAATAACAAGACATCCCTTCAAATATGAAGACATCCCTCTAAATAACAAGACATCCCTCTAAATAACAAGACATCCCTCTAAATAACAAGACATCTCTCTAAATATTAAGACATCCCTTCAAATAACAAGACATCCCTCTAAATAACAAGACATCCCTCTAAATAACAAGACATCCCTCTAAATAACAAGACATCCCTCTAAATAACAAGACATCCCTCTAAAAAACAAGACATCCCTCTAAATATTAAGACATCAATCTAAATAACAAGACATCCCTCCAAATAACAAGACAACCCTCTAAAAAACAAAAAAACCCTTTAAATAACAAGACATCTCTCTAAAAAACAAGACATCCCTCTAAATATCAAGACATCCCTCTAAATAACAAGACATCCATCTATATAACAAGACATTCCTCTAAATATTAAGACATCCCTCTAAATAACAAGACATACCTGTAAATAACAAGACATCCCTCTAAATAACAAGACATCCCATCTAAATTACAAGACAACCCTCTAAAAAACAAGACATCCCTCCAAATAACAAGACAACCCTCTAAAAAACAAGACATCCCTCTAAATAACAAGACATCCCTCTAAATAACAAGACATCACTCTAAATATTAAGACATCCCTCCAAATAACAAGACAACCCTTTAAAAAACAAGACATCCCTCTAAATAACAAGACATCCCTCTAAATAACAAGACATCCCTCTAAATATTAAGACATCCCTTCAAATAACAAGACATCCCTCTAAATATTAAGACATCCCTCTAAATAACAAGACATCCCTCTAAATATTAAGACATCCCTTTAAATAACAAGACATCTCTCTAAATAACAAGACATCCCTCTAAATAACAAGACATCCCACTAAATAACAAGACATCCCTCTAAATAACAAGACATCCCTTTTAAATAACAAGACATTCCTCTAAATAACAAGACATCCCTCTAAATATTAAGACATCCCTCTAAATAACAAGACATCCCTCCAAATAAAAAGTCATCCCTCTAAATAGCAAGACATCCCTCTAATAAACAAGACATTCCGCTAAATATTAGGACATCCCTCTAAATAACAAGACATCCCATCTAAATTACAAGAAAACCCTCTAAAAAACAAGACAACCCTCTAAAAAACAAGACATCCCTCTAAATAAAAAGACATCTTAGACACAAGTGTGTACAAGGTTGTACAAGTGTGTACAAGGTTGTACAAGTGTGTACAAGGGTGTACAAGTTTGTACAAGTGTGTACAAGTTTGTACAAGGTTGTACAAATGTATACAAGGGTGTACAAAAGTGTAAAAGGGTGCACAAGTTTGTACAAGGGTGTACAAGTGTGTACAAGCTTGTAGAAGTGTGTACAAGCTTGTACAAGTGTGTACAAGGGTGTACAGGTTTGTACAAGGTTGTACAAGTGTTTACAAGGGAGTACAAGTATGTACAAGAATGTACAAGTTTGTACAAGTGTGTACAAGTGTGTACAAGGTTGTACAAGTGTGTACAAGGTTGTACAAGTGTGTACAAGGTTGTACAAGTGTGTACAAGGTTGAACAAGTGTGTACAAAGGTGTACAAGTGTGTACAAGGTTGTACAAGTGTGTACAAGGTTGTACAAGGTTGTACAATTGTGTACAAGGTTGTACAAGTGTGTACAAGGTTGTACAAGTGTGTACAAGGGTGTACAAGTGTGTACAAGCTTGTACAAGTGTGTACAAGGGTGTACAGGTTTGTACAAGGTTGTACAAGTGTTTACAAGGGTGTACAAGTATGTACAAGAATGTACAAGTTTGTACAAGTGTGTACAAGTTTGTAAAAGGTTGTACAAGTGTGTACAAGGGTGTACAAGTGTGTACAAGGGTGCACAAGTGTGTACAAGGGTGTACAATCGTTTACAAGCTTGTACAAGTGTGTACAAGGGTGTACAGGTTTGTACAAGGTTGTACAAGTGTGTACAAGGTTGTACAAGTGTGTACAAGGGTGTACAAGTTTGTACAAGTGTGTACAAGTTTGTACAATTGTGTACAAGTTTGTACAAGGTTGTACAAATGTATACAAGGGTGTACAAAAGTGTACAAGGGTGCACAAGTTTGTACAAGGGTGTACAAGTGTGTACAAGCTTGTACAAGTGTGTACAAGCTTGTACAAGTGTGTACAAGGGTGTACAGGTTTGTACAAGGTTGTACAAGTGTTTACAAGGGTGTACAAGTATGCACAAGAATGTACAAGTTTGTACAAGTGTGTACAAGTTTGTAAAAGGTTGTACAAGTGTATACAAGGGTGTACAAGTGTGTACAAGGGTGCACAAGTGTGTACAAGGGTGTACAATCTTGTACAAGCTTGTACAAGTGTGTACAAGGGTGTACAGGTTTGTACAAGGTTGTACAAGTGTGTACAAGGGTGTACAAATGTGTACAAGGATGTAAAAGTTTGTACAAGTGTGTACAAGTTTGTACAAGGTCGTACAAGTAAGTACAAGTTTGTACAAGAATGTACAAGTGTGTACAAGGTTTTACAATTGTGTAAAAGGTTGTACAAGTGTGTACAAGGTTGTACAAGTGTGTACAAGGTTGTACAAGTGTGTACAAGGTTGTACAAGTGTGTACAAGTTTGTACAAGTGTGTACAAGGTTGTACAAGTGTGTACAAGGTTGTACAAGTGTGTACAAGGTTGTACAAGTGTGTACAAGGTTGTACAAGTGTGTACAAGTTTGTACAAGTGTGTACAAGGTTGTACAAGTGTGTACAAGGTTGTACAAGTGTGTACAAGGTTGTACAAGTGTGTACAAGGTTGTACAAGTGTGTACAAGGGTGCACAAGTGTGTACAAGGGTGTACAATCGTGTACATGCTTGTACAAGTTTTTACAAGGTTGTACAAGTGTGTACAAGGTTTTACAAGTGTGTACAAGGTTGTACAAACGTGTACAAGGTTGTACAAGTGTGTACAAGGTTGTACAAGTGTGTACAAGGTTGTATAAGTGTGTACAAAGGTGTACAAGTGTGTACAAGGTTGTACAAGTGTGTACAAGGTTGTACAAGTGTGTACATGGTTGTACAAGGTTGTACAATTGTGTACAAGGTTGTACAAGTGTGTACAAGGTTGTACAAGTGTGTACAAGGGTGTACAAGTTTGTACAAGTGTGTACAAGTTTGTACAAGTGTGTACAAGTTTGTACAAGGTTGTACCAATGTATACAAGGGTGTACAAAAGTGTACAAGGGTGCACAAGTTTGTACAAGGGTGTACAAGTGTGTACAAGCTTGTACAAGTGTGTACAAGCTTGTACAAGTGTGTACAAGGGTGTACAGGTTTGTACAAGGTTTCTACAAGTGTTTACAAGGGTGTACAAAAGAATGTACAAGTTTGTACAAGTGTGTACAAGTTTGTAAAAGGTTGTACAAGTGTGTACAAGGTTGTACAAGTGTGTACAAGGTTGTATCATAGTGTACAAGGTTGTACAAGTGTGTACAAAGGTGTACAAGTGTGTACAAGGTTGTACAAGTGTGTACAAAGTTTTACAAGTGTGTACATGGTTGTACAAGGTTGTACAATTGTGTACAAGGTTGTACAAGTGTGTACAAGGGTGCACAAGTTTGTACAAGGGTGTACAAGTGTGTACAAGCTTGTACAAGTGTGTACAAGCTTGTACAAGTGTGTACAAGTGTGTACAAGTTTGTACAAGGTTGTACAAGTGTTTACAAGGGTGTACAAGTATGTACAAGAATGTTCAAGTTTGTACAAGTGTGTACAAGTTTGTAAAAGGTTGTACAAGTGTGTACAAGGGTATACAAGTGTGTACAAGGGTGCACAAGTGTGTACAAGGGTGTACAATCGTTTACAAGCTTGTACAAGTGTGTACAAGGGTGTACAGGTTTGTACAAGGTTGTACAAGTGTGTACAAGGGTGTACAAATGTGTACAAGGATGTAAAAGTTTGTACAAGTGTGTACAAGTTTGTACAAGGTTGTACAAGTAAGTACAAGTTTGTACAAGAATGTACAAGTGTGTACAAGGTTTTACAATTGTGTAAAAGGTTGTACAAGTGTGTACAAGGTTGTACAAGTGTGTACAAGGTTGTACAAGTGTGTACAAGCTTGTACAAGTGTGTACAAGCTTGTACAAGTGTGTACAAGATTGTACAAGTGTGTACAAGGTTGTACAAGTGTGTACAAGGTTGTACAAGTGTGTACAAGTTTGTTCAAGTGTGTACAAGTTTGTACAAGGTTGTACAAATGTGTACAAGGGTGTACAAAAGTGTACAAGGGTGCACAAGTTTGTACAAGGGTGTACAAGTGTGTACAAATTTGTACAAGTGTGTACAAGCTTGTACAAGGGTTTACAGGTTTGTACAAGGTTGTACAAGTGTGTACAAGGGTGTACAAGTATGTACAAGAATGTACAAGTTTGTACAAGTGTGTACAAGGGTGTACAAGTATGTACAAGAATGTACAAGTTTGTACAAGTGTGTACAAGGGTGTACAAATGTGTACAAGGATGTAAAAGTTTGTACAAGTGTGTACAAGTTTGTAGTAGGTTGTACAAGGTTGTACAAGTGTGTACAAGGTTGTACAAGTGTGTACAAGGTTGTACAAGTGTGTACAAGGTTGTACAAGTGTGTACAAGGTTGTACAATTGTGTACAAGGTTGTACAAGTGTGTACAAGGGTTCACAAGTGTGTACAAGGGTGTACAATCGTGTACAAGCTTGTACAATCGTGTACAAGCTTGTACAAGTGTGTACAAGGGTTTACAGGTTTGTACAAGGTTGTACAAGTGTGTACAAGGGTGTACAAATGTGTACAAGGATGTAAAAGTTTATACAAGTGTGTACAAGTTTGTACAAGGTTGTTTAAGTGTGTACAATGTTTTACAATTGTGTACAAGGTTGTACAAGTGTGTACAAGGTTGTACAAGTGTGTACAAGGTTGTACAAGTGTGTACAAGGATGTACAAGTGTGTACAAGGTTGTACAAGTGTGTACAAGTTTGTACAAGTGTGTACAAGTTTGTACAAGGTTGTACAAATGTGTACAAGGGTGTACAAAAGTGTACAAGGGTGCACAAGTTTGTACAAGGGTGTACAAGTGTGTACAAGGGTGTACAGGTTTGTACAAGGTTGTACAAGTGTGTTTAAGCTTGAACAAGTGTGTACAAGGTTGTACAAGTGTTTACAAGGTTGTACAAGTGTGTACAAGGTTGCACAAGTGTGTACAAGGTTCCACAAGTGTGTACAAGAGTGTACAATCGTGTACAAGCTTGTACAAGTGTGTACAAGGGTGTACAGGTTTGTACAAGGTTGTACAAGTGTGTACAAGTTTTTACAATTGTGTACAAGGTTGTACAAGTGTGTACAAGGTTGTACAAGTGTGTACAAGGTTGTACAAGTGTGTACAAGCTTGTACAAGTGTGTACAAGGTTGTACAAGTGTGTACATGGTTGTTCAAGTGTGTACATGTTTGTACAAGTGTGTTTAAGTTTGTACAAGGTTGTACAAATGTGTACAAGGGTGTACAAAAGTGTACAAGGGTGCACAAGTTTGTACAAGGGTGTACAAGTGTGTACAAGCTTGTACAAGTGTGTACAATGGTGTACAGGTTTGTACTAGGTTGTACAAATGTGTACAAGGATGTACAAGTATGTACAAGAATGTACAATTTTGTACAATTGTGTACAAGTTTGTAAAAGGTTGTACAAGTGTGTACAAGGATGAACAAGTGTGTACAAGGTTGTACAAGTGTGTACAAGCTTGTACAAGTGTGTACAAGGGTGTACAAGTGTGTACAAGGTTGTACAAGTTTTTACAAGGTTGTACAAGTGTGTACAAGGTTGTACAAGTGTGTACAAGGTTGTACAAGTGTGTACAAGGTTGTACAAGGTTGTACAATTGTGTACAAGGTTGTACAAGTGTGTACAAGGTTGTACAAGTGTGTACAAGGTTGTACAAGTGTGTACAAGGGTGTACAAGTTTGTACAAGTGTGTACAAGGTTGTACAAGTGTGTACAAGGGTGTACAAGTTTGTACAAGTGTGTACAAGTTTGTACAAGTGTGTACAAGTTTGTACAATTGTGTACAAGTTTGTACAAGGTTGTACAAATGTATACAAGGGTGCACAAGTGTGTACAAGGGTGTACAATCGTGTACAAGGATGTAAAAGTTTGTACAAGTGTGTACAAGTTTGTACAAGGTTGTACAAGTAAGTACAAGTTTGTACAAGAATGTACAAGTGTGTACAAGGTTTTACAATTGTGTAAAAGGTTGTACAAGTGTGTACAAGGTTGTACAAGCGTGTACAAGGTTGTACAAGTGTGTACAAGGTTGTACAAGTGTGTACAAGGTTGTACAAGTGTGTACAAGTTTGTTCAAGTGTGTACAAGTTTGTACAAGGTTGTACAAATGTGTACAAGGGTGTACAAATGTGTACAAGGGTGCACAAGTTTGTACAAGGGTGTACAAGTGTGTACAAGCTTGTACAAGTGTGTACAAGCTTGTACAAGGGTTTACAGGTTTGTACAAGGTTGTACAAGTGTGTACAAGGGTGTACAAGTATGTACAAGAATGTACAAGTTTGTACAAGTGTGTACAAGGGTGTACAAGTATGTACAAGAATGTACAAGTTTGTACAAGTGTGTACAAGGATGTACAAATGTGTACAAGATTGTAAAAGTTTGTACAAGTGTGTACAAGTTTGTACAAGGTTGTACAAGGTTGTACAAGTGTGTACAAGGTTGTACAAGTGTGTACAAGGTTGTACAAGTGTGTACAAGGTTGTACAAGTGTGTACAAGGTTGTACAAGTGTGTACAAGGTTGTATAAGTGTGTACAAGGTTGTACAAGTGTGTACAAGGGTGCACAAGTGTGTACAAGGGTGTACAATCGTGTACAAGCTTGTACAATCGTGTACATGCTTGTTTCAAGTTTGTACAAGGGTTTACAGGTTTGTACAAGGTTGTACAAGTGTGTACAAGGGTGTACAAGTATGTACAAGAATGTACAAGTTTGTACAAGTGTGTACAAGGGTGTACAAATGTGTACAAGGATGTAAAAGTTTGTACAAGTGTGTACAAGTTTGTACAAGTGTGTACAAGTTTGTACAAGGTTGTACAAGGTTGTACAAGTGTGTACAAGGTTGTACAAGTGTGTACAAGGTTGTACAAGTGTGTACAAGGTTGTACAAGTGTGTACAAGGTTGTACAAGTGTGTACAAGTTTGTACAAGTGTGTACAAGTTTATACAAGGTTGTACAAATGTGTACAAGGATGTACAAAAGTGTACAAGGGTGCACAAGTTTGTACAAGGGTGTACAAGTGTGTACAAGGGTGTACAGGTTTGTACAAGGTTGTACAAGTGTTTACAAGGTTGTACAAGTGTGTATAAGGTTGCACAAGTGTGTACAAGAGTGTACAATCGTGTACAAGCTTGTACAAGTGTGTACAAGGGTGTACAGGTTTGTACAAGGTTGTACAAGTGTGTACAAGGTTTTACAATTGTGTACAAGGTTGTACAAGTGTGTACAAGGTTGTACAAGTGTGTACAAGTTTGTACAAGTGTGTACAAGTTTGTACAAGTGTGTACAAGCTTGTACAAGTGTGTACAAGGTTGTACAAGTGTGTACATGGTTGTTCAAGTGTGTACATGTTTGTACAAGTGTGTTTAAGTTTCTACAAGGTTGTACAAATGTGTACAAGGGTGTACAAAAGTGTACAAGGGTGCACAAGTTTTTACAAGGGTGTACAAGTGTGTACAAGCTTGTACAAGTGTGTACAAGGGTGTACAGGTTTGTACAAGGTTGTACAAATGTGTACAAGGATGTACAAGTATGTACAAGAATGTACAGTTTTGTACAAGTGTGTACAAGTTTGTAAAAGGTTGTACAAGTGTGTACAAGGGTGAACAAGTGTGTACAAGGTTGTACAAGTGTGTACAAGCTTGTACAAGTGTGTACAAGGGTGTACAAGTGTGTACAAGGTTGTACAAGTTTTTACAAGGTTGTACAAGTGTGTACAAGGTTGTACAAGTGTGTACAAGGTTGTACAAGTGTGTACAAGGGTGCACAAGTTTGTACAAGGGTGTACAAGTATGTACAAGCTTGTACAAGTGTGTACAAGCTTGTACAAGTGTGTACAAGTGTGTACAAGTTTGTAAAAGGTTGTACAAGTGTGTACAAGGGTGTACAAGTGTGTACAAGGGTGCACAAGTGTGTACAAGGGTGTACAATCGTGTACAAGCTTGTACAAGTGTGTACAAGGGTGTACAGGTTTGTACAAGGTTGTACAAGTGTGTACAAGGGTGTACAAATGTGTACAAGGATGTAAAAGTTTGTACAAGTGTGTACAAGTTTGTACAAGGTTGTACAAGTAAGTACAAGTTTGTACAAGAATGTACAAGTGTGTACAAGGTTTTACAATTGTGTAAAAGGTTGTACAAGTGTGTACAAGGTTGTACAAGTGTGTACAAGGTTGTACAAGTGTGTACAAGCTTGTACAAGTGTGTACAAGGTTGTACAAGTGTGTACAAGGTTGTACAAGTGTGTACAAGGTTGTACAAGTGTGTACAAGTTTGTTCAAGTGTGTACAAGTTTGTACAAGGTTGTACAAATTATGTACAAGGGTGTACAAAAGTGTACAAGGGTGCACAAGTTTGTACAAGGGTGTACAAGTGTGTACAAGTTTGTACAAGTGTGTACAAGCTTGTACAAGGGTTTACAGGTTTGTACAAGGTTGTACAAGTGTGTACAAGGGTGTACAAGTATGTACAAGAATGTACAAGTTTGTACAAGTGTGTACAAGGGTGTACAAGTATGTACAAGAATGTACAAGTTTGTACAAGTGTGTACAAGGGTGTACAAATGTGTACAAGGATGTAAAAGTTTGTACAAGTGTGTACAAGTTTGTAGTAGGTTGTACAAGGTTGTACAAGTGTGTACAAGGTTGTACAAGTGTGTACAAGGTTGTACAAGTGTGTACAAGGTTGTACAAGTGTGTACAAGGTTGTACAAGTGTGTACAAGGTTGTACAAGTGTGTACAAGGTTGTACAAGTGTGTACAAGGTTGTACAAGTGTGTACAAGGTTGTACAAGTGTGTACAAGGGTTCACAAGTGTGTACAAGGGTGTACAATCGTGTACAAGCTTGTACAATCGTGTACAAGCTTGTACAAGTGTGTACAAGGGTTTACAGGTTTGTACAAGGTTGTACAAGTGTGTACAAGGGTGTACAAATGTGTACAAGGATGTAAAAGTTTATACAAGTGTGTACAAGTTTGTACAAGGTTGTTTAAGTGTGTACAATGTTTTACAATTGTGTACAAGGTTGTACAATTGTGTACAAGGTTGTACAAGTGTGTACAAGGATGTACAAGTGTGTACAAGGTTGTACAAGTGTGTACAAGTTTGTACAAGTGTGTACAAGTTTGTACAAGGTTGTACAAATGTGTACAAGGGTGTACAAAAGTGTACAAGGGAGCACAAGTTTGTACAAGGGTGTACAAGTGTGTACAAGGGTGTACAGGTTTGTACAAGGTTGTACAAGTGTGTTTAAGCTTGAACAAGTGTGTACAAGGTTGTACAAGTGTTTACAAGGTTGTACAAGTGTGTACAAGGTTGCACAAGTGTGTACAAGGTTGCACAAGTGTGTACAAGAGTGTACAATCGTGTACAAGCTTGTACAAGTGTGTACAAGGGTGTACAGGTTTGTACAAGGTTGTACAAGTGTGTACAAGTTTTTACAATTGTGTACAAGGTTGTACAAGTGTGTACAAGGTTGTACAAGTGTGTACAAGGTTGTACAAGTGTGTACAAGGTTGTACAAGTGTGTACAAGCTTGTACAAGTGTGTACAAGGTTGTACAAGTGTGTACATGGTTGTTCAAGTGTGTACATGTTTGTCCAAGTGTGTTTAAGTTTGTACAAGGTTGTACAAATGTGTACAAGGGTGTACAAAAGTGTACAAGGGTGCACAAGTTTGTACAAGGGTGTACAAGTGTGTACAAGCTTGTACAAGTGTGTACAATGGTGTACAGGTTTGTACTAGGTTGTACAAATGTGTACAAGGATGTACAAGTATGTACAAGAATGTACAATTTTGTACAATTGTGTACAAGTTTGTAAAAGGTTGTACAAGTGTGTACAAGGATGAACAAGTGTGTACAAGGTTGTACAAGTGTGTACAAGCTTGTACAAGTGTGTACAAGGGTGTACAAGTGTGTACAAGGTTGTACAAGTTTTTACAAGGTTGTACAAGTGTGTACAAGGTTGTACAAGTGTGTACAAGGTTGTACAAGTGTGTACAAGGTTGTACAAGTGTGTACAAGGTTGTACAAGGTTGTACAATTGTGTACAAGGTTGTACAAGTGTGTACAAGGTTGTACAAGTGTGTACAAGGTTGTACAAGTGTGTACAAGGGTGTACAAGTTTGTACAAGTGTGTACAAGGTTGTACAAGTGTGTACAAGGGTGTACAAGTTTGTACAAGTGTGTACAAGTTTGTACAAGTGTGTACAAGTTTGTACAATTGTGTACAAGTTTGTACAAGGTTGTACAAATGTATACAAGGGTGCACAAGTGTGTACAAGGGTGTACAATCGTGTACAAGGATGTAAATGTTTTTACAAGTGTGTACAAGTTTGTACAAGGTTGTACAAGTAAGTACAAGTTTGTACAAGAATGTACAAGTGTGTACAAGTTTTTACAATTGTGTAAAAGGTTGTACAAGTGTGTACAAGGTTGTACAAGCGTGTACAAGGTTGTACAAGTGTGTACAAGGTTGTACAAGTGTGTACAAGGTTGTACAAGTGTGTACAAGTTTGTTCAAGTGTGTACAAGTTTGTACAAGGTTGTACAAATGTGTACAAGGGTGTACAAATGTGTACAAGGGTGCACAAGTTTGTACAAGGGTGTACAAGTGTGTACAAGCTTGTACAAGTGTGTACAAGCTTGTACAAGGGTTTACAGGTTTGTACAAGGTTGTACAAGTGTGTACAAGGGTGTACAAGTATGTACAAGAATGTACAAGTTTGTACAAGTGTGTACAAGGGTGTACAAGTATGTACAAGAATGTACAAGTTTGTACAAGTGTGTACAAGGATGTACAAATGTGTACAAGATTGTAAAAGTTTGTACAAGTGTGTACAAGTTTGTACAAGGTTGTACAAGGTTGTACAAGTGTGTACAAGGTTGTACAAGTGTGTACAAGGGTGCACAAGTGTGTACAAGGGTGTACAATCGTGTACAAGCTTGTACAATCGTGTACATGCTTGTTTCAAGTTTGTACAAGGGTTTACAGGTTTGTACAAGGTTGTACAAGTGTGTACAAGGGTGTACAAGTATGTACAAGAATGTACAAGTTTGTACAAGTGTGTACAAGGGTGTACAAATGTGTACAAGGATGTAAAAGTTTGTACAAGTGTGTACAAGTTTGTACAAGTGTGTACAAGTTTGTACAAGGTTGTACAAGGTTGTACAAGTGTGTACAAGGTTGTACAAGTGTGTACAAGGTTGTACAAGTGTGTACAAGTTTGTACAAGTGTGTACAAGTTTATACAAGGTTGTACAAATGTGTACAAGGATGTACAAAAGTGTACAAGGGTGTACAGGTTTGTACAAGGTTGTACAAGTGTTTACAAGGTTGTACAAGTGTGTATAAGGTTGCACAAGTGTGTACAAGAGTGTACAATCGTGTACAAGCTTGTACAAGTGTGTACAAGGGTGTACAGGTTTGTACAAGGTTGTACAAGTGTGTACAAGGTTTTACAATTGTGTACAAGGTTGTACAAGTGTGTACAAGGTTGTACAAGTGTGTACAAGTTTGTACAAGTGTGTACAAGCTTGTACAAGTGTGTACAAGGTTGTACAAGTGTGTACATGGTTGTTCAAGTGTGTACATGTTTGTACAAGTGTGTTTAAGTTTCTACAAGGTTGTACAAATGTGTACAAGGGTGTACAAAAGTGTACAAGGGTGCACAAGTTTTTACAAGGGTGTACAAGTGTGTACAAGCTTGTACAAGTGTGTACAAGGGTGTACAGGTTTGTACAAGGTTGTACAAATGTGTACAAGGATGTACAAGTATGTACAAGAATGTACAATTTTGTACAAGTGTGTACAAGTTTGTAAAAGGTTGTACAAGTGTGTACAAGGGTGAACAAGTGTGTACAAGGTTGTACAAGTGTGTACAAGCTTGTACAAGTGTGTACAAGGGTGTACAAGTGTGTACAAGGTTGTACAAGTTTTTACAAGGTTGTACAAGTGTGTACAAGGTTGTACAAGTGTGTACAAGGTTGTACAAGTGTGTACAAGGGTGCACAAGTTTGTACAAGGGTGTACAAGTATGTACAAGCTTGTACAAGTGTGTACAAGCTTGTACAAGTGTGTACAAGTGTGTACAAGTTTGTAAAAGGTTGTACAAGTGTGTACAAGGGTGTACAAGTGTGTACAAGGGTGCACAAGTGTGTACAAGGGTGTACAATCGTGTACAAGCTTGTACAAGTGTGTACAAGGGTGTACAGGTTTGTACAAGGTTGTACAAGTGTGTACAAGGGTGTACAAATGTGTACAAGGATGTAAAAGTTTGTACAAGTGTGTACAAGTTTGTACAAGGTTGTACAAGTAAGTACAAGTTTGTACAAGAATGTACAAGTGTGTACAAGGTTTTACAATTGTGTAAAAGGTTGTACAAGTGTGTACAAGGTTGTACAAGTGTGTACAAGGTTGTACAAGTGTGTACAAGCTTGTACAAGTGTGTACAAGGTTGTACAAGTGTGTACAAGGTTGTACAAGTGTGTACAAGGTTGTACAAGTGTGTACAAGTTTGTTCAAGTGTGTACAAGTTTGTACAAGGTTGTACAAATTATGTACAAGGGTGTACAAAAGTGTACAAGGGTGCACAAGTTTGTACAAGGGTGTACAAGTGTGTACAAGTCTGTACAAGTGTGTACAAGCTTGTACAAGGGTTTACAGGTTTGTACAAGGTTGTACAAGTGTGTACAAGGGTGTACAAGTATGTACAAGAATGTACAAGTTTGTACAAGTGTGTACAAGGGTGTACAAGTATGTACAAGAATGTACAAGTTTGTACAAGTGTGTACAAGGGTGTACAAATGTGTACAAGGATGTAAAAGTTTGTACAAGTGTGTACAAGTTTGTAGTAGGTTGTACAAGGTTGTACAAGTGTGTACAAGGTTGTACAAGTGTGTACAAGGTTGTACAAGTGTGTACAAGGTTGTACAAGTGTGTACAAGGTTGTACAAGTGTGTACAAGGTTGTACAAGTGTGTACAAGGTTGTACAAGTGTGTACAAGGTTGTACAAGTGTGTACAAGGTTGTACAAGTGTGTACAAGGGTTCACAAGTGTGTACAAGGGTGTACAATCGTGTACAAGCTTGTACAATCGTGTACAAGCTTGTACAAGTGTGTACAAGGGTTTACAGGTTTGTACAAGGTTGTACAAGTGTGTACAAGGGTGTACAAATGTGTACAAGGATGTAAAAGTTTATACAAGTGTGTACAAGTTTGTACAAGGTTGTTTAAGTGTGTACAATGTTTTACAATTGTGTACAAGGTTGTACAAGTGTGTACAAGGTTGTACAAGTGTGTACAAGGATGTACAAGTGTGTACAAGGTTGTACAAGTGTGTACAAGTTTGTACAAGTGTGTACAAGTTTGTACAAGGTTGTACAAATGTGTACAAGGGTGTACAAAAGTGTACAAGGGTGCACAAGTTTGTACAAGGGTGTACAAGTGTGTACAAGGGTGTACAGGTTTGTACAAGGTTGTACAAGTGTGTACAAGCTTGAACAAGTGTGTACAAGGTTGTACAAGTGTTTACAAGGTTGTACAAGTGTGTACAAGGTTGCACAAGTGTGTACAAGGTTGCACAAGTGTGTACAAGAGTGTACAATCGTGTACAAGCTTGTACAAGTGTGTACAAGGGTGTACAGGTTTGTACAAGGTTGTACAAGTGTGTACAAGGTTTTACAATTGTGTACAAGGTTGTACAAGTGTGAACAAGGTTGTACAAGTGTGTACAAGGTTGTACAAGTGTGTACAAGCTTGTACAAGTGTGTACAAGGTTGTACAAGTGTGTACATGGTTGTTCAAGTGTGTACATGTTTGTACAAGTGTGTTTAAGTTTGTACAAGGTTGTACAAATGTGTACAAGGGTGTACAAAAGTGTACAAGGGTGCACAAGTTTGTACAAGGGTGTACAAGTGTGTACAAGCTTGTACAAGTGTGTACAATGGTGTACAGGTTTGTACTACGTTGTACAAATGTGTACAAGGATGTACAAGTATGTACAAGAATGTACAATTTTGTACAAGTGTGTACTAGTTTGTAAAAGGTTGTACAAGTGTGTACAAGGGTGAACAAGTGTGTACAAGGTTGTACAAGTGTGTACAAGGGTGTACAAGTGTGTACAAGGTTGTACAAGTAAGTACAAGTTTGTACAAGAATGTACAAGTGTGTACAAGGTTTTACAATTGTGTAAAAGGTTGTACAAGTGTGTACAAGGTTGTACAAGCGTGTACAAGGTTGTACAAGTGTGTACAAGGTTGTACAAGTGTGTACAAGGTTGTACAAGTGTGTACAAGTTTGTTCAAGTGTGTACAAGTTTGTACAAGGTTGTACAAATGTGTACAAGGGTGTACAAATGTGTACAAGGGTGCACAAGTTTGTACAAGGGTGTACAAGTGTGTACAAGCTTGTACAAGTGTGTACAAGCTTGTACAAGGGTTTACAGGTTTGTACAAGGTTGTACAAGTGTGTACAAGGGTGTACAAGTATGTACAAGAATGTACAAGTTTGTACAAGTGTGTACTAGTTTGTAAAAGGTTGTACAAGTGTGTACAAGGGTGAACAAGTGTGTACAAGGTTGTACAAGTGTGTACAAGGGTGTACAAGTGTGTACAAGGTTGTACAAGTAAGTACAAGTTTGTACAAGAATGTACAAGTGTGTACAAGGTTTTACAATTGTGTAAAAGGTTGTACAAGTGTGTACAAGGTTGTACAAGCGTGTACAAGGTTGTACAAGTGTGTACAAGGTTGTACAAGTGTGTACAAGGTTGTACAAGTGTGTACAAGTTTGTTCAAGTGTGTACAAGTTTGTACAAGGTTGTACAAATGTGTACAAGGGTGTACAAATGTGTACAAGGGTGCACAAGTTTGTACAAGGGTGTACAAGTGTGTACAAGCTTGTACAAGTGTGTACAAGCTTGTACAAGGGTTTACAGGTTTGTACAAGGTTGTACAAGTGTGTACAAGGGTGTACAAGTATGTACAAGAATGTACAAGTTTGTACAAGTGTGTACAAGGGTGTACAAATGTGTACAAGGATGTAAAAGTTTGTACAAGTGTGTACAAGTTTGTACAAGTGTGTACAAGTTTGTACAAGGTTGTACAAGGTTGTACAAGTGTGTACAAGGTTGTACAAGTGTGTACAAGGTTGTACAAGTGTGTACAAGTTTGTACAAGTGTGTACAAGTTTATACAAGGTTGTACAAATGTGTACAAGGATGTACAAAAGTGTACAAGGGTGCACAAGTTTGTACAAGGGTGTACAAGTGTGTACAAGGGTGTACAGGTTTGTACAAGGTTGTACAAGTGTTTACAAGGTTGTACAAGTGTGTATAAGGTTGCACAAGTGTGTACAAGAGTGTACAATCGTGTACAAGCTTGTACAAGTGTGTACAAGGGTGTACAGGTTTGTACAAGGTTGTACAAGTGTGTACAAGGTTTTACAATTGTGTACAAGGTTGTACAAGTGTGTACAAGGTTGTACAAGTGTGTACAAGTTTGTACAAGTGTGTACAAGCTTGTACAAGTGTGTACAAGGTTGTACAAGTGTGTACATGGTTGTTCAAGTGTGTACATGTTTGTACAAGTGTGTTTAAGTTTCTACAAGGTTGTACAAATGTGTACAAGGGTGTACAAAAGTGTACAAGGGTGCACAAGTTTTTACAAGGGTGTACAAGTGTGTACAAGCTTGTACAAGTGTGTACAAGGGTGTACAGGTTTGTACAAGGTTGTACAAATGTGTACAAGGATGTACAAGTATGTACAAGAATGTACAATTTTGTACAAGTGTGTACAAGTTTGTAAAAGGTTGTACAAGTGTGTACAAGGGTGAACAAGTGTGTACAAGGTTGTACAAGTGTGTACAAGCTTGTACAAGTGTGTACAAGGGTGTACAAGTGTGTACAAGGTTGTACAAGTTTTTACAAGGTTGTACAAGTGTGTACAAGGTTGTACAAGTGTGTACAAGGTTGTACAAGTGTGTACAAGGGTGCACAAGTTTGTACAAGGGTGTACAAGTGTGTACAAGCTTGTACAAGTGTGTACAAGCTTGTACAAGTGTGTACAAGTGTGTACAAGTTTGTACAAGGTTGTACAAGTGTTTACAAGGGTGTACAAGTATGTTCAAGAATGTTCAAGTTTGTACAAGTGTGTACAAGTTTGTAAAAGGTTGTACAAGTGTGTACAAGGGTGTACAAGTGTGTACAAGGGTGCACAAGTGTGTACAAGGGTGTACAATCGTGTACAAGCTTGTACAAGTGTGTACAAGGGTGTACAGGTTTGTACAAGGTTGTACAAGTGTGTACAAGGGTGTACAGGTTTGTACAAGGTTGTACAAGTGTGTACAAGGGTGTACAAATGTGTACAAGGATGTAAAAGTTTGTACAAGTGTGTACAAGTTTGTACAAGGTTGTACAAGTAAGTACAAGTTTGTACAAGAATGTACAAGTGTGTACAAGGTTTTACAATTGTGTAAAAGGTTGTACAAGTGTGTACAAGGTTGTACAAGTGTGTACAAGGTTGTACAAGTGTGTACAAGCTTGTACAAGTGTGTACAAGGTTGTACAAGTGTGTACAAGGTTGTACAAGTGTGTACAAGGTTGTACAAGTGTGTACAAGTTTGTTCAAGTGTGTACAAGTTTGTACAAGGTTGTACAAATTATGTACAAGGGTGTACAAAAGTGTACAAGGGTGCACAAGTTTGTACAAGGGTGTACAAGTGTGTACAAGTTTGTACAAGTGTGTACAAGCTTGTACAAGGGTTTACAGGTTTGTACAAGGTTGTACAAGTGTGTACAAGGGTGTACAAGTATGTACAAGAATGTACAAGTTTGTACAAGTGTGTACAAGGGTGTACAAGTATGTACAAGAATGTACAAGTTTGTACAAGTGTGTACAAGGGTGTACAAATGTGTACAAGGATGTAAAAGTTTGTACAAGTGTGTACAAGTTTGTAGTAGGTTGTACAAGGTTGTACAAGTGTGTACAAGGTTGTACAAGTGTGTACAAGGTTGTACAAGTGTGTACAAGGTTGTACAAGTGTGTACAAGGTTGTACAAGTGTGTACAAGGTTGTACAAGTGTGTACAAGGTTGTACAAGTGTGTACAAGGTTGTACAAGTGTGTACAAGGTTGTACAAGTGTGTACAAGGGTTCACAAGTGTGTACAAGGGTGTACAATCGTGTACAAGCTTGTACAATCGTGTACAAGCTTGTACAATCGTGTACAAGCTTGTACAAGTGTGTACAAGGGTTTACAGGTTTGTACAAGGTTGTACAAGTGTGTACAAGGGTGTACAAATGTGTACAAGGATGTAAAAGTTTATACAAGTGTGTACAAGTTTGTACAAGGTTGTTTAAGTGTGTACAATGTTTTACAATTGTGTACAAGGTTGTACAAGTGTGTACAAGGTTGTACAAGTGTGTACAAGGATGTACAAGTGTGTACAAGGTTGTACAAGTGTGTACAAGTTTGTACAAGTGTGTACAAGTTTGTACAAGGTTGTACAAATGTGTACAAGGGTGTACAAAAGTGTACAAGGGTGCACAAGTTTGTACAAGGTTGTACAAGTGTGTACAAGGGTGTACAGGTTTGTACAAGGTTGTACAAGTGTGTACAAGCTTGAACAAGTGTGTACAAGGTTGTACAAGTGTTTACAAGGTTGTACAAGTGTGTACAAGGTTGCACAAGTGTGTACAAGGTTGCACAAGTGTGTACAAGAGTGTACAATCGTGTACAAGCTTGTACAAGTGTGTACAAGGGTGTACAGGTTTGTACAAGGTTGTACAAGTGTGTACAAGGTTTTACAATTGTGTACAAGGTTGTACAAGTGTGTACAAGGTTGTACAAGTGTGTACAAGGTTGTACAAGTGTGTACAAGCTTGTACAAGTGTGTACAAGGTTGTACAAGTGTGTACATGGTTGTTCAAGTGTGTACATGTTTGTACAAGTGTGTTTAAGTTTGTACAAGGTTGTACAAATGTGTACAAGGGTGTACAAAAGTGTACAAGGGTGCACAAGTTTGTACAAGGGTGTACAAGTGTGTACAAGCTTGTACAAGTGTGTACAATGGTGTACAGGTTTGTACTACGTTGTACAAATGTGTACAAGGATGTACAAGTATGTACAAGAATGTACAATTTTGTACAAGTGTGTACTAGTTTGTAAAAGGTTGTACAAGTGTGTACAAGGGTGAACAAGTGTGTACAAGGTTGTACAAGTGTGTACAAGCTTGTACAAGTGTGTACAAGGTTGTACAAGTTTTTACAAGGTTGTACAAGTGTGTACAAGGTTGTACAAGTGTGTACAAGGTTGTACAAGTGTGTACAAGGTTGTACAAGGTTGTACAATTGTGTACAAGGTTGTACAAGTGTGTACAATGTTGTACAAGTGTGTACAAGGGTGTACAAGTTTGTACAAGTGTGTACAAGGTTGTACAAGTGTGTACAAGGGTGTACAAGTTTGTACAAGTGTGTACAAGTTTGTACAATTGTGTACAAGTTTGTACAAGGTTGTACAAATGTATACAATGGGTGCACAAGTGTGTACAAGGGTGTACAATCGTGTACAAGCTTGTACAAGTGTGTACAAGGGTGTACAGGTTTGTACAAGGTTGTACAAGTGTGTACAAGGGTGTACAAATGTGTACAAGGATGTAAAAGTTTGTACAAGTGTGTACAAGTTTGTACAAGGTTGTACAAGTAAGTACAAGTTTGTACAAGAATGTACAAGTGTGTACAAGGTTTTACAATTGTGTAAAAGGTTGTACAAGTGTGTACAAGGTTGTACAAGCGTGTACAAGGTTGTACAAGTGTGTACAAGGTTGTACAAGTGTGTACAAGGTTGTACAAGTGTGTACAAGGTTGTACAAGTGTGTACAAGGTTGTACAAGTGTGTACAAGTTTGTTTAAGTGTGTACAAGTTTGTACAAGGTTGTACAAATGTGTACAAGGGTGTACAAAAGTGTACAAGGGTGCACAAGTTTGTACAAGGGTGTACAAGTGTGTACAAGCTTGTACAAGTGTGTACAAGCTTGTACAAGGGTTTACAGGTTTGTACAAGGTTGTACAAGTGTGTACAAGGGTGTACAAGTATGTACAAGAATGTACAAGTTTGTACAAGTGTGTACAAGGATGTACAAATGTGTACAAGGATGTAAAAGTTTGTACAAGTGTGTACAAGTTTGTACAAGGTTGTACAATGTTGTACAAGTGTGTACAAGGTTGTACAAGTGTGTACAAGGTTGTACAAGTGTGTACAAGGTTGTACAAGTGTGTACAAGGTTGTACAAGTGTGTACAAGGGTGCACAAGTGTGTACAAGGGTGTACAATCGTGTACAAGCTTGTACAATCGTGTAAATGCTTGTTTCAAGTTTGTACAAGGGTTTACAGGTTTGTACAAGGTTGTACAAGTGTGTACAAGGGTGTACAAGTATGTACAAGAATGTACAAGTTTGTACAAGTGTGTACAAGGGTGTACAAATGTGTACAAGGATGTAAAAGTTTGTACAAGTGTGTACAAGTTTGTACAAGGTTGTACAAGGTTGTACAAGTGTGTACAAGGTTGTACAAGTGTGTACAAGGTTGTACAAGTGTGTACAAGTTTGTACAAGTGTGTACAAGTTTGTACAAGGTTGTACAAATGTGTACAAGGGTGTACGAAAGTGTACAAGGGTGCACAAGTTTGTACAAGGGTGTACAAGTGTGTACAAGGGTGTACAGGTTTGTACAAGGTTGTACAAGTGTTTACAAGGTTGTACAAGTGTGTACAAGGTTGCACAAGTGTGTACAAGAGTGTACAATCGTGTACAAGCTTGTACAAGTGTGTACAAGGGTGTACAGGTTTGTACAAGGTTGTACAAGTGTGTACAAGGTTTTACAATTGTGTACAAGGTTGTACAAGTGTGTACAAGGTTGTACAAGTGTGTACAAGTTTGTACAAGTGTGTACAAGCTTGTACAAGTGTGTACAAGGTTGTACAAGTGTGTACATGGTTGTTCAAGTGTGTACATGTTTGTACAAGTGTGTTTAAGTTTGTACAAGGTTGTACAAATGTGTACAAGGGTGTACAAAAGTGTACAAGGGTGCACAAGTTTGTACAAGGGTGTACAAGTGTGTACAAGCTTGTACAAGTGTGTACAAGGGTGTACAGGTTTGTACAAGGTTGTACAAATGTGTACAAGGATGTACAAGTATGTACAAGAATGTACAATTTTGTACAAGTGTGTACAAGTTTGTAAAAGGTTGTACAATTGTGTACAAGGGTGAACAAGTGTGTACAAGGTTGTACAAGTGTGTACAAGCTTGTACAATTGTGTACAAGGGTGTACAAGTGTGTACAAGGTTGTACAAGTTTTTACAAGGTTGTACAAGTGTGTACAAGGTTGTACAAGTGTGTACAAGGTTGTACAAGTGTGTACAAGGTTGTACAAGTGTGTACAAGGTTGTATAAGTGTGTACAAGGTTGAAAAAGTGTGTACATGGTTGTACAAGTGTGTACAAGGTTGTACAAGTGTGTACAAGGTTGTACAAGTGTGTACAAAGGTGTACAAGTGTGTACAAGGTTGTACAAGTGTGTACAAGGTTGTACAAGTGTGTACAAGGTTGTACAAGTGTGTACAAGGTTGTACAAGGTTGTACAATTTTGTACAAGGTTGTACATGTGTGTACAAGGTTGTACAAGTGTGTACAAGGTTGTACAAGTGTGTTCAAGGGTGTACAAGTTTGTACAAGTGTGTACAAGTTTGTACAATTGTGTACAAGTTTGTACAAGGTTGTACAAATGTATACAAGGGTGTACAAAAGTGTACAAGGGTGCACAAGTTTGTACAAGGGTGTACAAGTGTGTACAAGCTTGTACAAGTGTGTACAAGCTTGTACAAGTGTGTACAAGGGTGTACAGGTTTGTACAAGGTTGTACAAGTGTTTACAAGGGTGTACAAGTATGTACAAGAATGTACAAGTTTGTACAAGTGTGTACAAGTTTGTAAAAGGTTGTACAAGTGTGTACAAGGGTGTACAAGTGTGTACAAGGGTGCACAAGTGTGTACAAGCTTGTACAAGTGTGTACAAGGGTGTACAGGTTTGTACAAGGTTGTACAAGTGTGTACAAGGATGTACAAGTATGTACAAGAATGTACAATTTTGTACAAGTGTGTACAAGTTTGTAAAAGGTTGTACAAGTGTGTACAAGGGTGTACAAGTGTGTACAAGGTTGTACAAGTGTGTACAAGTGTGTACAAGGTTGTACAAGTGTGTACAAGCTTGTACAAGTGTGTACAAGGGTGTACAAGTGTGTACAAGCTTGTACAAGTGTGTACAAGGGTGTACAAGTGTGTACAAGGTTGTGCAAGTTTTTACAAGGTTGTACAAGTGTGTACAAGGTTGTACAAGTGTGTACAAGGTTGTACAAGTGTGTACAAGGTTGTACAAGTGTGTACAAGGTTGTATAAGTGTGTACAAGGTTGAAAAAGTGTGTACAAGGTTGTACAAGTGTGGACAAGTTTGTACAAGTGTGTACAAAGGTGTACAATTGTGTACAAGGTTGTACAAGTGTGTACAAGGTTGTACAAGTGTGTACAAGGTTGTACAATCGTGTACAAGGTTGTACAAGGTTGTACAATTGTGTACAAGGTTGTACAAGTGTGTACAAGGTTGTACAAGTGTGTACAAGGTTGTACAAGTGTGTACAAGGTTGTACAAGTGAGTACAAGGGTGTACAAGTTTGTACAAGTGTGTACAAGTTTGTACAAGTGTGTACAAGTTTGTACAAGGTTGTACAAATGTATACAAGGGTGTACAAAAGTGTACAAGGGTGCACAAGTTTGTACAAGGGTGTACAAGTGTGTACAAGCTTGTAAAAGTGTGTACAAGCTTGTACAAGTGTGTACAAGGGTGTACAGGTTTGTACAAGGTTGTACAAGTGTTTACAAGGGTGTACAAGTATGTACAAGAATGTACAAGTTTGTACAAGTGTGTACAAGTGTGTACAAGGTTGTACAAGTGTGTACAAGGTTGTACAAGTGTGTACAAGGTTGTACAAGTGTGTACAAGGTTGTACAAGTGTGTACAAAGGTGTACAAGTGTGTACAAGGTTGTACAAGTGTGTACAAGGTTGAACAAGTGTGTACAAGGTTGTACAAGGTTGTACAATTGTGTACAAGGTTGTACAAGTGTGTACAAGGTTGTACAAGTGTGTACAAGGGTGTACAAGTTTGTACAAGTGTGTACAAGTTTGTACAAGTGTGTACAAGTTTGTACAAGGTTGTACAAATGTATACAAGGGTGTACAAAAGTGTACAAGGGTGCACAAGTTTGTACAAGGGTGTACAAGTGTGTACAAGCTTGTACAAGTGTGTACAAGGGTGTACAGGTTTGTACAAGGTTGTACAAGTGTTTACAAGGGTGTACAAGTATGTACAAGAATGTAAAAGTTTGCACAAGTGTGTACAAGTTTGTAAAAGGTTGTACAAGTGTGTACAAGGGTGTACAAGTGTGTACAAGGGTGCACAAGTGTGTACAAGGGTGTACAATCGTGTACAATCTTGTACAAGTGTGTACAAGGGTGTACAGGTTTGTACAAGGTTGTACAAGTGTGTACAAGGGTGTACAAGTTTGTACAAGTGTGTACAAGTTTGTACAATTGTGTACAAGTTTGTACAAGGTTGTACAAATGTATACAAGGGTGTACAAAAGTGTACAAGGGTGCACAAGTTTGTACAAGGGTGTACAAGTGTGTACAAGCTTGTACAAGTGTGTACAAGCTTGTACAAGTGTGTACAAGGGTGTACAGGTTTGTACAAGGTTGTACAAGTGTTTACAAGGGTGTACAAGTATGCACAAGAATGTACAAGTTTGTACAAGTGTGTACAAGTTTGTAAAAGGTTGTACAAGTGTATACAAGGGTGTACAAGTTTGTACAAGGTTGTTTAAGTGTGTACAATGTTTTACAATTGTGTACAAGGTTGTACAAGTGTGTACAAGGTTGTACAAGTGTGTACAAGGATGTACAAGTGTGTACAAGGTTGTACAAGTGTGTACAAGTTTGTACAAGTGTGTACAAGTTTGTACAAGGTTGTACAAATGTGTACAAGGGTGTACAAAAGTGTACAAGGGTGCACAAGTTTGTACAAGGGTGTACAAGTGTGTACAAGGGTGTACAGGTTTGTACAAGGTTGTACAAGTGTGTACAAGCTTGAACAAGTGTGTACAAGGTTGTACAAGTGTTTACAAGGTTGTACAAGTGTGTACAAGGTAGCACAAGTGTGTACAAGGTTGCACAAGTGTGTACAAGAGTGTACAATCGTGTACAAGCTTGTACAAGTGTGTACAAGGGTGTACAGGTTTGTACAAGGTTGTACAAGTGTGTACAAGGTTTTACAATTGTGTACAAGGTTGTACAAGTGTGTACAAGGTTGTACAAGTGTGTACAAGGTTGTACAAGTGTGTACAAGCTTGTACAAGTGTGTACAAGGTTGTACAAGTGTGTACATGGTTGTTCAAGTGTGTACATGTTTGTACAAGTGTGTTTAAGTTTGTACAAGGTTGTACAAATGTGTACAAGGGTGTACAAAAGTGTACAAGGGTGCACAAGTTTGTACAAGGGTGTACAAGTGTGTACAAGCTTGTTCAAGTGTGTACAATGGTGTACAGGTTTGTACTACGTTGTACAAATGTGTACAAGGATGTACAAGTATGTACAAGAATGTACAATTTTGTACAAGTGTGTACTAGTTTGTAAAAGGTTGTACAAGTGTGTACAAGGGTGAACAAGTGTGTACAAGGTTGTACAAGTGTGTACAAGCTTGTACAAGTGTGTACAAGCTTGTACAAGTGTGTACAAGGGTGTACAAGTGTGTACAAGGTTGTACAAGTTTTTACAAGGTTGTACAAGTGTGTACAAGGTTGTACAAGTGTGTACAAGGTTGTACAAGTGTGTACAAGGTTGTACAAGGTTGTACAATTGTGTACAAGGTTGTACAAGTGTGTACAAGGTTGTACAAGTGTGTACAAGGGTGTACAAGTTTGTACAAGTGTGTACAAGGTTGTACAAGTGTGTACAAGGGTGTACAAGTTTGTACAAGTGTGTACAAGTTTGTACAATTGTGTACAAGTTTGTACAAGGTTGTACAAATGTATACAAGGTTGCACAAGTGTGTACAAGGGTGTACAATCGTGTACAAGCTTGTACAAGTGTGTACAAGGGTGTACAGGTTTGTACAAGGTTGTACAAGTGTGTACAAGGGTGTACAAATGTGTACAAGGATGTAAAAGTTTGTACAAGTGTGTACAAGTTTGTACAAGGTTGTACAAGTAAGTACAAGTTTGTACAAGAATGTACAAGTGTGTACAAGGTTTTACAATTGTGTAAAAGGTTGTACAAGTGTGTACAATGTTGTACAAGCGTGTACAAGGTTGTACAAGTGTGTACAAGGTTGTACAAGTGTGTACAAGGTTGTACAAGTGTGTACAAGGTTGTACAAGTGTGTACAAGGTTGTACAAGTGTGTACAAGTTTGTTTAAGTGTGTACAAGTTTGTACAAGGTTGTACAAATGTGTACAAGGGTGTACAAAAGTGTACAAGGGTGCACAAGTTTGTACAAGGGTGTACAAGTGTGTACAAGCTTGTACAAGTGTGTACAAGCTTGTACAAGGGTTTACAGGTTTGTACAAGGTTGTACAAGTGTGTACAAGGGTGTACAAGTATGTACAAGAATGTACAAGTTTGTACAAGTGTGTACAAGGGTGTACAAGTATGTACAAGAATGTACAAGTTTGTACAAGTGTGTACAAGGATGTACAATTGTGTACAATCGTGTACAAGCTTGTACAAGTGTGTACAAGGGTGTACAGGTTTGTACAAGGTTGTACAAGTGTGTACAAGGTTTTACAATTGTGTACAAGGTTGTACAAGTGTGTACAAGGTTGTACAAGTGTGTACAAGAGTGTACAATCGTGTACAAGCTTGTACAAGTGTGTACAAGGGTGTACAGGTTTGTACAAGGTTGTACAAGTGTGTACAAGGTTTTACAATTGTGTACAAGGTTGTACAAGTGTGTACAAGGTTGTACAAGTGTGTACAAGTTTGTACAAGTGTGTACAAGCTTGTACAAGTGTGTACAAGGTTGTACAAGTGTGTACATGGTTGTTCAAGTGTGTACATGTTTGTACAAGTGTGTTTAAGTTTGTACAAGGTTGTACAAATGTGTACAAGGGTGTACAAAAGTGTACAAGGGTGCACAAGTTTGTACAAGGGTGTACAAGTGTGTACAAGCTTGTACAAGTGTGTACAAGGGTGTACAGGTTTGTACAAGGTTGTACAAATGTGTACAAGGATGTACAAGTATGTACAAGAATGTACAATTTTGTACAAGTGTGTACAAGTTTGTAAAAGGTTGTACAATTGTGTACAAGGGTGAACAAGTGTGTACAAGGTTGTACAAGTGTGTACAAGCTTGTACAATTGTGTACAAGGGTGTACAAGTGTGTACAAGGTTGTACAAGTTTTTACAAGGTTGTACAAGTGTGTACAAGGTTGTACAAGTGTGTACAAGGTTGTACAAGTGTGTACAAGGTTGTACAAGTGTGTACAAGGTTGTATAAGTGTGTACAAGTTTGTACAAGTGTGTACAAGCTTGTACAAGTGTGTACAAGGTTGTACAAGTGTGTACATGGTTGTTCAAGTGTGTACATGTTTGTACAAGTGTGTTTAAGTTTGTACAAGGTTGTACAAATGTGTACAAGGGTGTACAAAAGTGTACAAGGGTGCACAAGTTTGTACAAGGGTGTACAAGTGTGTACAAGCTTGTACAAGTGTGTACAAGGGTGTACAGGTTTGTACAAGGTTGTACAAATGTGTACAAGGATGTACAAGTATGTACAAGAATGTACAATTTTGTACAAGTGTGTACAAGTTTGTAAAAGGTTGTACAATTGTGTACAAGGGTGAACAAGTGTGTACAAGGTTGTACAAGTGTGTACAAGCTTGTACAATTGTGTACAAGGGTGTACAAGTGTGTACAAGGTTGTACAAGTTTTTACAAGGTTGTACAAGTGTGTACAAGGTTGTACAAGTGTGTACAAGGTTGTACAAGTGTGTACAAGGTTGTACAAGTGTGTACAAGGTTGTATAAGTGTGTACAAGGTTGAAAAAGTGTGTACATGGTTGTACAAGTGTGTACAAGGTTGTACAAGTGTGTACAAGGTTGTACAAGTGTGTACAAAGGTGTACAAGTGTGTACAAGGTTGTACAAGTGTGTACAAGGTTGTACAAGTGTGTACAAGGTTGTACAAGTGTGTACAAGGTTGTACAAGGTTGTACAATTTTGTACAAGGTTGTACATGTGTGTACAAGGTTGTACAAGTGTGTACAAGGTTGTACAAGTGTGTTCAAGGGTGTACAAGTTTGTACAAGTGTGTACAAGTTTGTACAATTGTGTACAAGTTTGTACAAGGTTGTACAAATGTATACAAGGGTGTACAAAAGTGTACAAGGGTGCACAAGTTTGTACAAGGGTGTACAAGTGTGTACAAGCTTGTACAAGTGTGTACAAGCTTGTACAAGTGTGTACAAGGGTGTACAGGTTTGTACAAGGTTGTACAAGTGTTTACAAGGGTGTACAAGTATGTACAAGAATGTACAAGTTTGTACAAGTGTGTACAAGTTTGTAAAAGGTTGTACAAGTGTGTACAATGGTGTACAAGTGTGTACAAGGGTGCACAAGTTTGTACAACTGTGTACAAGTGTGTACAAGGGTGTACAGGTTTGTACAAGGTTGTACAAGTGTTTACAAGGTTGTACAAGTGTGTACAAGGTTGCACAAGTGTGTACAAGAGTGTACAATCGTGTACAAGCTTGTACAAGTGTGTACAAGGGTGTACAGGTTTGTACAAGGTTGTACAAGTGTGTACAAGGTTTTACAATTGTGTACAAGGTTGTACAAGTGTGTACAAGGTTGTACAAGTGTGTACAAGTTTGTACAAGTGTGTACAAGCTTGTACAAGTGTGTACAAGGTTGTACAAGTGTGTACATGGTTGTTCAAGTGTGTACATGTTTGTACAAGTGTGTTTAAGTTTGTACAAGGTTGTACAAATGTGTACAAGGGTGTACAAAAGTGTACAAGGGTGCACAAGTTTGTACAAGGGTGTACAAGTGTGTACAAGCTTGTACAAGTGTGTACAAGGGTGTACAGGTTTGTACAAGGTTGTACAAATGTGTACAAGGATGTACAAGTATGTACAAGAATGTACAATTTTGTACAAGTGTGTACAAGTTTGTAAAAGGTTGTACAATTGTGTACAAGGGTGAACAAGTGTGTACAAGGTTGTACAAGTGTGTACAAGCTTGTACAATTGTGTACAAGGGTGTACAAGTGTGTACAAGGTTGTACAAGTTTTTACAAGGTTGTACAAGTGTGTACAAGGTTGTACAAGTGTGTACAAGGTTGTACAAGTGTGTACAAGGTTGTACAAGTGTGTACAAGGTTGTATAAGTGTGTACAAGGTTGAAAAAGTGTGTACATGGTTGTACAAGTGTGTACAAGGTTGTACAAGTGTGTACAAGGTTGTACAAGTGTGTACAAAGGTGTACAAGTGTGTACAAGGTTGTACAAGTGTGTACAAGGTTGTACAAGTGTGTACAAGGTTGTACAAGTGTGTACAAGGTTGTACAAGGTTGTACAATTTTGTACAAGGTTGTACATGTGTGTACAAGGTTGTACAAGTGTGTACAAGGTTGTACAAGTGTGTTCAAGGGTGTACAAGTTTGTACAAGTGTGTACAAGTTTGTACAATTGTGTACAAGTTTGTACAAGGTTGTACAAATGTATACAAGGGTGTACAAAAGTGTACAAGGGTGCACAAGTTTGTACAAGGGTGTACAAGTGTGTACAAGCTTGTACAAGTGTGTACAAGCTTGTACAAGTGTGTACAAGGGTGTACAGGTTTGTACAAGGTTGTACAAGTGTTTACAAGGGTGTACAAGTATGTACAAGAATGTACAAGTTTGTACAAGTGTGTACAAGTTTGTAAAAGGTTGTACAAGTGTGTACAAGGGTGTACAAGTGTGTACAAGGGTGCACAAGTGTGTACAAGCTTGTACAAGTGTGTACAAGGGTGTACAGGTTTGTACAAGGTTGTACAAGTGTGTACAAGGATGTACAAGTATGTACAAGAATGTACAATTTTGTACAAGTGTGTACAAGTTTGTAAAAGGTTGTACAAGTGTGTACAAGGGTGTACAAGTGTGTACAAGGTTGTACAAGTGTGTACAAGTGTGTACAAGGTTGTACAAGTGTGTACAAGCTTGTACAAGTGTGTACAAGGGTGTACAAGTGTGTACAAGCTTGTACAAGTGTGTACAAGGGTGTACAAGTGTGTACAAGGTTGTGCAAGTTTTTACAAGGTTGTACAAGTGTGTACAAGGTTGTACAAGTGTGTACAAGGTTGTACAAGTGTGTACAAGGTTGTACAAGTGTGTACAAGGTTGTATAAGTGTGTACAAGGTTGAAAAAGTGTGTACAAGGTTGTACAAGTGTGGACAAGTTTGTACAAGTGTGTACAAAGGTGTACAATTGTGTACAAGGTTGTACAAGTGTGTACAAGGTTGTACAAGTGTGTACAAGGTTGTACAATCGTGTACAAGGTTGTACAAGGTTGTACAATTGTGTACAAGGTTGTACAAGTGTGTACAAGGTTGTACAAGTGTGTACAAGGTTGTACAAGTGTGTACAAGGTTGTACAAGTGAGTACAAGGGTGTACAAGTTTGTACAAGTGTGTACAAGTTTGTACAAGTGTGTACAAGTTTGTACAAGGTTGTACAAATGTATACAAGGGTGTACAAAAGTGTACAAGGGTGCACAAGTTTGTACAAGGGTGTACAAGTGTGTACAAGCTTGTAAAAGTGTGTACAAGCTTGTACAAGTGTGTACAAGGGTGTACAGGTTTGTACAAGGTTGTACAAGTGTTTACAAGGGTGTACAAGTATGTACAAGAATGTACAAGTTTGTACAAGTGTGTACAAGTGTGTACAAGGTTGTACAAGTGTGTACAAGGTTGTACAAGTGTGTACAAGGTTGTACAAGTGTGTACAAGGTTGTACAAGTGTGTACAAAGGTGTACAAGTGTGTACAAGGTTGTACAAGTGTGTACAAGGTTGAACAAGTGTGTACAAGGTTGTACAAGGTTGTACAATTGTGTACAAGGTTGTACAAGTGTGTACAAGGTTGTACAAGTGTGTACAAGGGTGTACAAGTTTGTACAAGTGTGTACAAGTTTGTACAAGTGTGTACAAGTTTGTACAAGGTTGTACAAATGTATACAAGGGTGTACAAAAGTGTACAAGGGTGCACAAGTTTGTACAAGGGTGTACAAGTGTGTACAAGCTTGTACAAGTGTGTACAAGGGTGTACAGGTTTGTACAAGGTTGTACAAGTGTTTACAAGGGTGTACAAGTATGTACAAGAATGTAAAAGTTTGCACAAGTGTGTACAAGTTTGTAAAAGGTTGTACAAGTGTGTACAAGGGTGTACAAGTGTGTACAAGGGTGCACAAGTGTGTACAAGGGTGTACAATCGTGTACAATCTTGTACAAGTGTGTACAAGGGTGTACAGGTTTGTACAAGGTTGTACAAGTGTGTACAAGGGTGTACAAGTTTGTACAAGTGTGTACAAGTTTGTACAATTGTGTACAAGTTTGTACAAGGTTGTACAAATGTATACAAGGGTGTACAAAAGTGTACAAGGGTGCACAAGTTTGTACAAGGGTGTACAAGTGTGTACAAGCTTGTACAAGTGTGTACAAGCTTGTACAAGTGTGTACAAGGGTGTACAGGTTTGTACAAGGTTGTACAAGTGTTTACAAGGGTGTACAAGTATGCACAAGAATGTACAAGTTTGTACAAGTGTGTACAAGTTTGTAAAAGGTTGTACAAGTGTATACAAGGGTGTACAAGTTTGTACAAGGTTGTTTAAGTGTGTACAATGTTTTACAATTGTGTACAAGGTTGTACAAGTGTGTACAAGGTTGTACAAGTGTGTACAAGGATGTACAAGTGTGTACAAGGTTGTACAAGTGTGTACAAGTTTGTACAAGTGTGTACAAGTTTGTACAAGGTTGTACAAATGTGTACAAGGGTGTACAAAAGTGTACAAGGGTGCACAAGTTTGTACAAGGGTGTACAAGTGTGTACAAGGGTGTACAGGTTTGTACAAGGTTGTACAAGTGTGTACAAGCTTGAACAAGTGTGTACAAGGTTGTACAAGTGTTTACAAGGTTGTACAAGTGTGTACAAGGTAGCACAAGTGTGTACAAGGTTGCACAAGTGTGTACAAGAGTGTACAATCGTGTACAAGCTTGTACAAGTGTGTACAAGGGTGTACAGGTTTGTACAAGGTTGTACAAGTGTGTACAAGGTTTTACAATTGTGTACAAGGTTGTACAAGTGTGTACAAGGTTGTACAAGTGTGTACAAGGTTGTACAAGTGTGTACAAGCTTGTACAAGTGTGTACAAGGTTGTACAAGTGTGTACATGGTTGTTCAAGTGTGTACATGTTTGTACAAGTGTGTTTAAGTTTGTACAAGGTTGTACAAATGTGTACAAGGGTGTACAAAAGTGTACAAGGGTGCACAAGTTTGTACAAGGGTGTACAAGTGTGTACAAGCTTGTTCAAGTGTGTACAATGGTGTACAGGTTTGTACTACGTTGTACAAATGTGTACAAGGATGTACAAGTATGTACAAGAATGTACAATTTTGTACAAGTGTGTACTAGTTTGTAAAAGGTTGTACAAGTGTGTACAAGGGTGAACAAGTGTGTACAAGGTTGTACAAGTGTGTACAAGCTTGTACAAGTGTGTACAAGCTTGTACAAGTGTGTACAAGGGTGTACAAGTGTGTACAAGGTTGTACAAGTTTTTACAAGGTTGTACAAGTGTGTACAAGGTTGTACAAGTGTGTACAAGGTTGTACAAGTGTGTACAAGGTTGTACAAGGTTGTACAATTGTGTACAAGGTTGTACAAGTGTGTACAAGGTTGTACAAGTGTGTACAAGGGTGTACAAGTTTGTACAAGTGTGTACAAGGCTGTACAAGTGTGTACAAGGGTGTACAAGTTTGTACAAGTGTGTACAAGTTTGTACAATTGTGTACAAGTTTGTACAAGGTTGTACAAATGTATACAAGGTTGCACAAGTGTGTACAAGGGTGTACAATCGTGTACAAGCTTGTACAAGTGTGTACAAGGGTGTACAGGTTTGTACAAGGTTGTACAAGTGTGTACAAGGGTGTACAAATGTGTACAAGGATGTAAAAGTTTGTACAAGTGTGTACAAGTTTGTACAAGGTTGTACAAGTAAGTACAAGTTTGTACAAGAATGTACAAGTGTGTACAAGGTTTTACAATTGTGTAAAAGGTTGTACAAGTGTGTACAATGTTGTACAAGCGTGTACAAGGTTGTACAAGTGTGTACAAGGTTGTACAAGTGTGTACAAGGTTGTACAAGTGTGTACAAGGTTGTACAAGTGTGTACAAGGTTGTACAAGTGTGTACAAGTTTGTTTAAGTGTGTACAAGTTTGTACAAGGTTGTACAAATGTGTACAAGGGTGTACAAAAGTGTACAAGGGTGCACAAGTTTGTACAAGGGTGTACAAGTGTGTACAAGCTTGTACAAGTGTGTACAAGCTTGTACAAGGGTTTACAGGTTTGTACAAGGTTGTACAAGTGTGTACAAGGGTGTACAAGTATGTACAAGAATGTACAAGTTTGTACAAGTGTGTACAAGGGTGTACAAGTATGTACAAGAATGTACAAGTTTGTACAAGTGTGTACAAGGATGTACAAATGTGTACAATCGTGTACAAGCTTGTACAAGTGTGTACAAGGGTGTACAGGTTTGTACAAGGTTGTACAAGTGTGTACAAGGTTTTACAATTGTGTACAAGGTTGTACAAGTGTGTACAAGGTTGTACAAGTGTGTACAAGAGTGTACAATCGTGTACAAGCTTGTACAAGTGTGTACAAGGGTGTACAGGTTTGTACAAGGTTGTACAAGTGTGTACAAGGTTTTACAATTGTGTACAAGGTTGTACAAGTGTGTACAAGGTTGTACAAGTGTGTACAAGTTTGTACAAGTGTGTACAAGCTTGTACAAGTGTGTACAAGGTTGTACAAGTGTGTACATGGTTGTTCAAGTGTGTACATGTTTGTACAAGTGTGTTTAAGTTTGTACAAGGTTGTACAAATGTGTACAAGGGTGTACAAAAGTGTACAAGGGTGCACAAGTTTGTACAAGGGTGTACAAGTGTGTACAAGCTTGTACAAGTGTGTACAAGGGTGTACAGGTTTGTACAAGGTTGTACAAATGTGTACAAGGATGTACAAGTATGTACAAGAATGTACAATTTTGTACAAGTGTGTACAAGTTTGTAAAAGGTTGTACAATTGTGTACAAGGGTGAACAAGTGTGTACAAGGTTGTACAAGTGTGTACAAGCTTGTACAATTGTGTACAAGGGTGTACAAGTGTGTACAAGGTTGTACAAGTTTTTACAAGGTTGTACAAGTGTGTACAAGGTTGTACAAGTGTGTACAAGGTTGTACAAGTGTGTACAAGGTTGTACAAGTGTGTACAAGGTTGTATAAGTGTGTACAAGGTTGAAAAAGTGTGTACATGGTTGTACAAGTGTGTACAAGGTTGTACAAGTGTGTACAAGGTTGTACAAGTGTGTACAAAGGTGTACAAGTGTGTACAAGGTTGTACAAGTGTGTACAAGGTTGTACAAGTGTGTACAAGGTTGTACAAGTGTGTACAAGGTTGTACAAGGTTGTACAATTTTGTACAAGGTTGTACATGTGTGTACAAGGTTGTACAAGTGTGTACAAGGTTGTACAAGTGTGTTCAAGGGTGTACAAGTTTGTACAAGTGTGTACAAGTTTGTACAATTGTGTACAAGTTTGTACAAGGTTGTACAAATGTATACAAGGGTGTACAAAAGTGTACAAGGGTGCACAAGTTTGTACAAGGGTGTACAAGTGTGTACAAGCTTGTACAAGTGTGTACAAGCTTGTACAAGTGTGTACAAGGGTGTACAGGTTTGTACAAGGTTGTACAAGTGTTTACAAGGGTGTACAAGTATGTACAAGAATGTACAAGTTTGTACAAGTGTGTACAAGTTTGTAAAAGGTTGTACAAGTGTGTACAAGGGTGTACAAGTGTGTACAAGGGTGCACAAGTGTGTACAAGCTTGTACAAGTGTGTACAAGGGTGTACAGGTTTGTACAAGGTTGTACAAGTGTGTACAAGGATGTACAAGTATGTACAAGAATGTACAATTTTGTACAAGTGTGTACAAGTTTGTAAAAGGTTGTACAAGTGTGTACAAGGGTGTACAAGTGTGTACAAGGTTGTACAAGTGTGTACAAGTGTGTACAAGGTTGTACAAGTGTGTACAAGCTTGTACAAGTGTGTACAAGGGTGTACAAGTGTGTACAAGCTTGTACAAGTGTGTACAAGGGTGTACAAGTGTGTACAAGGTTGTGCAAGTTTTTACAAGGTTGTACAAGTGTGTACAAGGTTGTACAAGTGTGTACAAGGTTGTACAAGTGTGTACAAGGTTGTACAAGTGTGTACAAGGTTGTATAAGTGTGTACAAGGTTGAAAAAGTGTGTACAAGGTTGTACAAGTGTGGACAAGTTTGTACAAGTGTGTACAAAGGTGTACAATTGTGTACAAGGTTGTACAAGTGTGTACAAGGTTGTACAAGTGTGTACAAGGTTGTACAATCGTGTACAAGGTTGTACAAGGTTGTACAATTGTGTACAAGGTTGTACAAGTGTGTACAAGGTTGTACAAGTGTGTACAAGGTTGTACAAGTGTGTACAAGGTTGTACAAGTGAGTACAAGGGTGTACAAGTTTGTACAAGTGTGTACAAGTTTGTACAAGTGTGTACAAGTTTGTACAAGGTTGTACAAATGTATACAAGGGTGTACAAAAGTGTACAAGGGTGCACAAGTTTGTACAAGGGTGTACAAGTGTGTACAAGCTTGTAAAAGTGTGTACAAGCTTGTACAAGTGTGTACAAGGGTGTACAGGTTTGTACAAGGTTGTACAAGTGTTTACAAGGGTGTACAAGTATGTACAAGAATGTACAAGTTTGTACAAGTGTGTACAAGTGTGTACAAGGTTGTACAAGTGTGTACAAGGTTGTACAAGTGTGTACAAGGTTGTACAAGTGTGTACAAGGTTGTACAAGTGTGTACAAAGGTGTACAAGTGTGTACAAGGTTGTACAAGTGTGTACAAGGTTGAACAAGTGTGTACAAGGTTGTACAAGGTTGTACAATTGTGTACAAGGTTGTACAAGTGTGTACAAGGTTGTACAAGTGTGTACAAGGGTGTACAAGTTTGTACAAGTGTGTACAAGTTTGTACAAGTGTGTACAAGTTTGTACAAGGTTGTACAAATGTATACAAGGGTGTACAAAAGTGTACAAGGGTGCACAAGTTTGTACAAGGGTGTACAAGTGTGTACAAGCTTGTACAAGTGTGTACAAGGGTGTACAGGTTTGTACAAGGTTGTACAAGTGTTTACAAGGGTGTACAAGTATGTACAAGAATGTAAAAGTTTGCACAAGTGTGTACAAGTTTGTAAAAGGTTGTACAAGTGTGTACAAGGGTGTACAAGTGTGTACAAGGGTGCACAAGTGTGTACAAGGGTGTACAATCGTGTACAATCTTGTACAAGTGTGTACAAGGGTGTACAGGTTTGTACAAGGTTGTACAAGTGTGTACAAGGGTGTACAAGTTTGTACAAGTGTGTACAAGTTTGTACAATTGTGTACAAGTTTGTACAAGGTTGTACAAATGTATACAAGGGTGTACAAAAGTGTACAAGGGTGCACAAGTTTGTACAAGGGTGTACAAGTGTGTACAAGCTTGTACAAGTGTGTACAAGCTTGTACAAGTGTGTACAAGGGTGTACAGGTTTGTACAAGGTTGTACAAGTGTTTACAAGGGTGTACAAGTATGCACAAGAATGTACAAGTTTGTACAAGTGTGTACAAGTTTGTAAAAGGTTGTACAAGTGTATACAAGGGTGTACAAGTTTGTACAAGGTTGTTTAAGTGTGTACAATGTTTTACAATTGTGTACAAGGTTGTACAAGTGTGTACAAGGTTGTACAAGTGTGTACAAGGATGTACAAGTGTGTACAAGGTTGTACAAGTGTGTACAAGTTTGTACAAGTGTGTACAAGTTTGTACAAGGTTGTACAAATGTGTACAAGGGTGTACAAAAGTGTACAAGGGTGCACAAGTTTGTACAAGGGTGTACAAGTGTGTACAAGGGTGTACAGGTTTGTACAAGGTTGTACAAGTGTGTACAAGCTTGAACAAGTGTGTACAAGGTTGTACAAGTGTTTACAAGGTTGTACAAGTGTGTACAAGGTTGCACAAGTGTGTACAAGGTTGCACAAGTGTGTACAAGAGTGTACAATCGTGTACAAGCTTGTACAAGTGTGTACAAGGGTGTACAGGTTTGTACAAGGTTGTACAAGTGTGTACAAGGTTTTACAATTGTGTACAAGGTTGTACAAGTGTGTACAAGGTTGTACAAGTGTGTACAAGGTTGTACAAGTGTGTACAAGCTTGTACAAGTGTGTACAAGGTTGTACAAGTGTGTACATGGTTGTTCAAGTGTGTACATGTTTGTACAAGTGTGTTTAAGTTTGTACAAGGTTGTACAAATGTGTACAAGGGTGTACAAAAGTGTACAAGGGTGCACAAGTTTGTACAAGGGTGTACAAGTGTGTACAAGCTTGTACAAGTGTGTACAATGGTGTACAGGTTTGTACTACGTTGTACAAATGTGTACAAGGATGTACAAGTATGTACAAGAATGTACAATTTTGTACAAGTGTGTACTAGTTTGTAAAAGGTTGTACAAGTGTGTACAAGGGTGAACAAGTGTGTACAAGGTTGTACAAGTGTGTACAAGCTTGTACAAGTGTGTACAAGCTTGTACAAGTGTGTACAAGGGTGTACAAGTGTGTACAAGGTTGTACAAGTTTTTACAAGGTTGTACAAGTGTGTACAAGGTTGTACAAGTGTGTACAAGGTTGTACAAGTGTGTACAAGGTTATACAAGGTTGTACAATTGTGTACAAGGTTGTACAAGTGTGTACAAGGTTGTACAAGTGTGTACAAGGGTGTACAAGTTTGTACAAGTGTGTACAAGGTTGTACAAGTGTGTACAAGGGTGTACAAGTTTGTACAAGTGTGTACAAGTTTGTACAATTGTGTACAAGTTTGTACAAGGTTGTACAAATGTATACAAGGTTGCACAAGTGTGTACAAGGGTGTACAATCGTGTACAAGCTTGTACAAGTGTGTACAAGGGTGTACAGGTTTGTACAAGGTTGTACAAGTGTGTACAAGGGTGTACAAATGTGTACAAGGATGTAAAAGTTTGTACAAGTGTGTACAAGTTTGTACAAGGTTGTACAAGTAAGTACAAGTTTGTACAAGAATGTACAAGTGTGTACAAGGTTTTACAATTGTGTAAAAGGTTGTACAAGTGTGTACAATGTTGTACAAGCGTGTACAAGGTTGTACAAGTGTGTACAAGGTTGTACAAGTGTGTACAAGGTTGTACAAGTGTGTACAAGGTTGTACAAGTGTGTACAAGGTTGTACAAGTGTGTACAAGTTTGTTTAAGTGTGTACAAGTTTGTACAAGGTTGTACAAATGTGTACAAGGGTGTACAAAAGTGTACAAGGGTGCACAAGTTTGTACAAGGGTGTACAAGTGTGTACTACAAGTGTGTACAAGCTTGTACAAGGGTTTACAGGTTTGTACAAGGTTGTACAAGTGTGTACAAGGGTGTACAAGTATGTACAAGAATGGACAAGTTTGTACAAGTGTGTACAAGGGTGTACAAGTATGTACAAGAATGTACAAGTTTGTACAAGTGTGTACAAGGATGTACAAATGTGTACAAGGATGTAAAAGTTTGTACAAGTGTGTACAAGTTTGTACAAGGTTGTACAATGTTGTACAAGTGTGTACAAGGTTGTACAAGTGTGTACAAGGTTGTACAAGTGTGTACAAGGTTGTACAAGTGTGTACAAGGTTGTACAAGTGTGTACAAGGGTGCACAAGTGTGTACAAGGGTGTACAATCGTGTACAAGCTTGTACAATCGTGTACATGCTTGTTTCAAGTTTGTACAAGGGTTTACAGGTTTGTACAAGGTTGTACAAGTGTGTACAAGGGTGTACAAGTATGTACAAGAATGTACAAGTTTGTACAAGTGTGTACAAGGGTGTACAAATGTGTACAAGGATGTAAAAGTTTGTACAAGTGTGTACAAGTTTGTACAAGGTTGTACAAGGTTGTACAAGTGTGTACAAGGTTGTACAAGTGTGTACAAGGTTGTACAAGTGTGTACAAGTTTGTACAAGTGTGTACAAGTTTGTACAAGGTTGTACAAATGTGTACAAGGGTGTACGAAAGTGTACAAGGGTGCACAAGTTTGTACAAGGGTGTACAAGTGTGTACATGGGTGTACAGGTTTGTACAAGGTTGTACAAGTGTTTACAAGGTTGTACAAGTGTGTACAAGGTTGCACAAGTGTGTACAAGAGTGTACAATCGTGTACAAGCTTGTACAAGTGTGTACAAGGGTGTACAGGTTTGTACAAGGTTGTACAAGTGTGTACAAGGTTTTACAATTGTGTACAAGGTTGTACAAGTGTGTACAAGGTTGTACAAGTGTGTACAAGTTTGTACAAGTGTGTACAAGCTTGTACAAGTGTGTACAAGGTTGTACAAGTGTGTACATGGTTGTTCAAGTGTGTACATGTTTGTACAAGTGTGTTTAAGTTTGTACAAGGTTGTACAAATGTGTACAAGGGTGTACAAAAGTGTACAAGGGTGCACAAGTTTGTACAAGGGTGTACAAGTGTGTACAAGCTTGTACAAGTGTGTACAAGGGTGTACAGGTTTGTACAAGGTTGTACAAATGTGTACAAGGATGTACAAGTATGTACAAGAATGTACAATTTTGTACAAGTGTGTACAAGTTTGTAAAAGGTTGTACAAGTGTGTACAAGGGTGAACAAGTGTGTACAAGGTTGTACAAGTGTGTACAAGCTTGTACAATTGTGTACAAGGGTGTACAAGTGTGTACAAGGTTGTACAAGTTTTTACAAGGTTGTACAAGTGTGTACAAGGTTGTACAAGTGTGTACAAGGTTGTACAAGTGTGTACAAGGTTGTACAAGTGTGTACAAGGTTGTACAAGTGTGTACAAGGTTGTATAAGTGTGTACAAGGTTGAAAAAGTGTGTACATGGTTGTACAAGTGTGTACAAGGTTGTACAAGTGTGTACAAGGTTGTACAAGTGTGTAAAAAGGTGTACAAGTGTGTACAAGGTTGTACAAGTGTGTACAAGGTTGTACAAGTGTGTACAAGGTTGTACAAGTGTGTACAAGGTTGTACAAGGTTGTACAATTGTGTACAAGGTTGTACATGTGTGTACAAGGTTGTACAAGTGTGTACAAGGTTGTACAAGTGTGTTCAAGGGTGTACAAGTTTGTACAAGTGTGTACAAGTTTGTACAATTGTGTACAAGTTTGTACAAGGTTGTACAAATGTATACAAGGGTGTACAAAAGTGTACAAGGGTGCACAAGTTTGTACAAGGGTGTACAAGTGTGTACAAGCTTGTACAAGTGTGTACAAGCTTGTACAAGTGTGTACAAGGGTGTACAGGTTTGTACAAGGTTGTACAAGTGTTTACAAGGGTGTACAAGTATGTACAAGAATGTACAAGTTTGTACAAGTGTGTACAAGTTTGTAAAAGGTTGTACAAGTGTGTACAAGGGTGTACAAGTGTGTACAAGGGTGCACAAGTGTGTACAAGCTTGTACAAGTGTGTACAAAGGTGTACAGGTTTGTACAAGGATGTACAAGTGTGTACAAGGATGTACAAGTATGTACAAGAATGTACAATTTTGTACAAGTGTGTACAAGTTTGTAAAAGGTTGTACAAGTGTGTACAAGGGTGTACAAGTGTGTACAAGGTTGTACAAGTGTGTACAAGTGTGTACAAGGTTGTACAAGTGTGTACAAGCTTGTACAAGTGTGTACAAGTGTGTACAAGTGTGTACAAGCTTGTACAAGTGTGTACAAGGGTGTACAAGTGTGTACAAGGTTGTGCAAGTTTTTACAAGGTTGTACAAGTGTGTACAAGGTTGTACAAGTGTGTACAAGGTTGTACAAGTGTGTACAAGGCTGTACAAGTGTGTACAAGGTTGTATAAGTGTGTACAAGGTTGAAAAAGTGTGTACAAGGTTGTACAAGTGTGGACAAGTTTGTACAAGTGTGTACAAAGGTGTACAATTGTGTACAAGGTTGTACAAGTGTGTACAAGGTTGTACAAGTGTGTACAAGGTTGTACAAGTGTGTACAAGGTTGTACAATCGTGTACAAGGTTGTACAAGGTTGTACAATTGTGTACAAGGTTGTACAATTGTGTACAAGGTTGTACAAGTGTGTACAAGGTTGTACAAGTGTGTACAAGGTTGTACAAGTGTGTACAAGGTTGTACAAGTGAGTACAAGGGTGTACAAGTTTGTACAAGTGTGTACAAGTTTGTACAAGTGTGTACAAGTTTGTACAAGGTTGTACAAATGTATACAAGGGTGTACAAAAGTGTACAAGGGTGCACAAGTTTGTACAAGGGTGTACAAGTGTGTACAAGCTTGTAAAAGTGTGTACAAGCTTGTACAAGTGTGTACAAGGGTGTACAGGTTTGTACAAGGTTGTACAAGTGTTTACAAGGGTGTACAAGTATGTACAAGAATGTACAAGTTTGTACAAGTGTGTACAAGTGTGTACAAGGTTGTACAAGTGTGTACAAGGTTGTACAAGTGTGTACAAGGTTGTACAAGTGTGTACAAGGTTGTACAAGTGTGTACAAAGGTGTACAAGTGTGTACAAGGTTGTACAAGTGTGTACAAGGTTGAACAAGTGTGTACAAGGTTGTACAAGGTTGTACAATTGTGTACAAGGTTGTACAAGTGTGTACAAGGTTGTACAAGTGTGTACAAGGGTGTACAAGTTTGTACAAGTGTGTACAAGTTTGTACAAGTGTGTACAAGTTTGTACAAGGTTGTACAAATGTATACAAGGGTGTACAAAAGTGTACAAGGGTGCACAAGTTTGTACAAGGGTGTACAAGTGTGTACAAACTTGTACAAGTGTGTACAAGGGTGTACAGGTTTGTACAAGGTTTTACAAGTGTTTACAAGGGTGTACAAGTATGTACAAGAATGTAAAAGTTTGCACAAGTGTGTACAAGTTTGTAAAAGGTTGTACAAGTGTGTACAAGGGTGTACAAGTGTGTACAAGGGTGCACAAGTGTGTACAAGGGTGTACAATCGTGTACAATCTTGTACAAGTGTGTACAAGGGTGTACAGGTTTGTACAAGGTTGTACAAGTGTGTACAAGGTTGTACAAGTGTGTACAAGGGTGTACAAGTTTGTACAAGTGTGTACAAGTTTGTACAATTGTGTACAAGTTTGTACAAGGTTGTACAAATGTATACAAGGGTGTACAAAAGTGTACAAGGGTGCACAAGTTTGTACAAGGGTGTAAAAGTGTGTACAAGCTTGTACAAGTGTGTACAAGCTTGTACAAGTGTGTACAAGCTTGTACAAGTGTGTACAAGGGTGTACAGGTTTGTACAAGGTTGTACAAGTGTTTACAAGGGTGTACAAGTATGCACAAGAATGTACAAGTTTGTACAAGTGTGTACAAGTTTGTAAAAGGTTGTACAAGTGTATACAAGGGTGTACAAGTGTGTACAAGGGTGCACAAGTGTGTACAAGGGTGTACAATCTTGTACAAGCTTGTACAAGTGTGTACAAGGGTGTACAGGTTTGTACAAGGTTGTACAAGTGTGTACAAGGGTGTACAAATGTGTACAAGGATGTAAAAGTTTGTACCAGTGTGTACAAGTTTGTACAAGGTCGTACAAGTAAGTACAAGTTTGTACAAGAATGTACAAGTGTGTACAAGGTTTTACAATTGTGTAAAAGGTTGTACAAGTGTGTACAAGGTTGTACAAGTGTGTACAAGGTTGTACAAGTGTGTACAAGGTTGTACAAGAATGTACAAGTTTGTACAAGTGTGTACAAGTTTGTAAAAGGTTGTACAAGTGTATACAAGGGTGTACAAGTGTGTACAAGGGTGCACAAGTGTGTACAAGGGTGTACAATCTTGTACAAGCTTGTACAAGTGTGTACAAGGGTTTACAGGTTTGTACAAGGTTGTACAAGTGTGTACAAGGGTGTACAAGTATGTACAAGAATGTACAAGTTTGTACAAGTGTGTACAAAAGTGTACAAATGTGTACAAGGATGTAAAAGTTTGTACAAGTGTGTACAAGTTTGTACAAGGTTGTACAAGGTTGTACAAGTGTGTACAAGGTTGTACAAGTGTGTACAAGGTTGTACAAGTGTGTACAAGTTTGTACAAGTGTGTACAAGTTTGTACAAGGTTGTACAAATGTGTACAAGGGTGTACGAAAGTGTACAAGGGTGCACAAGTTTGTACAAGGGTGTACAAGTGTGTACAAGGGTGTACAGGTTTGTACAAGGTTGTACAAGTGTTTACAAGGTTGTACAAGTGTGTACAAGGTTGCACAAGTGTGTACAAGAGTGTACAATCGTGTACAAGCTTGTACAAGTGTGTACAAGGGTGTACAGGTTTGTACAAGGTTGTACAAGTGTGTACAAGGTTTTACAATTGTGTACAAGGTTGTACAAGTGTGTACAGGGTTGTACAAGTGTGTACAAGTTTGTACAAGTGTGTACAAGCTTGTACAAGTGTGTACAAGGTTGTACAAGTGTGTACATGGTTGTTCAAGTGTGTACATGTTTGTACAAGTGTGTTTAAGTTTGTACAAGGTTGTACAAATGTGTACAAGGGTTTACAAAAGTGTACAAGGGTGCACAAGTTTGTACAAGGGTGTACAAGTGTGTACAAGCTTGTACAAGTGTGTACAAGGGTGTACAGGTTTGTACAAGGTTGTACAAATGTGTACAAGGATGTACAAGTATGTACAAGAATGTACAATTTTGTACAAGTGTGTTTAAGTTTGTACAAGGTTGTACAAATGTGTACAAGGGTGTACAAAAGTGTACAAGGGTGTACAAGTGTGTACAAGGGTGTACAAGTGTGTACAAGGTTGTACAAGTGTGTACAAGTTTGTACAAGGTTGTACAAGTGTGTACAAGCTTGTACAAGTGTGTACAAGGGTGTACAAGTGTGTACAAGCTTGTACAAGTGTGTACAAGGGTGTACAAGTGTGTACAAGGTTGTGCAAGTTTTTACAAGGTTGTACAAGTGTGTACAAGGTTGTACAAGTGTGTACAAGGTTGTACAAGTGTGTACAAGGTTGTACAAGTGTGTACAAGGTTGTATAAGTGTGTACAAGGTTGAAAAAGTGTGTACAAGGTTGTACAAGTGTGGACAAGTTTGTACAAGTGTGTACAAAGGTGTACAATTGTGTACAAGGTTGTACAAGTGTGTACAAGGTTGTACAAGTGTGTACAAGGTTGTACAATCGTGTACAAGGTTGTACAAGGTTGTACAATTGTGTACAAGGTTGTACAAGTGTGTACAAGGTTGTACAAGTGTGTACAAGGTTGTACAAGTGTGTACAAGGTTGTACAAGTGAGTACAAGGGTGTACAAGTTTGTACAAGTGTGTACAAGTTTGTACAAGTGTGTACAAGTTTGTACAAGGTTGTACAAATGTATACAAGGGTGTACAAAAGTGTACAAGGGTGCACAAGTTTGTACAAGGGTGTACAAGTGTGTACAAGCTTGTAAAAGTGTGTACAAGCTTGTACAAGTGTGTACAAGGGTGTACAGGTTTGTACAAGGTTGTACAAGTGTTTACAAGGGTGTACAAGTATGTACAAGAATGTACAAGTTTGTACAAGTGTGTACAAGTGTGTACAAGGTTGTACAAGTGTGTACAAGGTTGTACAAGTGTGTACAAGGTTGTACAAGTGTGTACAAGGTTGTACAAGTGTGTACAAAGGTGTACAAGTGTGTACAAGGTTGTACAAGTGTGTACAAGGTTGAACAAGTGTGTACAAGGTTGTACAAGGTTGTACAATTGTGTACAAGGTTGTACAAGTGTGTACAAGGTTGTACAAGTGTGTACAAGGGTGTACAAGTTTGTACAAGTGTGTACAAGTTTGTACAAGTGTGTACAAGTTTGTACAAGGTTGTACAAATGTATACAAGGGTGTACAAAAGTGTACAAGGGTGCACAAGTTTGTACAAGGGTGTACAAGTGTGTACAAGCTTGTACAAGTGTGTACAAGGGTGTACAGGTTTGTACAAGGTTGTACAAGTGTTTACAAGGGTGTACAAGTATGTACAAGAATGTAAAAGTTTGCACAAGTGTGTACAAGTTTGTAAAAGGTTGTACAAGTGTGTACAAGGGTGTACAAGTGTGTACAAGGGTGCACAAGTGTGTACAAGGGTGTACAATCGTGTACAATCTTGTACAAGTGTGTACAAGGGTGTACAGGTTTGTACAAGGTTGTACAAGTGTGTACAAGGTTGTACAAGTGTGTACAAGGGTGTACAAGTTTGTACAAGTGTGTACAAGTTTGTACAATTGTGTACAAGTTTGTACAAGGTTGTACAAATGTATACAAGGGTGTACAAAAGTGTACAAGGGTGCACAAGTTTGTACAAGGGTGTAAAAGTGTGTACAAGCTTGTACAAGTGTGTACAAGCTTGTACAAGTGTGTACAAGCTTGTACAAGTGTGTACAAGGGTGTACAGGTTTGTACAAGGTTGTACAAGTGTTTACAAGGGTGTACAAGTATGCACAAGAATGTACAAGTTTGTACAAGTGTGTACAAGTTTGTAAAAGGTTGTACAAGTGTATACAAGGGTGTACAAGTGTGTACAAGGGTGCACAAGTGTGTACAAGGGTGTACAATCTTGTACAAGCTTGTACAAGTGTGTACAAGGGTGTACAGGTTTGTACAAGGTTGTACAAGTGTGTACAAGGGTGTACAAATGTGTACAAGGATGTAAAAGTTTGTACCAGTGTGTACAAGTTTGTACAAGGTCGTACAAGTAAGTACAAGTTTGTACAAGAATGTAAAAGTGTGTACAAGGTTTTACAATTGTGTAAAAGGTTGTACAAGTGTGTACAAGGTTGTACAAGCGTGTACAAGGTTGTACAAGTGTGTACAAGGTTGTACAAGAATGTACAAGTTTGTACAAGTGTGTACAAGTTTGTAAAAGGTTGTACAAGTGTATACAAGGGTGTACAAGTGTGTACAAGGGTGCACAAGTGTGTACAAGGGTGTACAATCTTGTACAAGCTTGTACAAGTGTGTACAAGGGTTTACAGGTTTGTACAAGGTTGTACAAGTGTGTACAAGGGTGTACAAGTATGTACAAGAATGTACAAGTTTGTACAAGTGTGTACAAAAGTGTACAAATGTGTACAAGGATGTAAAAGTTTGTACAAGTGTGTACAAGTTTGTACAAGGTTGTACAAGGTTGTACAAGTGTGTACAAGGTTGTACAAGTGTGTACAAGGTTGTACAAGTGTGTACAAGTTTGTACAAGTGTGTACAAGTTTGTACAAGTGTGTACAAGTTTGTACAAGGTTGTACAAATGTGTACAAGGGTGTACGAAAGTGTACAAGGGTGCACAAGTTTGTACAAGGGTGTACAAGTGTGTACAAGGGTGTACAGGTTTGTACAAGGTTGTACAAGTGTTTACAAGGTTGTACAAGTGTGTACAAGGTTGCACAAGTGTGTACAAGAGTGTACAATCGTGTACAAGCTTGTACAAGTGTGTACAAGGGTGTACAGGTTTGTACAAGGTTGTACAAGTGTGTACAAGGTTTTACAATTGTGTACAAGGTTGTACAAGTGTGTACAAGGTTGTACAAGTGTGTACAAGTTTGTACAAGTGTGTACAAGCTTGTACAAGTGTGTACAAGGTTGTACAAGTGTGTACATGGTTGTTCAAGTGTGTACATGTTTGTACAAGTGTGTTTAAGTTTGTACAAGGTTGTACAAATGTGTACAAGGGTGTACAAAAGTGTACAAGGGTGCACAAGTTTGTACAAGGGTGTACAAGTGTGTACAAGCTTGTACAAGTGTGTACAAGGGTGTACAGGTTTGTACAAGGTTGTACAAATGTGTACAAGGATGTACAAGTATGTACAAGAATGTACAATTTTGTACAAGTGTGTACAAGTTTGTAAAAGGTTGTACAAGTGTGTACAAGGGTGAACAAGTGTGTACAAGGTTGTACAAGTGTGTACAAGCTTGTACAATTGTGTACAAGGGTGTACAAGTGTGTACAAGGTTGTACAAGTTTTTACAAGGTTGTACAAGTGTGTACAAGGTTGTACAAGCGTGTACAAGGTTGTACAAGTGTGTACAAGGTTGTACAAGTGTGTACAAGGTTGTATAAGTGTGTACAAGGTTGAAAAAGTGTGTACATGGTTGTACAAGTGTGTACAAGGTTGTACAAGTGTGTACAAGGTTGTACAAGTGTGTACAAAGGTGTACAAGTGTGTACAAGGTTGTACAAGTGTGTACAAGGTTGTACAAGTGTGTACAAGGTTGTACAAGTGTGTACAAGGTTGTACAAGGTTGTACAATTGTGTACAAGGTTGTACATGTGTGTACAAGGTTGTACAAGTGTGTACAAGGTTGTACAAGTGTGTTCAAGGGTGTACAAGTTTGTACAAGTGTGTACAAGTTTGTACAATTGTGTACAAGTTTGTACAAGGTTGTACAAATGTATACAAGGGTGTACAAAAGTGTACAAGGGTGCACAAGTTTGTACAAGGGTGTACAAGTGTGTACAAGCTTGTACAAGTGTGTACAAGCTTGTACAAGTGTGTACAAGGGTGTACAGGTTTGTACAAGGTTGTACAAGTGTTTACAAGGGTGTACAAGTATGTACAAGAATGTACAAGTTTGTACAAGTGTGTACAAGTTTGTAAAAGGTTGTACAAGTGTGTACAAGGGTGTACAAGTGTGTACAAGGGTGCACAAGTGTGTACAAGCTTGTACAAGTGTGTACAAGGGTGTACAGGTTTGTACAAGGTTGTACAAGTGTGTACAAGGATGTACAAGTAGGTACAGGAATGTACAATTTTGTACAAGTGTGTACAAGTTTGTAAAAGGTTGTACAAGTGTGTACAAGGGTGTACAAGTGTGTACAAGTTTGTACAAGTGTGTAAAAGTGTGTACAAGGTTGTACAAGTGTGTACAAGCTTGTACAAGTGTGTACAAGGGTGTACAAGTGTGTACAAGCTTGTACAAGTGTGTACAAGGGTGTACAAGTGTGTACAAGGTTGTGCAAGTTTTTACAAGGTTGTACAAGTGTGTACAAGGTTGTACAAGTGTGTACAAGGTTGTACAAGTGTGTACAAGGTTGTACAAGTGTGTACAAGGTTGTATAAGTGTGTACAAGGTTGAAAAAGTGTGTACAAGGTTGTACAAGTGTGGACAAGTTTGTACAAGTGTGTACAAAGGTGTACAATTGTGTACAAGGTTGTACAAGTGTGTACAAGGTTGTACAAGTGTGTACAAGGTTGTACAATCGTGTACAAGGTTGTACAAGGTTGTACAATTGTGTACAAGGTTGTACAAGTGTGTACAAGGTTGTACAAGTGTGTACAAGGTTGTACAAGTGTGTACAAGGTTGTACAAGTGAGTACAAGGGTGTACAAGTTTGTACAAGTGTGTACAAGTTTGTACAAGTGTGTACAAGTTTGTACAAGGTTGTACAAATGTATACAAGGGTGTACAAAAGTGTACAAGGGTGCACAAGTTTGTACAAGGGTGTACAAGTGTGTACAAGCTTGTAAAAGTGTGTACAAGCTTGTACAAGTGTGTACAAGGGTGTACAGGTTTGTACAAGGTTGTACAAGTGTTTACAAGGGTGTACAAGTATGTACAAGAATGTACAAGTTTGTACAAGTGTGTACAAGTGTGTACAAGGTTGTACAAGTGTGTACAAGGTTGTACAAGTGTGTACAAGGTTGTACAAGTGTGTACAAGGTTGTACAAGTGTGTACAAAGGTGTACAAGTGTGTACAAGGTTGTACAAGTGTGTACAAGGTTGAACAAGTGTGTACAAGGTTGTACAAGGTTGTACAATTGTGTACAAGGTTGTACAAGTGTGTACAAGGTTGTACAAGTGTGTACAAGGGTGTACAAGTTTGTACAAGTGTGTACAAGTTTGTACAAGTGTGTACAAGTTTGTACAAGGTTGTACAAATGTATACAAGGGTGTACAAAAGTGTACAAGGGTGCACAAGTTTGTACAAGGGTGTACAAGTGTGTACAAGCTTGTACAAGTGTGTACAAGGGTGTACAGGTTTGTAAAAGGTTGTACAAGTGTGTACAAGGGTGTACAAGTGTGTACAAGGGTGCACAAGTGTGTACAAGGGTGTACAATCGTGTACAATCTTGTACAAGTGTGTACAAGGGTGTACAGGTTTGTACAAGGTTGTACAAGTGTGTACAAGGTTGTACAAGTGTGTACAAGGGTGTACAAGTTTGTACAAGTGTGTACAAGTTTGTACAATTGTGTACAAGTTTGTACAAGGTTGTACAAATGTATACAAGGGTGTACAAAAGTGTACAAGGGTGCACAAGTTTGTACAAGGGTGTACAAGTGTGTACAAGCTTGTACAAGTGTGTACAAGCTTGTACAAGTGTGTACAAGGGTGTACAGGTTTGTACAAGGTTGTACAAGTGTTTACAAGGGTGTACAAGTATGCACAAGAATGTACAAGTTTGTACAAGTGTGTACAAGTTTGTAAAAGGTTGTACAAGTGTATACAAGGGTGTACAAGTTTGTACAAGGTTGTTTAAGTGTGTACAATGTTTTACAATTGTGTACAAGGTTGTACAAGTGTGTACAAGGTTGTACAAGTGTGTACAAGGATGTACAAGTGTGTACAAGGTTGTACAAGTGTGTACAAGTTTGTACAAGTGTGTACAAGTTTGTACAAGGTTGTACAAATGTGTACAAGGGTGTACAAAAGTGTACAAGGGTGCACAAGTTTGTACAAGGGTGTACAAGTGTGTACAAGGGTGTACAGGTTTGTACAAGGTTGTACAAGTGTGTACAAGCTTGAACAAGTGTGTACAAGGTTGTACAAGTGTTTACAAGGTTGTACAAGTGTGTACAAGGTTGCACAAGTGTGTACAAGAGTGTACAATCGTGTACAAGCTTGTACAAGTGTGTACAAGGGTGTACAGGTTTGTACAAGGTTGTACAAGTGTGTACAAGGTTTTACAATTGTGTACAAGGTTGTACAAGTGTGTACAAGGTTGTACAAGTGTGTACAAGGTTGTACAAGTGTGTACAAGCTTGTACAAGTGTGTACAAGGTTGTACAAGTGTGTACATGGTTGTTCAAGTGTGTACATGTTTGTACAAGTGTGTTTAAGTTTGTACAAGGTTGTACAAATGTGTACAAGGGTGTACAAAAGTGTACAAGGGTGCACAAGTTTGTACAAGGGTGTACAAGTGTGTACAAGCTTGTACAAGTGTGTACAATGGTGTACAGGTTTGTACTACGTTGTACAAATGTGTACAAGGATGTACAAGTATGTACAAGAATGTACAATTTTGTACAAGTGTGTACTAGTTTGTAAAAGGTTGTACAAGTGTGTACAAGGGTGAACAAGTGTGTACAAGGTTGTACAAGTGTGTACAAGCTTGTACAAGTGTGTACAAGCTTGTACAAGTGTGTACAAGGGTGTACAAGTGTGTACAAGGTTGTACAAGTTTTTACAAGGTTGTACAAGTGTGTACAAGGTTGTACAAGTGTGTACAAGGTTGTACAAGTGTGTACAAGGTTGTACAAGGTTGTACAATTGTGTACAAGGTTGTACAAGTGTGTACAAGGTTGTACAAGTGTGTACAAGGGTGTACAAGTTTGTACAAGTGTGTACAAGGTTGTACAAGTGTGTACAAGGGTGTACAAGTTTGTACAAGTGTGTACAAGTTTGTACAATTGTGTACAAGTTTGTACAAGGTTGTACAAATGTATACAAGGGTGCACAAGTGTGTACAAGGGTGTACAATCGTGTACAAGCTTGTACAAGTGTGTACAAGGGTGTACAGGTTTGTACAAGGTTGTACAAGTGTGTACAAGGGTGTACAAATGTGTACAAGGATGTAAAAGTTTGTACAAGTGTGTACAAGTTTGAACAAGGTTGTACAAGTAAGTACAAGTTTGTACAAGAATGTACAAGTGTGTACAAGGTTTTACAATTGTGTAAAAGGTTGTACAAGTGTGTACAAGGTTGTACAAGCGTGTACAAGGTTGTACAAGTGTGTACAAGGTTGTACAAGAATGTACAAGTTTGTACAAGTGTGTACAAGTTTGTAAAAGGTTGTACAAGTGTATACAAGGGTGTACAAGTGTGTACAAGGGTGCACAAGTGTGTACAAGGGTGTACAATCTTGTACAAGCTTGTACAAGTGTGTACAAGGGTTTACAGGTTTGTACAAGGTTGTACAAGTGTGTACAAGGGTGTACAAGTATGTACAAGAATGTACAAGTTTGTACAAGTGTGTACAAAAGTGTACAAATGTGTACAAGGATGTAAAAGTTTGTACAAGTGTGTACAAGTTTGTACAAGGTTGTACAAGGTTGTACAAGTGTGTACAAGGTTGTACAAGTGTGTACAAGGTTGTACAAGTGTGTACAAGTTTGTACAAGTGTGTACAAGTTTGTACAAGGTTGTACAAATGTGTACAAGGGTGTACGAAAGTGTACAAGGGTGCACAAGTTTGTACAAGGGTGTACAAGTGTGTACAAGGGTGTACAGGTTTGTACAAGGTTGTACAAGTGTTTACAAGGTTGTACAAGTGTGTACAAGGTTGCACAAGTGTGTACAAGAGTGTACAATCGTGTACAAGCTTGTACAAGTGTGTACAAGGGTGTACAGGTTTGTACAAGGTTGTACAAGTGTGTACAAGGTTTTACAATTGTGTACAAGGTTGTACAAGTGTGTACAAGGTTGTACAAGTGTGTACAAGTTTGTACAAGTGTGTACAAGCTTGTACAAGTGTGTACAAGGTTGTACAAGTGTGTACATGGTTGTTCAAGTGTGTACATGTTTGTACAAGTGTGTTTAAGTTTGTACAAGGTTGTACAAATGTGTACAAGGGTGTACAAAAGTGTACAAGGGTGCACAAGTTTGTACAAGGGTGTACAAGTGTGTACAAGCTTGTACAAGTGTGTACAAGGGTGTACAGGTTTGTACAAGGTTGTACAAATGTGTACAAGGATGTACAAGTATGTACAAGAATGTACAATTTTGTACAAGTGTGTACAAGTTTGTAAAAGGTTGTACAAGTGTGTACAAGGGTGAACAAGTGTGTACAAGGTTGTACAAGTGTGTACAAGCTTGTACAATTGTGTACAAGGGTGTACAAGTGTGTACAAGGTTGTACAAGTGTGTACAAGGTTGTACAAGCGTGTACAAGGTTGTACAAGTGTGTACAAGGTTGTACAAGTGTGTACAAGGTTGTATAAGTGTGTACAAGGTTGAAAAAGTGTGTACATGGTTGTACAAGTGTGTACAAGGTTGTACAAGTGTGTACAAGGTTGTACAAGTGTGTACAAAGGTGTACAAGTGTGTACAAGGTTGTACAAGTGTGTACAAGGTTGTACAAGTGTGTACAAGGTTGTACAAGTGTGTACAAGGTTGTACAAGGTTGTACAATTGTGTACAAGGTTGTACATGTGTGTACAAGGTTGTACAAGTGTGTACAAGGTTGTACAAGTGTGTTCAAGGGTGTACAAGTTTGTACAAGTGTGTACAAGTTTGTACAATTGTGTACAAGTTTGTACAAGGTTGTACAAATGTATACAAGGGTGTACAAAAGTGTACAAGGGTGCACAAGTTTGTACAAGGGTGTACAAGTGTGTACAAGCTTGTACAAGTGTGTACAAGCTTGTACAAGTGTGTACAAGGGTGTACAGGTTTGTACAAGGTTGTACAAGTGTTTACAAGGGTGTACAAGTATGTACAAGAATGTACAAGTTTGTACAAGTGTGTACAAGTTTGTAAAAGGTTGTACAAGTGTGTACAAGGGTGTACAAGTGTGTACAAGGGTGCACAAGTGTGTACAAGCTTGTACAAGTGTGTACAAGGGTGTACAGGTTTGTACAAGGTTGTACAAGTGTGTACAAGGATGTACAAGTAGGTACAGGAATGTACAATTTTGTACAAGTGTGTACAAGTTTGTAAAAGGTTGTACAAGTGTGTACAAGGGTGTACAAGTGTGTACAAGTTTGTACAAGTGTGTAAAAGTGTGTACAAGGTTGTACAAGTGTGTACAAGCTTGTACAAGTGTGTACAAGGGTGTACAATTGTGTACAAGCTTGTACAAGTGTGTACAAGGGTGTACAAGTGTGTACAAGGTTGTGCAAGTTTTTACAAGGTTGTACAAGTGTGTACAAGGTTGTACAAGTGTGTACAAGGTTGTACAAGTGTGTACAAGGTTGTACAAGTGTGTACAAGGTTGTATAAGTGTGTACAAGGTTGAAAAAGTGTGTACAAGGTTGTACAAGTGTGGACAAGTTTGTACAAGTGTGTACAAAGGTGTACAATTGTGTACAAGGTTGTACAAGTGTGTACAAGGTTGTACAAGTGTGTACAAGGTTGTACAATCGTGTACAAGGTTGTACAAGGTTGTACAATTGTGTACAAGGTTGTACAAGTGTGTACAAGGTTGTACAAGTGTGTACAAGGTTGTACAAGTGTGTACAAGGTTGTACAAGTGAGTACAAGGGTGTACAAGTTTGTACAAGTGTGTACAAGTTTGTACAAGTGTGTACAAGTTTGTACAAGGTTGTACAAATGTATACAAGGGTGTACAAAAGTGTACAAGGGTGCACAAGTTTGTACAAGGGTGTACAAGTGTGTACAAGCTTGTAAAAGTGTGTACAAGCTTGTACAAGTGTGTACAAGGGTGTACAGGTTTGTACAAGGTTGTACAAGTGTTTACAAGGGTGTACAAGTATGTACAAGAATGTACAAGTTTGTACAAGTGTGTACAAGTGTGTACAAGGTTGTACAAGTGTGTACAAGGTTGTACAAGTGTGTACAAGGTTGTACAAGTGTGTACAAGGTTGTACAAGTGTGTACAAAGGTGTACAAGTGTGTACAAGGTTGTACAAGTGTGTACAAGGTTGTACAAGTGTGTACAAGGTTGAACAAGTGTGTACAAGGTTGTACAAGGTTGTACAATTGTGTACAAGGTTGTACAAGTGTGTACAAGGTTGTACAAGTGTGTACAAGGGTGTACAAGTTTGTACAAGTGTGTACAAGTTTGTACAAGTGTGTACAAGTTTGTACAAGGTTGTACAAATGTATACAAGGGTGTACAAAAGTGTACAAGGATGCACAAGTTTGTACAAGGGTGTACAAGTGTGTACAAGCTTGTACAAGTGTGTACAAGGGTGTACAGGTTTGTACAAGGTTGTACAAGTGTTTACAAGGGTGTACAAGTATGTACAAGAATGTAAAAGTTTGCACAAGTGTGTACAAGTTTGTAAAAGGTTGTACAAGTGTGTACAAGGGTGTACAAGTGTGTACAAGGGTGCACAAGTGTGTACAAGGGTGTACAATCGTGTACAATCTTGTACAAGTGTGTACAAGGGTGTACAGGTTTGTACAAGGTTGTACAAGTGTGTACAAGGTTGTACAAGTGTGTACAAGGGTGTACAAGTTTGTACAAGTGTGTACAAGTTTGTACAATTGTGTACAAGTTTGTACAAGGTTGTACAAATGTATACAAGGGTGTACAAAAGTGTACAAGGGTGCACAAGTTTGTACAAGGGTGTACAAGTGTGTACAAGCTTGTACAAGTGTGTACAAGCTTGTACAAGTGTGTACAAGGGTGTACAGGTTTGTACAAGGTTGTACAAGTGTTTACAAGGGTGTACAAGTATGCACAAGAATGTACAAGTTTGTACAAGTGTGTACAAGTTTGTAAAAGGTTGTACAAGTGTATACAAGGGTGTACAAGTTTGTACAAGGTTGTTTAAGTGTGTACAATGTTTTACAATTGTGTACAAGGTTGTACAAGTGTGTACAAGGTTGTACAAGTGTGTACAAGGATGTACAAGTGTGTACAAGGTTGTACAAGTGTGTACAAGTTTGTACAAGTGTGTACAAGTTTGTACAAGGTTGTACAAATGTGTACAAGGGTGTACAAAAGTGTACAAGGGTGCACAAGTTTGTACAAGGGTGTACAAGTGTGTACAAGGGTGTACAGGTTTGTACAAGGTTGTACAAGTGTGTACAAGCTTGAACAAGTGTGTACAAGGTTGTACAAGTGTTTACAAGGTTGTACAAGTGTGTACAAGGTTGCACAAGTGTGTACAAGGTTGCACAAGTGTGTACAAGAGTGTACAATCGTGTACAAGCTTGTACAAGTGTGTACAAGGGTGTACAGGTTTGTACAAGGTTGTACAAGTGTGTACAAGGTTTTACAATTGTGTACAAGGTTGTACAAGTGTGTACAAGGTTGTACAAGTGTGTACAAGGTTGTACAAGTGTGTACAAGCTTGTACAAGTGTGTACAAGGTTGTACAAGTGTGTACATGGTTGTTCAAGTGTGTACATGTTTGTACAAGTGTGTTTAAGTTTGTACAAGGTTGTACAAATGTGTACAAGGGTGTACAAAAGTGTACAAGGGTGCACAAGTTTGTACAAGGGTGTACAAGTGTGTACAAGCTTGTACAAGTGTGTACAATGGTGTACAGGTTTGTACTACGTTGTACAAATGTGTACAAGGATGTACAAGTATGTACAAGAATGTACAATTTTGTACAAGTGTGTACTAGTTTGTAAAAGGTTGTACAAGTGTGTACAAGGGTGAACAAGTGTGTACAAGGTTGTACAAGTGTGTACAAGCTTGTACAAGTGTGTACAAGCTTGTACAAGTGTGTACAAGGGTGTACAAGTGTGTACAAGGTTGTACAAGTTTTTACAAGGTTGTACAAGTGTGTACAAGGTTGTACAAGTGTGTACAAGGTTGTACAAGTGTGTACAAGGTTGTACAAGGTTGTACAATTGTGTACAAGGTTGTACAAGTGTGTACAAGGTTGTACAAGTGTGTACAAGGGTGTACAAGTTTGTACAAGTGTGTACAAGGTTGTACAAGTGTGTACAAGGGTGTACAAGTTTGTACAAGTGTGTACAAGTTTGTACAATTGTGTACAAGTTTGTACAAGGTTGTACAAATGTATACAAGGGTGCACAAGTGTGTACAAGGGTGTACAATCGTGTACAAGCTTGTACAAGTGTGTACAAGGGTGTACAGGTTTGTACAAGGTTGTACAAGTGTGTACAAGGGTGTACAAATGTGTACAAGGATGTAAAAGTTTGTACAAGTGTGTACAAGTTTGAACAAGGTTGTACAAGTAAGTACAAGTTTGTACAAGAATGTACAAGTGTGTACAAGGTTTTACAATTGTGTAAAAGGTTGTACAAGTGTGTACAAGGTTGTACAAGCGTGTACAAGGTTGTACAAGTGTGTACAAGGTTGTACAAGTGTGTACAAG